>NC_051185.1:26858076-27198075 GCF_013339695.2 Rhipicephalus sanguineus | reverse complement strand
GTAGCAGCAGCAGCAGCACTATAGTAGTATAGTAAAGTAGCAGCAGCCAGCACTATATTAGTATTAGTAACATTAGCATGCAGTGCAGCACTAGTAGTAGTAGTATTAGCAGCACCACACTTATATTAGTAGTAGTAGTAGCAGCAGCAGCACTAGTAGTAGTATAGTAGTAGCAGCAGCAGCACTACTAGTAGTATAGCAGCAGCAGCACACTAGTAGTAGTAGTAGTAGCAGCAGCAGCAGCATTAGTAGTAGTAGTAGTAGCAGCAGCAGCACAGTATTAGTAGTAGTAGTAGTAGTACAGCAAGCAGCCTATAGTTAGCAGTAGTAGCAGCAGCACTAGTAGTAGAAGTAGTAGCAGCAGCACTAGTAGTAGAAGTAGCAGCAGCAGCACTAGTAGTATAGCAGTAGCAGCAGCAGCACTAGTAGTAGTTAGTAGTAGTAGTAGCAGCACCGCACTTGTAGTAGTAGTAGTAGTAGCAGCAGCGCACTAGTAGTAGTAGCGCAGCAGCAGCAGCACGTAGTAGTTAGTATTAGTAGTAGTAGCAGCAGCAGTATAGTAGTAGTATATAGCAGCACTCTGCTAGCTACTACTTAGTATAGAGTAGTAGCAGCAGCAGCACTAGTAAGTAGTAGTAGTGTAGTAGTAGTAGTAGTAGCACAGCAGCACTAGTAGTAGTAAGCAGCAGTAGCACACTAGTATAGTAGTAGCAGCAGCACTAGTAGTAGTAGTAGCAGCAGCAGCAGCATAGTAGTAGTAGTAGTAGTAGCAGCAGCAGCAACTAGTATTAGTAGTAGTAGTAGTACAGCAGCAGCACTAGTTAGTAGTAGTAGTAGTAGCACTACTACTACTACTACTACTAGTTTACTACTACTACAACCACCGTGCTTCTAGTATCTACTACTTACTAGTGCGGTGCGCTGCTACTACTACTACTAAGTATAGCAGCAGCAGCACTAGTTAGTAGTAGTGTAGCACGCAGCAGCAGCACTAGTAGTCGTCGTAGTATAGCAGCAGCAGCACTAGTATAGTAGTAGTAGTAGTAGCAGCAGCCTATAGTAGTATAGTCAGCAGCAGCAGCACTAGTAGTAGTAGTAGCAGCAGCAGCCTAGTAGTAGTAGTAGCAGCAGCAGCACTATTAAATAGTAGTAGCAGCGCAGCACTAGTAGTAGTAGTAGTAGCAGCAGCAGCACTAGTAGTAGAGTATGTAGTATTAACAGCAGCCAGCACTAGTAGTAGTATAGTAGTAGTAGCAGCAGCACAGTAGTATAGTAGTAGAAGTATAGAGTAGTAGTAGTAGTAGTAGAAGTATAGTAGTAGCAGCAGCAGCACTAGTAGTAGTATAGTAAATAGTAGTAGTAGCAGCAGCAGCACTAGTAGTAGTAGAAGTAGTAGTAGTAGTAGCAGCAGCACTTGTAGTATAGTATAGTAGTAGTGTAGTAGTAGTTAGTAGTAGTAGTAGCAGCAGCACTTGTAGTAGTAGTAGTAGTAGTAGTAGTATTAGTAGTAGTAGTAGTAGTAGTAGTAGTAGCAGCAGTAGTAGTAGTAGTAGTAGTAGTAGTAGTAGTAGCCAGCAGCACTCGTAGTAGTAGTACAGCGCAGCAGCACTAGTAGTATAGGAGTAGTAGTAGTAGCAGCAGCAGCAGCACTTAGTAAGTAGTGGAGTAGATAGTAGCAGCAGCAGCAGCACTAGTAGTAGTAGGAGTAGTAGTAGCAGCAGCAGCAGCACTAGTAGGATAAGAGTATAGTATTAGTAGCAGCAGCACTAGTAGTAGAGTATAGTAGTAGTAGTAGCACAGCAGCTCTAGTAGTAGGAGTAGTATAGTAGTCGTAGTAGTAGTATAGGTGTCCCGCAGGTCACGTGAATAGAAGGGTGAATTGATAAAGAAATAAAACGAAATGGTATGTGCTGAAGTAATAATGATTATGTGAGGCGATGATACGATGAGAGATGAAGATGTGAGGATGATGCTCGAAAACGTGGTAAGCACGCGTACTTAAAAAATTGTGGCGAGAGGCATGTAGGGAAGGGTGTTTCAGCTCCACTAACTGAAACCTGGCGAGGGGCGAAGCATGCAGTGTGCGCCGGTGTTTCCCACGCAAATCTTACTGCTTTGCTCGCCACCGTCACTAACGCAGCATCACTTTGCAGTATATTTCAAGAAGCGGTGTTTCAAATAGGTGACTTTACCGTAGAGATGCACGTTTGTGGTCTCTGGTTTAGATAAGAAACTTGGAGCGCCTGGTAATTTAGTCATGGTCGCGGAATGCTGACACGGTTGCTATGCAACCTAATGTTTTAGGCAGTAACGACGAACCTTTTACTCATAATATGCCATTGTATGGACCGATGGCGAGTGTTGCGTTTCACCCCATTTTTGTGGCGCATACCGTTTATGATGGACCATGACGACGGCATCACACGCGAAAAGCCTAGCTAAGCTGTTTCGTCCCTAATATAGCGGTGTATTACAACACTAGCGTGATCTTGCAAGCCATAACTTACACTCGCGCGCTTGCACCTTCGCTGACCGGCGGCTTTCACGGCGTGCAACTGACTGAACATTTTTCTTTTTGATTTGTTTTTCTTTCCTTTTTTTGTTGCACCTCTCTCTGTTCCCTTCAATTCCCCCTTTTCTCCAGCACAATGTAGCCAGCTCGTCAATAAAACTGGCTAACATCCGTGTCTTTCCACCTGTTCTATATTCCTTCTTTATGGTGGTAAAAGGCAAGGGGCGGAGGTTGTTCTGATGAAGCAAAAGCGAAGAGATGCCACCGCACTTTGGACCTGAAAAAACGAACGTGCCGAAGAGAGACCAATCGTCAAGCCTTCTTCCAAACAAGATCAACACGCACACACACAAAACAACAAAGCAAAACAAAACAATACAAAACAGAACCAGTGCCTATGGGCGAGGCTTAAGGTAGGTCAACAGAGGTGATAAAAAAAAACAGGCAAATATCTTCGGGCACTGAGTCTCTTGAAGAAGCTGTCTTTACCAGGTATATATTTATACAAAAAGAATTCGACGTTGATGTGCTGCCACTGCCTTACCCGAAGTGCCTAGAAATGGAGTTACTGCGATTGCCCGAAATACGGCAAATTTCGGTCAAGCAGGCAAAGTAAAACAAGGCTAGGTTCATGATGGCAAATGCGCAACTGGAACAAGACTAACGAAGAACACAGGACGAAGCACCCTTTGCTTCTTAGCTTGTGTCTAGCTGTGCTTTTGCCATCGTGAACCTATTGGCGGCGAATCGAGCAGAGTTCGGCACCTAGCGGCGAGCGGATGAAACCCCGCGGTGTGGGGGCTCCTTGCGTCGTCTGCTAGCCACACGTGTCCGCGTGTGTGCGTACGTCATGCGCGTCCTCAGATTACAGCTTATTCCGTTGTGCTACGCACAGTACAAATGCTTGTACGTATGCCTACACGATATCATAAGCATTTCGCCTTACGAGACTTGTATGCACTCTGATAAGTGAGTACATGCCCGTGTCGGTATGGCGCTAGGTCTAACCATCGTACCGTCCATTCGCCAAAATCATTCAATGTGTGGTACCGCTTTCTCGTTCAAGCACGTCACATAGTTCATTCGGCGTCGTCCTAAACGAAAAAAAAAGTACTAAATGTCGAGTGTGAATGCAGAGTTTTAGCGACACCATCTCGTGATGTGTTGGCGATTTGGAAATCCTTGTAATACCGCAAAGCATGAACTTCTGCAGAGGATGTAAGCGTCTGCAGGGATGGTAAGCGGTAAAAAAGACCTGAAGCCACGCATTTCTACAGCATTAGCGTATTCATGCAAACAAAACAGAGTGCACAAAGTTCTACTTCCTCTAATTACGCAGAAAAATACCAGTTCTTTCTTGTAGCCGCGAGAGCAAGAAGTAAATACTTCAATGGCTCAGTCGCGCAACACAGTGTGTATTTGTGGCATAGCGAAACACAATATAACACGTGCAATAAAGCAAGGAAAAACATCGAGCACAGGGCAAACACGTATGTGACTGAAGGCCAGTACCCTGATGGCACATTGTACTTCTCCCAATTAATAGGTACGTTAGTACGGTTGCGTGTATTCATGTCGCATGGAGGGCACATACATCACCATTAGGCTGCAGTCAACGCGCTTTACTCGCCACAATCGACTCAAACCGCATACGTCGAAGCGCCGAGCGTAATTTGTATACTACGCTGCCGACCGCCTATCCACACAAACGCGGCGATGGGCTGCACCTATAGCCGATCTCGCGGCGAATACCAACATGCCCTAAGACAGTTATTCTAAGCAGGTCAGGGATTCTACGAGAAAATTCCTGTGGATCGCCAGCTGCATGTCCTAGGGTTACAGCGGCGCCGATCCTCGTGTTTTGTGTTACTCCGGATGGATGGATGGATGGATGGATGGATGGATATGATGGATGGATGATGGATGACTTTATTGATGTCCATTAGGTCGCGCTAGTTTACCCCAAAGCGGGCCGCTCCACATTGGGACCGAAAAATGAACGAGGACGGAGAGAGTACGCAACACAGAAGCGTCACGTGTGAATTTTGAAGCCCAGCCATAAAAATGATGCAGGGGCATGCTGGGAATTGTGACCAGCGTATGCAGAACGAGGGGAGGGGGGGAAACGGCGTCCGAGAAGGTTGGCTTGCGGCCGCTTGGCGCGCGCGCTCGTCAATTGTTGTTTTTGCTCATGCGACCGCCAAAAAGGAAATGAAACACGAGCATCTTGGGAAATTTGACGCGAACGCGAGGAGCATGCGAATTCAGAGGAAGTTGGCTTGTGGACGCTAGGCGTGCTCCCTTCTAGTTTGTTTTGGTCCTCCATGGCGCGAAAACAAGAGTGAACTATTTCCTCGTGCGAACACATCAACTGCAAGACGTATCGCTAGCCACCACTCGCTGACTGCTATGTACGGAACAGTATAGTTCTCCAAATGTTCCCATTTTTTTCTAAACATACGCTCAATGACACAAGCAAGCCAGTTTGCTTGTTATGCAATGTCAATGCAGGGACAGCTTGCTTCAGTACAATTCCGATGCTTCTAGCCGACGCTTAGGCCTGAATCTCATACTCTCTCAAGCTGGTGGCAACCGGGTGGACTACCACGTGTAAGCAAGCCACATTTGCGCAGGAAGACGTAGTTTTGTATGCAATTGCGTTACAATTGGCACGGTTAAGACAACTGCGTTTGTTTCGCTTGTGTTACGTCACAGTCATACCTGATACGTTCACCGCGATTCGCATGTACGTCGTACGCCTGCAATCATTGTATGGGTAACCGACGGTAATTCCGGTGGCGAAGCAACATGATAGCGTCCATGCAGACGCGATCGCCCGCTTCGATTTCGAACTCGAGCTGGCTACTTGCCCACTGTCCAGGCAGCAATAAATAAACGGTGGGATCGGCTATAGCTTTCAGTCATTCAATATAATAATAATATCTGGATTTTACGTGACAAAACCACGATATGATTATGCACGCCGTAATGGAGGCTCCGGAAAATTGGCCATCTGTTGTTCTTAACGTGCACTGTTGACATCAAGCGAAAAAAAAATGAACATGGGCTGGCCATATGATGCGTCGAACAGACAACCGGTGCACCGTAAGAACAACACAATGGTTACGCGAGATGGGAAACACAGTCGAGCAAGGCAGAGAGTTAGATGGAGTGGCGAAGTTAAGAAGTTCGCAGGGATACACTGGACTCAGCTCGCACAGGCTAGGGTAAACTGTATATCATTGGGAGGGGCCTTCGTCCTGCACTGGACTAAAATAGGCTAAAAATGATGATGATTATTAATATTATGAAGATGATGATAATGACACCGCACAGTGCACGGGCCTCGAGAATTCCGCCTCCATCGAAATGCGACCGCCACGGCCGTTATAGAACCCGGGACTTTCGGATCAGCAGCCGACGAGTCACCCAACGCTGAGGACGAATTATCAGGTGTGTTTTGCTCCTTATTATTGAGATCAGCTGTTTGTTTTTCGACAGTTTCTTCAGCAACGCCGAGTGAGCCTTGTCCCCGCTTGAAAACGGTGTAAAATAGTAAAAATAAGTTGCTTTCGAGCGTAAGGACGGAAATATCACGCAAATACAAACATCGGTTTAGAACTTACGGGCTACACAGCGCACGACGATGACTTCATAACTCTGAGTACGAAGGAAGCAGCTTGGACGAGCGCTGCCATTTTGTTTTTCCGGCGCTGACATTGCTGCCCAACGCCAAGAGCCTTGCTTACTGCCATGGGCTCGCTTTACGGACCTAAAGCGTGAGCGCAGACGCAATGGGGACGCCGAGCAGACGACGCGGTGCGGATGAAAACACCGTGGGGGATTTTCGCTCTTCCTATTGGCGAAGCAGCCCCGTAGCTTCCGGAGTGACGCAGCCTTCTTTACACGTCCACATGAATGCATAGGGGATGCTAAAAAATTCAGCAGGGTTATTGGATTATAGAATGGAATACGCCTTGAGACGTTATCTGGGCCGATACTTATTCGTACTTATTTTTTTGCTATCTTCGCCTAAAAGATGTCAAGCCACTGTAAGGTGCCTTAAGAATATTTGTCTGGCGCAACGTTAACTAACAATCCTAGTTAGCTACAGAGAAGAAAATTTTCAGTACAGCTAGAGAAGCAACCGCGGCTACGCAGATAGCTTATGTTAGCAGAGCGTACAAGCATTTGGCTCCATTGACAATCGATAGTCGGTTGCCGCTATTCAATGCGTGGGCCTGAATCATAGGCCCGATTCAAACTGCGTAGTTCTCGAAAATGTTTACATTTCTTTTAGACAGAAGGAAGCGACTTCGCTCGTTGTACAGGGCGTTTCAGCTAAATTGCCCCAAGTATACTATTCAATTGCGCGTACTCTAAAAAATTGTGCGCACTCTGCTGTAGGAACTGAAAAAGCTATCGAGTCTCTTAAATTATCGTCACCTGCAGGTGTCGACAACATAATTTCTAAAATACTGAAAATTACAAAACGTGTATGTAGTGTAATCCTGCAGCGCATCTTTCAGCAGTCACTGACAACTGGAGTGATGCCACGGTACTGGAAAGTAGGAAAGATGATTCCCGTCCCCAAAAAAAGGTATTTCTTTCTCCCCTAACAGCTATCGAGCCATCTAACTGACGTGTGTATGTTGCAAACTTATGGAACACATCATTTACTCACATGTAGCTAAGCTTCTTCTTTCTGATGACTATTTCCACGAAAACCAATTATGGTTTTCAAAAAGGCCTGTCATGTGAGACAAATTAGCTTTATTTATAAATGACATTAGCTCCGCCATTAATATTGCGTCTAATGACATTAGTTCCCATTATACTGCGTCTAACAAAAAAAAAAAAAACGAGTCCTTAAAAGTCACCTTCTTTCCTTCATTCATAACGAGGGTCTCGTTCTGGCAGACTTAGTGCCTTCAGGTAGTATGCGAGGGATTATTGGTCAGCTGCCGGCTCGTAAAAAGATCACGTGCTACGTGACGCCAACAGGCACAAAAAGAGTGTTCCACACTCGCCGCCATGGCTGCGATCGGCGCTGACTAACACTCCTAGGTTTAAATGCACATATATACCCGATAAAGTGGACGCCAGGACCACCGCCGCCGTAGCCCAGTGGTAGAGCATCGGACGCATTATTCGAAGGCTGCAGGTTCGGTCCCTGCTGGCGGCAAGTTATCTTTTCGTCCACTTTACTTTCTTCACATTTATATTCTAATTACTAGAAATAACACCCCCTATAATTTCCTTGGCATTATTGTCTGTTAGTTCCCATTAATATTGCGTCTAACAAAGAAAAACGAGCCCTTATGGGGACGCCGAGCGTAAACACAGTGTTCTGTCGCCACCACTACCCGTGCCTGATGTAACTGTGGGGTGGGAACTTAGTCACGCTTTTTTTCTCACCCCCTCCATCAACACTGTATTGGTGGGAATAAATTATTATTATTATTATTATTATTATTATTATTATTATTATTATTATTATTATTATTATTATTATTATTATTATTATAAAAGTCACCTTCTTTCCTTCAACTTAACCCAAGGAATACATCAGGGCACACGAACGTCACACATCGAAGTCAAAAATTCAGGTCGTCTCCAATTTCGTCTTTCATCGTCCCACATCGACTTGGTTGTTTTGTCAGCGTCGGTACTTTTTTTTTTTCATTTATTCTAGAACTACCCAGGTGCGCTAATCTTTACGGTCTTCTTCCTGACCGAAATGACGTTTCCTTTGTTGAAGCCGAGGCGATACGATAAAACTTGCCTGCTACGGCTTGACAAACGATGCTGTGCTGCGCGTAACCACGAATATGACATCCAAGTCAAGTACGTACAGATCGGTCAATACGAAGAACAAAAGTCTGACTCGGGCTTAATGGTGTGCGTGCCACGGGCCTATGGCAAGCATCTCTAACTTCAATGTCCTAATGACACGCAAAGGCTGAAACCATGTACGGAAATACTGGCATTACCGACTGCACCAGCCACCGCTACGATAAGGCGCTCTCCTTGTTAAACACGCTGTATTGTATCCTGCTACTCTTGTTGTCGACCAGGTTTGACCTGCGTTGTCATCGACCGGCTCACATATATACTGTTAGCAAAGAATGAATGAGAAACGATGCAGTCTCGTTCGTGTCACCTTCATTCGATTGCTTCCAACACATTGTTTTCGTTCCGAAGAAGCACTGGTGTCTTGGTATTTATTTATTTATCTACAAATACCTTACTAGCCTCACAGAGGCATTGTGTAAAGGGGCTCACATACAATAGAGCAAAGTAGGTTAATATGATAAGAACAGCAAGCACACAGGAGTAAGAAAAAAGTAGGTTAACATCAAAAAACAATGGCAAGTACGGAAGAGTAGGGGCAAATGCAAAGCTAGTGACATCAGTCCCTAACCCTGAGCAGTGAGATCAATTCCTCTAAGTGTGGTCGCTAGTTTGGTTATCCAGACGCATGGGTTTGTTCCAGCGTTCGTCAGCGTTGCTAGGTGTCCAATAGCTACGAGTGAAAAACAGCTCTAAATAGACGGGACAAGAAAGGACACGAGACCACGGCGCTGACTAACAACAAAAAAAAACATTTTTTTTTGTTGTTGTTAGTCAGCGCTGTGGTCTCGTGTATTTCGTGTCCCGTCTTTTTAGCGCTGTTTTTCACTCGTAATCATGAATCAAGCAGCCGAAATGCGTACTCTACTACAGTCCAATAGCTGATATTTTTTCGGTTTGCTTTTGTGCATGCGAGAAAAATGTTCCAAAAGCCAGGGGAATTCATCTTAAATCTTTTCAATCACTGGCTTTACTCAACATAAAAATATAACAAAAGATAACAAAAGATAGACGTTTGCGCGCAAACTGCATGCAATAGTAATCGTGGCCCCCTGCCGGATGTTTACGGCAAGGTATAAGCACGATGTATTCTCTCATTTGATGCCATTTGTGTACTGACGATGCCACCCGTATAGGTGGCGAAACGTCTATCTTTTGTTATCTTTTGTTATGCTTTTATAATGAGTAAAGCCAGTGATTAGAAAGGTTTAAGATTTTGTGTATGCGTTCACGTTGGCTTCGATTCGTCTTTGTTCGACGGCGCTGCAAAGCTCCGGTCTGTGGCGATAAGAGATCCTGCTGTACAACTTTTTTCCATAAAAAGAAGTTGAGTCGTCCACATCTCAGCGTCGATGAAATACCAAAATGTGAAAGAGCTTCGGGGTATGTAGGGCCAAAGCAGAACGCATTTTATCTGTTAGATTTTGTTTTTGCTATAAACAGTGCGCGTATTTGTGCAGTTGCATTCCTTAACGTCCACTAAAGCCGAAAGTAATTCTGTGAATACACTTTTCACTTTCATGTCATGATCTATGTTTATCAAAAAAAGATCAACTTTTTTTTTTTAACGCCGAACGGGCCCACCTCCTTTATAGTTCCTGATGTTACGCCTAACATTTTTTTGTAAACCCCTTTTCCCTTTCCCAAATACAGGGTATCAAAGCGGAGATTGTCTTTGGTTAACATTTCGTCTCTCTTTTACGTTTCTCTTTTTCTCTTTCTACGTCTACCATTCAAGGAACGCGGACTTCCATCGCGCTTTGCGTATTTCTGTCAATACTGAACAGATCAGGTTTGCCGGTGTCCTGACTTCTTTCTTGTGTCCGTATTTGCACGCCTTGTCTTTTTAGAATGAATACGTACCAACTAGCTGAGCTCTTTGTTATTCTAAGCAGGTTTACCGTTCGGAAACGCTAGCTTGAGCGTACATACAGAAAAACTTTGCAAACATAAAGAAAGAAAAGCATGTTTTCTGAACACGCGAACGGCCAGTATTAGAAGTAGGAGAATCCCAACGACTTCGCGAGCATTTGTAGAGGTTCTTTGAAGCGGAATCCTCTTTCAGACACAACAGCGCAAGCATTTCGTGTTCGCGTTATCTGTCGCATTCCGTTTCCGTGAAGAAAATCAACGTAAAAATTTATTTCCATCGGGAAATAAAAGTATGAGACATAAATAGTGATGCTCGAAGGCTTTCTACGTGCAATCGTATGTTCCCATAAATTCCTTCCACATGGATCGAAGGTATCAAGTTCTCAATCGGTTTATTCCACCAGCGCCTACAGTACTCACGGGCTAACGCGATATCGTTTTTTTTTTGTACAGCGACTGCTACGCGTCATTGCTCATGACCGCTAAAGGTAATGTTGGTTCTGACGTAAGTGTTCGAGTCGAACTTAAACCCATATTACGTGAACTGTAGGTGCTGGAAACGAAAACACGTTCCTTACTTAGCCCTAAATTTTCGCGTTTACATCCGCGAGTACTGTAGGAGAAGTGACAGTGGTGTGGCTCAACCGGTTTAGTAGGTGGAAGAAAACGATTTCCAAAGGATTTTCCGCTACTCAGAAATACCACGCGTGCCAAATACGTAAGGAATGTTTCTTGGGTCTGGTGGTGACTGTGCGGGAGTTCGAAGCCTACAGTTGGCTGCAGACGACGGGGAACCGAATTCGCTGTTATAAAAAAAAAACACGTGAACAGGAATACAAGAGCCTGCGAGCTCGTCAGGCATTGCAGCCATAGATGTGATGACGAAAGCATTGGCCAATCGCACACGCGGTTAGATTCGTCATGTATCTCTGGTCCCACGTTCTCTGGTCCCACGTTTTCACTAGAACCACATTACGTTAGACTCGCAAAAAACAAAAAAAAAAAACAGAAAGAAAACAAACACAGGGTTCGCCTACGCATTCGCCTACGATGGCTCGAAGGCGAAAACCAATAATCTTTTTCTTCTCAGTCGATGTACTGAGCCTGTCCCAACCCACTCCGAAAGCTTTCTGCTAACGTGGTTTTGCACTGCCTCCGGGATCAGAGCTCACAGAAATGCGGGCCTCGGAGGTGCGCCGTACACATGTGTATTTGTAAGCGCTCTTTTACAATATTTGACGCTCTCTCAATCATGCGCTTCTCGGCGATCAGCTGTTTCTTATATGGCAATACAATCTTTTATCGAGGTGACTTCTAATTTCGCATTGTCAGATTTCATTGTTGCGTGGATATGAACGCATGACCGTGGTTGTTGCCCGTAGCAACTGAAGTGTCTTTCTGCTAGGCACGTGCATGAATGCAGAAATCCCGGCATGGAGGAAGAAAAGAGTTAGGAGGGAGCGTCGCGGAATGCGATAATAAGAAAGAAAGAAAGAAAGAAAGAAAGAAAGAAAGAAAGAAAGAAAGAAAGAAAGAAAGAAAGAAGGAAAGAAAGAAAGAAAGAAAGAAAGAAAGAACGCCAAACTTCGGTTGCCACCGTTTTTCCAATAGGGGAAGGATTCTGATTTTTCCTCCATCTCTCTTTCTCTTTCTTGGCTCGACGTTTCCACCGCGAAAAGCACGTGGGTTCGAGCCGAGTTCGGACTTTTCGAGCTGCGAATCGGTTTCCACTGAGTCACCCCTTTTTTTTTGTTATCCCTGTGTCGCAAACAATAAAAGAAAAGCACGAATGTTGACCTTGATTTTCACTGCAAGTATCGTTCAGTGTAAGACAAAGAGAACTTCGCTATGCCTTTGTCTCACCAAATAAATGGAACCTAGCAAAGATATGGCATCGACCTTCGCCCTTCTCTTCATTCTCTTGCAAAGAAGTGAAAGTTTATAAAAATACTGCAGCTTGGGTTCGTCGAGACAAACTTGCCTAACTCTGAGTTAGGGTATAAGAAGAATCGCCGCAGGCGAGGGGATATGAACTGTTGCAGAGGAAGTAAGGCAAATTGAACACGCGAAGTTGTTCCGCAAGACAAAGAGGAAAACCACGTCTGCAATGGACGCGAAACAGTTATGTTTTTTTTGTCGAGCATTGAATAAAGATTTGCCCTTTTCCCTTTAAAGAGTTTCAAAATAGCTTCTCAATTCTTCGAGGTAGTCGGTTATTGCAAGCTGAAATGAAATATGTACTTCTGGTGCAATCCCGCATGCTTCAGTGAATTCACTGTATCTCTTCTTTATCTCCTTTTCTTTTCTCTTCCCTCCTCTTTATTTCTCGTTTTTCAATTCCCCTTCTCCAATCCCCCAGTGTAGGGTAGACAACCTGAAATGTTTCTGGTTAACCTCCCTGCCTTCTCCTTTTCTGTTTCAAGTTGCGTATACAACAACGATTTTGTGAAGCTACAGAAAGCGCACCAAACTACCCTGCTACAAAGGCGTGGCTGTTTTTCTTTCAACTTCAAGTAACTAAGGACAGTGTCCACACTTCACTTCCTTCTCATATTTCCTCCATACATCTGTCCGGAACTTCAGCGTTTCTTTTTTTACTAACTGAGCGTTTACGTTCTTGCTAGGTAGCCGCTGCGGTGGTCTTGTGCTCATGGTGCTCGACGGCTGACACAAAGGTCGCGGGATGGAATCCTGGCCGCGGCGGCCGCATTTCGATGGAGGCGAAATGCCAGAGGCCCATGAACTTAGATTTAGGTGCACGTTAACGAACCCGAGGTGGTCGAAATTTCCTGACTCATCTACTCATAATCATCTCATAATCATATCCTGGTTTTGAGGTATAAAACCCCAAGAATTATTGTTATCTGAAGGCCAACTTTGTAATCAGTGCATCCATGTCTAGTTACGCGCCAGATTAAATCATAAATGTACCACATGTTTTCATTACGAACGAACGCGGAACAAACCGCGGCGAAGGCCGTTGTGCACTTTCTATTTGTTTGAACAGTCACAAGCGCCAACATCAGACGGCTAACCGTGTCAGTCAATAGACAAAATGCACGGGCTCCGGGATTCGGTGGCATCGGCATCACATAGGCTGCAGATCTGTGGGCCTTGCGTTGCTGTGGGGTATCTGCAACGGTCGTTCAAGGTATAAGTGTAACTGAGTTGCAGAGCGCAGGAATCCGAGATAATAATAAAAAAAATGACTGAGATTTTCAATGCTCATTTATTGATTCATGCTGTTAGCCTTCTTGCACTCTACCGTCAACCGAAGGAATCGAACTTGCAACCTCACGTTGAGCAGCTGCGGAGCACTGCTGAAACAGAAGCCGCCATGGCGGGCGAACCCCATGTTTCGAGACATCTTAATATATTAAAAATTTTCAACGCTCTTAGAGACATTAATGTTTTCCCTTTAAAATACGACGTGCCTGTGTGTGACGTATACTGCTATAAAAAAAACACTCTGCATAAAAAAACAAAATCTGCCGGCGACGCTGTTGCCGCTGAGTGGCATCACTGAGGTGTTGCTGTATTTTGCTTGTTACTTCCGGTTTCTCATCACATGTCCCCCTCAGCGTCACGTGTTCTTGAAGCGGTGCCTTGCGCCAACTCTCCGGAAGGGTTCTTGCGTTGCTGGGTTACGCGGCACCAGCTTTCCCAAAACATAAGTGTGAATATTAAGAGGTGACAGGATGTGTGCACGTCAGCGCTTATTGCTTTCTCCTCTGGCTATGACGTGAGAGTGTGCTTTCAGTCTCAAGAGTTATTCAGCAGAAGCACGTGTACACAATGGCGCGTGCGAAAAAGGATAGTGGGGCGGGAGATTTTGCTTACTGAAGACGCCAGGTTTTCTTAAATTTTGGCCTCTTTCTCATAACGCAGAAAAGATGCCACCATTGTAGTTCGGAAACCTTGCTTCATTGCTGAAAGCCTCTTTTTGAAGCCCTCTAGTGAAGACTTGTGACACTTTTTAGTGAATAATAATATTAATATTAATAATAATAATAATAATAATAATAATAATAATAATAATAATAATAATAATAATAATAATAATAATAATCTGGGGTTTTACGTCTTAAATTTAGGAGATGATTATGAGAGACGCCGTAGTGGGGGGTTTCAGAAAATTTGACCATCTGGTGTTCTTACACGGGCCTCTAACATTTCACCTCTACCGAAATGCGACTGCCGCGGCCGGGATCGAGCCCGCGACCTTCGGGTCAGCAGTCCAGCACCGTAGCCGCTGATCCACCGTGGCGTACCACATTGTAATGGAAGGCGGCCCTGGAGAAACATAGATTCTTCCTTTCAAATAATTATTGGGGCTTTACGCCACAAAACTGCACTATGAATATAAGAAACGCCGTAGGGGACAACTTCGGAAATTTCGACTATCTGGGGTTCTTTGATGTGCATCTAAATCTATCCACATGAGCCTCTAGCATTTCGATGGAGGCGAAATGCTAGAGAGGCCAGGATTTGAACCTGCGACCCTCGGGTCAGTAGTCGAGCGTGATCATTTCATAACTGAAACGTCGTCGTTATGTTATGTCACACCTCGATAAAGGTTATACGAGACCGACAGAGAATAACGCCAAAGTTGAGGAAGTCATTATTCGATAGCTTCGGGTGGCAATATGCAACAATATACGGGTCCCTGATTGCGTTTCTCCTCCGTTGGTTACTTTCCGGAAAACCCGGAACTTCCGAAAACTTTCGCAATGCTCGGATCGGTGCCGGTGGCAAACTGAACACGGCCAGAAACTTTGCGAGCGGAAGATCATTCCGCATGATACACGAAACACCCTCATCATTCAATGCGTGTTCAACGCCATCAAATCCGCTCTACACTCAGCGTTCTCCACAACTACGCCCGCTGGCGACACACGTCACGAAACTTCTTTCACCCATACATTCGACGAACGCTGCGATGCATGTGCCTCAGTTTTTGAGGCCGTTGCTTCCGTTAATTAAAACGTCGCCAAAGCCTCGCAAGAACGCGTCGCCCTCACTGCGTTAATTTCGCAACGTCGTAAACGACTTCTTTGTATATTTCCTTTCGCATCTTTACGCTACGTCACTCGTGCCTCGAGGCAAATCTTTGGAGTCACCGAAACCTGTTCGCGCACACTTATAGTCAAAGCCAGACGCCTGCTTTGTTTGCAAGTAAGCGCGATATACCGCTGTGTTCAGCTTCAGAAACATCGCTGAAACTGAATGCTCCCGATGTAGAATGAATCAGCATCGCTGCATTTCTGCATGTTTTCGTGAGGAGGGTTTCTAGCAAAATGCACTGATAATGACACACGACGAAGATGTACTTTTATGTTTTTTTTTTGGTTACTGTAATTTTCATGTGGGCCGTTATCTGCGAAAAGGAGTAGCCGGCGCTATACAAGAACGCTAACATCTCATAAACAACATATAATAATAATAATAATAATAATAATAATAATAATAATAATAATAATAATAATAATAATAATAATAATAATAATAATAATAATAATAAAAGAAGACGGCACTCCGCTGGTGAGTCGTTCTTCCGGTGTCCTTGTCAGTGCGTTTGGCTGGAAATCCTGCTCACGATGTGCAACCGACTAGCCCAGACAAGCACTAACCTGCATGTTTTGTTCGTTTACATATTTTGCTTTCCTTTTTAACATTAGCCTTTGCTTTCCTTCATGTTTATTTCAAACTGGGAACATCATCGCGCACCAGAGCTCGTTACACAGTTTGGCGGGAAGTGACCTACGAAGACATATTCCCCCCCCCCCCCCCCCAATAAAAAAAAGGACAGAAGAGAGAAAGAATAGACGTATGCACAAAACTAACATCCGCTGTCAAACTGGCTTGCAGCGAATAGAGTAGTGGTTGCACATATAGAGATGTAACCAGGGGCTCGTCTTATTAACATCCCTGCCTTTCCTCCTCTTGCCTTCTCTCTCTCTGCTGTCCTTGCATGTATATCACCAGCTGGGCTCCCGGTCATCTCTGAAAGAGGCTTACATGCAAATAGCTTTGTTGATACGGACCTTGAATACCTACTATCCGATTTACTTCCACGTAGCCTGAAACTAAAACATGCATTTTAAAGGTGAAAGCCTTATATTTGTCATCAAACGCGAAAATTGACCGTCGGCGTCGTCCGGATTTGGCGATGCCTGATGGTACTCCGCGAGACATCGTCGTCGGCGTCAACACGAGGGATGAAGAAAAAGATCGCCATCATATGATGACGTCACCATGCGATGTCTTCATGACGTCACAAATCGGCAATATTTGTGACACTACGATGTTTAATGACGTCGCTGTGACGTCTTATAATAAGACGTCACACGATGACGTCATCACATGACATCGCCGCTTGGTCATAGGTGAGCCGATCCCGGAGGCGCGTAAGGTCCAGAAGGCTCACAAAACCTCCGATACCGGATGGAATACGAAACCATGCTAGGTGCAGAAAGCTTTCGGGGCATGGTGATCAGCACAATTGATTGAGAAGAAGAAAGATGGCTTTCTCCTTCTAATCACCTTAGTCGAATGCATGAGGGACGCTGTGAGTTTTTCTATTAGGAGAATGTTCTAAATGCCAATGCCCAATGACTGAATGGGGTTTAGCACATGCAAAAAGTTGCACCATTCTAATGAGACATAAGTATGTCTCATTTGAATCGGCGAGAGCAGTACTGCTCTCGCGAAGGGCGAGGCAATAGGAAGTCAGAGACAGGAGTGCGATATCGACAAAGTAGGCACGGAAGTCTTCGCCAGACGTCTCCGCCGCTCATCGGTGAAGAGAGGGAACGCGGCCTGGATCTCTTCTTTCTCTAATTAAGAGCTCGATGACGCAACTCAGAGTAGGCAAGAGATTCAGGCCACTTGCGAAGAACGAACGACACGGGCGTGTTAATTAAGGCTTCATCCAGGCTCCTTGTTTGCAGTACCCATGACAGTGTTGCCAGCTGCAGGCGCTGTGTTCTGTTGTATAGTATTTCTCGTAGCTTCTTGAAGCTCTCTTCTTGCCTGGTCTGAACACAAAGAAAGCTAGATGCTGCAGGAGTTCGTGCAAACTTGTGGCCCGTGCAGATTTAGAGGGTCCAACTCTCCTTCCTAAGTACAGTCAATGGTTGGTAGAGGCGCCACAGCCTTTCGATAGCCACAGATAGCCACAGTTATCCGATTGGTGGCTAAAATCAACGCAGGAGTGAAAATTTAGCCCTTCACTACATAGAGTTAGTACCTCACTACAATCTAAAAAAAAATTTCGAATAAAAGGGGCACCCGCCACGATGGTCAAGTAGTTATGGTGCTCGACTGCTGACACAGAGATCACGGGAAAAATACCGGCCGCGGCGGCCTCATTTCGATGGATGCAAAATGCTAAAGACCCGTGTACTTAGATTTAGGTGCACGTTAAAGAACCGCAGCTGGTGGAAATTTCCACCTACGAAGTCCCTCATAATCACAATGTTGAGTCAGGACGACAAAACCCAACAAATATTATATATAGCTGATGAATATCAACGTGCTTTCATCTTTTATACGGTGAAATGAATACATAAGGCGAATGTGACTTGGCTGTACACTGGCCTAAAAGCAGTCGCTGCGGAGGGCATGAACTATATGTCTTATACATTAACGTTCCTGAAGAGTGAGTTCCGTGATCGTAAAAGTTGAGCGATGAACGATTGGCTTCTATAATCAATCACTACCTAAATATAAATGACTGCATAGCTTGCACTGGAGGCGCAATGATAAAGAGACACCGAAGCTGATAGGCACCCAGGCAGTCTTGGCTTTTGCTGTTTTGCTAAGTATTGCAAATTTTCTCTTTCTTTATTTCTTTCTCTATTTCGTTCTTCTTCTCTGTTCTCTTTGTTTTTCTGCGCCTTTTTTTCTTTATTTCTATTTATTTTTCTCTCTCTCAATTTCTTTCTCTTTTCTGCTCTTTCTATCTCTCTTCCTGTTTCATTCCTTTCTCTCTCTCTCTCTCTCTCTCTCTCTCTCTCTCTCTATTTCGCTCTTGCTTCCTTCTTCTTTCTATTCTTTTCTCTCTATTTCTTTCACTCCCCTTCTTTCTCTTTCTACATGTCGAGCTCTATTTCGCTCTTTCTCATTCTTTCTGTGCTAGGCGTTTTCTCTCCCCTCCTCCTTTCCCTCCTTCTCATCACATTCCTCCTCATGCTCACTTCCCTTTCCCACCCCCTCGCTACACTATACTATAGAAGCCTATGCTATGATCTGCTAGCGTGCCTGAATAGCCGAGTGGTTAAGACGCTCGCCTTTCGATCGAGGGTACGCGGATTCGAATCCCGCCTCGTGACGAGCCTTTTTTCGGCAAGAAGTTTTCTCTTTTTCTTTCTTTTTGTCTCTTTGTTTGTTTGTTTCTTTCTTTCTCTTTCTATGTTCTCGTCCTCAGAGTTATTACAAGCGACGCCGTAGCGGCGAGTAGTGGGATCTGCCCGAATACTGTGGCACATACCTGTTCATGACGATGATAGGTTTCTGGTAGGCAGCACATTACGGCTGGCTTAAAAACTTCCCTATTAAAAATAAATGTAAGCTCCGCCCACAGCCATCTCCGTGCCTTGCAAAAGAACAAAAGGAATGCATAGAGGTCCCATTCAATTACGTGCTCTCTTTTTCGTGACGTCAGTAACTCCTTTTGGTATAAGATAGTCGAGTTTCGCCGTACACATAGACGTTTGTAGCACTCGCTTAAAAAAAACTTCAGCGTCCCCACAAGTCTTTATCAGAGATTCTGACATTCGTATTCGACGAAAAGTAACATTTTATTCAGTCAGGACAGACGTTCATTTTCTGATATGTCTGGTATTTACATTAGCACAGAAAAAGTACATGCATATCAAACAAAAACCAGTCGTTACCACTCTCTTACAAGAGGGACAGGAGCACCGTGTCTTTGTGTGTGGAGCTTATATCGATTCTTAGGTTGTAAAGGACTGTACGAACCAACAAGGTCGAAGCGGCGAGCTTTGTCAGCGTGCGAGTGCTCAGACAAGCTGGTTTAAAACCACGGATATGTTTTTTTTTTTAAATCTGCCAGGTTCGAACAAGCTTGACGCCGTCGCGGTCGATAATCTGGTCTATTCGAGATATTTCCGGTCGTGCGAACGTCACCACAGGAAGCAAAGTGCGCGCAGCAGTGGACGGGAATCCAATCAGGAACCACCACTTCCGGCCGACTTGTGTCCAGCGCGGTTATTCAATCGCCACTCTCCGCGAGGCTCCATTGTCGCTGCAGTATTGCGTTGTTCACACCTTCGTATCCAGGTGATCAGGTTTCATAGTGTCATGCTTCACCAACAAGGCTGCGAACAAAGGACTGCCGCTTGAAAGTTGCTTTGTTACTGCGCCAACGACCCGAGTTTCAACCGATTTGTGCAACGCGCATGCTTGACAGAAAGCGCCTAGCAACTATGAACCATCGTGTAATCAGCGGGCGCTCTGATGCGCGTGCTTTACTTAGCACTTTTTCCTTTTCCTAGCTCCCTGGTTGGTTGGTTGGTTGGTTCCTTGGGGGAATAGCCCAACCCACTACGGGGGATCGGCCACGAAGCGTGCGGCAGTAGACTTTGTGAAAAAATAAGTTAAAATGAATATGCGAAAAAGATAATTTATAGTAAAGAAAAAAAAAGAAAAAATGTTTGGGCAATTTTGGTTCTTTTTTTTTTCTTTAATGAAATGTTAATTAAACAATTGTTAAATAATAAAATTAAATAAATAAGCAATTACAGAAATTTAAGTAAGGGAATGAAAAGATATATTTCTACTTATAATATTAACATGGCAGTCTCTTTGTTTCTTTAATATAAATGAATATGGCATCATATATGCCCCTGTTGCATTGCCCTAGTGCCGACGCCCCCAGGGAGAGTAATGCTGATGTGGAAAGCTCAAGGCCAAGTTTTTGAAAAGGAGGTTTTAGAAGTCTTTGCCTTATGTTTTTGGTATCTTCGGCATTCTGTGAAGTAGTGCTCTATTGTTTCCGCTTGATTACAATAATTACAGTTAGGGGAAGGAACGAAACCAGGCCTGTGTAAATAAAAATTTAGTGACGGTATTCTGCATCGCAGTCTAGTTAACGTTACTTCCAACTGCCTTGTACTACACCATGTGCTATTCCACGAAAACCTCAGGTGCTGAAAATATGTATTGTTTAGGACGGAAGATTTAGTGCGTTCCTCGTGCAGACAAAAATTTCGGAATCGTGCGATCGTGTTATTAGAAGACGGCCTCAGAACATTTATGACCGGTCCTTTAAGGGATGCTGCCGCCAGAGTGTCCGCCGCTTCATTTAATATCAGTCCAGTGTGGCCTGGTACCCAAACCAACCGGACGTGCCGTACGTGATTGGGCATATATGAGTAAAATTCTGTTAGGCAGCTCGATGGCTGTGGCGCTGTTAATGTCGTACACACAGACAAGGAATCCGTTAATATAACTGCTGAAGAGATATGTGCTGGTAGTTTCCGCAGAGCAAGAATAATTGCGATTAATTCTGCCTGGAATATTGGTGTGAAGTCGGGCAAACGGAGGGAAAATGACCAATGCAATGCTTTACATTCAACGCTGCAAACCTCTTCCTCTTTAATCGTATCGTCTCGCCCTGTCGGGTCTTCTCTCGTTCTCATTAAATCCTACCCCGTCATCATAACGACCTCTTTGGCCAGGCCTAAATACACACGTCATTTCCACCCCACGTGACTTCACAATTTTAGCCGATTCGCTCATCAGCCTCCGTTATAATGGGGATTCTCACATATTCTTTTGCTTAGGTGCCTCATCAACACGAGTGGCGTAAAAAAGTCATTATAACATGATGACGTCACCGTATGACATTATGACGTCATGACATGGTGTGTCGAGGTTAATACATCGACTGAGACGAAAAAGATGGTTTTCGCCTTCGAGTCGTCTTAGGCAAATGCATGACACCATCAGTGTTTTTTTTTACTATCGTGCCCTTCAATTGATATCCGAGTTTGCGATTATGCGCGCCTTATCTATACTGTATAATAAAGTACAATACCCTTAACATTGCGGCAAAATCTTAGTATTCATCTCAATAGGGCATGTTTTTGAGGTATCATCTAAGCTCATTCTGCCATTTTGTTGAAAGCGTTCCGCCCACTTTCTTATAGCGGAATGGCAACGCATCGTTTCCTTGACAAATGAAGTCACTGCGCGCTGGTGCTTCGTGCATTTTATTTCTTCTTTTTGGTGCTCCGCCTTCAAGACGCGGCACTGGTAACGGCACGAACGTATAAGTAATGGCTCTTCAGAAAGTTCGCGGACATACTATCGCCCACACTCCGGGTAACTACTACTTTGTCTGGTCTCGCTAGCACGTCCGCCATGTGGCAGAGTAGTCGAGGCCGTCAAAGAAAAACTAATCGCCGTGGTTTAGACACGGTTCTGACAAAGGCGAAACCGATGGCGCGACTGTTGGGAGTTAAATGTGACGTAGAGAAAAGCAGATGTGCGTCACCGAAGGCATCAATTTACACCTGTACGCCAAAGTGAGAGTATCTGAGATGCTTTTAAAGGTGTACAGCAGGGGCCAGAAATTTTTTCTCTGGGGTTGGGGGGGATTGGGAAGGTATGACCGCTCTTCATGTATGTTCTTGCGTGTACTTGTACGTGCGAGTTGATACATGCGCTTCACGCCGTCACGCATAAAAAAATGTAAACATGGCGTGCCGGTGCACAAGTTCCCCGCAGCTGCCGTTTTTTATTCTTCGAAAATGATCGGAAACGTTCCATAATTGAAACCAAAAACGTACGTTAATCGAAAAGGTTTTTTTTGTTTTTTCGACCAAAGCTATTTGTTGAAATTCAGCTCTTCTTCCTGCCTTGTCTGTTGCCTGTGTCATTTTCCGTGTGTTGAAGTTTCATTATGGGTCCGAAACAACAAGCCCAATCGCATACCCTAATAACTTCTTCATGACAGTAAAAATTAAACAGCTGCCCGAAAGCGCAAGTGACGAAAGCGCAAGTTCCGCCAAGAAACAGCTATCGATTCCGTCGTCTGCGAGGCAGAAGCCGCCGTCTGCTTCATTACCTTTGGATGTATTGTCTCAAGAAAACGGAATGAGCCATCGTATGTTGGCTCCAACGCGATTCAGTAGCATAGGCAGAAATTTCTTTCATAGGGGGAGGGGGGGGGACATTTCTGATCCAACATTGGGTCTAAGCAGATAAGTGGGGTCGAGTGTCATATTGTGCTCTGTATCCCATGGGCGAAATTTTTTTCAGGGGGGGGGGGGCAGCATGGGCCCGGTGCCCCCCCCCCTCCCCTGGCAACGCCACTGAAGCGCTTGATATCTATCTTGAAACGCTCCGCAAGCGAGCGACCAGTGTTACGAGCGGCGTCGTTGGCCGACGCGGACTCAGGGGGTAGCGTGGAGCTGCTGAGCGGCGGGAGTCGTACCGCAGGCCCAGGGATGTCCAGAAGAGCAGGAAGCCGAGGCAGAGAGACCGGCGTTGAGGAAAACTTAACAGACGTTTATTTACAACATCATAGAGGGCAGGATCGTCAGAACGACATCTAGTCCGATCGATCCGTCCCGAGCTGACGCTCTGCTGCTCCTTAAATACGCTTCCTTCACAAGATAGGGAAACTCCTTAATTGGAAATGTCCAATCACAAACGTGCATGCCTTTGAAGCTGCATAACTATCAAACGTCCAATCACAAACATGCATGCCTTTGGAGGGTCCGTCTCTTCGACACATAGGTAACCGCCCCCAGCATAGCAATGCCAGGGACCACTGCACTCTCATTCTCCACGTCCGACCAGTTCGGAAGAAAAGGGGGGGGGGGGGGGGCGAGGCAATGCCACTTCGGGGAACTGAAAATCCTTTTACGAACAAAGGCACCAGCTTTCACCAAAAACAAACTCGTTGCAAACACGCGTTCCAAGGAGGAGACCCGCGCGTAGATGCCACCTTCCAGCCGAAGCGCCCAGTTCAGGGAAAAGACGGCAGGTGTAGGTGACAAATCCGTTCTCCGAAATGAGGGGGGTCCAAGAAGCGGGAAGACTCCTTTGGGGACAGCTGGCCCAGAACCCTCGCATCTGCTTTGTAACAACAGTCATGAAGGGCGCACCTTCTTGGCCGCGTTTGTCGCTCTCTCTCGAAACGGGAGTGAAGTGACTGGGCTGAAAACTCGGCTTGCCGAGAAGCGGTTGCGTATCGCTGATAACGCTGCGCGTACGCCGTGAAGTGTTCACAATTCGTGGCATGACAGCATCATCCCTTAGTTAACCATAGTCGCACGAATACCAGACATCAACAAACATTACAACAGTGGGAATTCGAGTCGTCGTGCTGCCGAGCTTCTGCGCTTCCACTTATACGGTAGAGGGCGATGCATCACTGTCCATCTCCGAAGAAACGCTAGAACTAATGATCTATTTTGGTACGACAGCTAGCATTACCGTAGGTCTATTCATTTGCTCGCAGTGGGTCTACATTAGTCGGTGTTATTTGAAACTACATGGTTCTGAATGCGTCGATCTGTAATCGGCGGTCATACGCGTGTTCCTGTCTGCTCGGCAGTCGTTTCTTGTTTCTTGAACGTGTCAAGACCTGCGTTGTGACGGTCGCAGGCTTGTTCCGAGATTTTGACCGTACTACGCCGTCGCTGTTTATTCGGTAAGAACGAAGTTCTGCATTATTTTACACCAGACTTCTCTTTATAAATGTTTTTTTTTTTCTTTCGAAAGCCTGCCCTTACGCTGTGTCCTAAACACACACACAAATTAACTTTATGTGTGTGAACGGTAGAACGGTCAATGAATCCAGCGATCAAGGTTTGTGTGATGCCCCGCCACGGTAGTCTGGTGGTTATGGCGCTCGACTGTTGACCCGATGGTAGCGGAATCGAATCCCGGCCGTGGCGGCTGGATTTTCGATGGAGGCGAAAATGTGACAGGCCCGTGCACTTAGATTTGGGTGCACGTTAAAGAACCCCAGGTGGTCGAAATTTCCGGAGCCCTTCACTACGGCGTCCCTCGTAACCAATCGTGGTTTTGGGACGTTAAGCCCCAGATAATATTATTAAGGTTTGTGTGATCGGCGAGGCGTGATACCCGTTGCACGGAGGTGGGCGAATACTGATTAAATGCAGGCCTGTACGAGTCCACGGAAAGTGTGTCGCAGTCACATCGCGCACTGGGGCGTCACAAAATATGTGACAGAGACAGAAATTACGCCGTTGCCAACTACGTAGCAAAGACCAACTACGTTTTCACTGCAGCTAACACGGTGTTTTTACGGCGAAGAGTTTTGTCCTTTATTGTTATCGCTGCTTGAAAGCGGAACAAGTGAACGAGTCGCTGTTGTGGATTAGAAGTAGCGTATCTTAAAGTGCGGGTTTCAGCGCTGCTACTGCTTTTGTTACGCGAGTATATCCAGTGACAATGTTTGTTAGCCTATATATACATTCATTTTATGCACTAATAAAGAAAAGCTACCATTCGTTGAGTTTAATGTGTTCGCGTGAAAGTTGCTGCCGGGCACGCATGGGCACGGCACGCATGGGCACGCATGGGCACGGGCACGCATCGTCAGCTTAATATAGCAGCGCTGTTCGCGGCGCTTGCAAACTGCTGAAGGACGCTGTTATGAGTGCTGCGTAGTGACCCACGTGCGTAAATTACGCGTTTGAAAGTCGACCGTAAATGCTAACAGACCACACGTGCGCGTGACCAACAGCCTTCTAGCGATGTTTCAGGCATCTCCGCGGTGACTAACAGCAGCACTTAGCCCAAGACGCATCCTTAGTAGGCGGTCTTTTTCTGACTGGGCGTAATTATTCCCCATCTTTTTTTTAACGCGACACGCTCTTCGGCAGCCATGGATACGTGCTTCTGCCTCGAGGGCAGCATATCAGTATAACTGTTATCAATCGCAACCTTCGCGCAAACTGATGCCTAGCCATCGTCGCACCGTTCGAGGAACGCTATGAAAGCTGTGATTCTGCTATCAAAGTACAAGTGTCACGGCCTGGCCGCAGATGAGCGCTTTGCGTGAAAACAACAAACTAAAGATGTTCTTCGCGGCAGTAGGAAATTGATAGACCGGTAAATAACAAGAAAGTTCTCCGGTCTTTTGCTGCGGTCGACGGTGGGTGGCGCGTTCCTTGGTGGCACGGCAAAAAGTCTGCCCCGTACCCTATCTCAGCCGGACCCTATCTCTTCATTTTTTAACGTTGGCGGTTACGGCTATGCAAGGTTTTTCACAAAAATGGCCGCCTGGAACACCTCAATGTTGCATTTCAAGAACTGTCTACTTGATACCTTTACACCAGGAAATCTGGGCATCAAAGGCAAGCTATTGCGAGAATTCACTAACAGGCGGGGGAGAGAGGGGGGGGGGGGTCGCAGCACTGCGTTAAAGCGTGCCTATCCCCCCCTCTCCCCTAACGGGGATCCCTGCGCATTCCTATGGTGGCTCCCGTATGTAGTGTAGAACGCGCTCGCCCCATGCGTAAATTCTGCGTCAATATTGGCTGACAGTCGTCAATGTCAACTGACAGCCAATTTTCTGCATACATATGCGGCACGCGTAGTGGCAGTTCCTGATTACTATAGGTGTGCTGCTGCTTTTGCGTGCGTAATGGGAACACTCGCACACGGTGCACTACTAATGACCCGGAAGGAATGAGTTACACCATTAGCGGCGTACTTGTGCTGACGATTTGTTTTGCGTAGGACACGTGTATAACGCATTGACGATCACATTGGTAAAGAAATTCGAGGTTTTGTTACAATAGTTTCGACATTTGTTTAATATCCCGCAGGGGAAAGCACAACGCAAATAATGCAAAATAATATTTAGAGAAGTAGATTCGTGCATGTTGAAGGAGGTAATCATGCTGGAAATCAATGAGAATCCCATTTTATAGGGATGTCAGACAGAATTATGGGTCTTGCTGTTCCTAAGAGAAATTCGCCTTCGTTTCAGTAATAATATCCCCTTTTCTTTATTCAAAAGTAAGATTACTCTGCAACAACGGGCCTTGTTTTTCTCCAAAGACTAGCACGCAGATCTATTGAAGAAGAAAGAAGTATTCTAAATACCATTTTAATTCCTTCGAATATATGGGCTTTTCATATTGCTCAATATTCTCTCTGACGGTATTGAACTAACGTCTGATTTCTGCATACGTACTAATGTTGGGAGTAAGCTTTTGAAAGAAAGAAAGAAAGAAAGAAAGAAAGAAAGAAAGAAAGAAAGAAAGAAAGAAAGAAAGAAAGAAAGAAAGAAAGAAAGAAAGAAAGAAAGAAAGAAAGAAAGAAAGAAAGAAAGAAAGAAGGCGAGTACCGGGAATGCAAAAAGAATTGAAAAAAGAAAAACATACTACGCAGACTAAATTTTCTAATCGGGGAGCTTTTTAAAGGGAGCCCAGCATGGAGAAAACAATGCAACGCTGTCGACGTCATGAAAGAATATTTCAAATCCAGGAGCCTTCTCTGCCGCAATAACCTGCTAGGCATACACGAGTGAAAAGAATCAAGATGTATCAAAAGAGCGCTTTGCGCATGACTTTGGCTCAATACATCGACTCAGAAAAAAAAAAGAAGGTGGCTTTCGCCTTCGAGTTGTCTTCGGCGATTGCATAAGGGTCTCTGTGAGTTTTCTTATATCGCTGTTCATTCACGACTACTTAGTTGCACTAAGAAACTGACTAACCTTGGCAACTCGTTCACCTCCGTGGTTCAGTGGTTACGGAGCTTGGCTGCTGCCCCGAAAGTAGAGGGTACGATCGCGACTGGGCTGTCGCATTTCGATGGAGGCGAAATACTAGAGGCTCGTGTACTGTGCGATGTCGGTGCACGTTAGAGGTCCCCAAATGGTCGAAATTTCCGGAGCCCTCCACAAAAACGTGCCTCATAATCGTATCGTTGTGTTCTTACGTAAAACGCCGGATATTAACCTTTGCAACCAGCTCCCTCGATTTTCTTCATGTATGTAAAAGTTTAGCCCGGAGTGCTTTGACAATGAATGGGATTCTCGACCTACGGAAAAAAAGTGCACACAATGAAACGCGTCAAATCAACAAGACTGTGCGATCTCGTTCAGTCTCGCCTATTGTACTCATTCTGTAGGTGACGTTTCGTGCTAGTATACCAGATTTCTTTTCCTTCTCATGGAGGTCCACAAGTCATATTGGTCTATTAAAAAAAATTCAAAGACCTTCTAAGAGAAAAATGGAGAAAACGGTAGATGTGAAAGAAATATGTCTGGAATGAAGGAGGAGTGAAAGAAGAAATAGACGGAAAGGCAGGGAAGCTATCAGGTCTTAGACCGGCTGGCTACACTGTGCTTGACTGATGGATGCGCGCCCTAATTTTCGTTCGTCTGTGGTGCGCCACTCTATGATAAAGTCACGCTTGTGCTACGCCGAACACCCATGTGTATGCATACTGCACCGCCACGTGAGCATATGTATTTGCGTATATATTTATTATCCGAGACGAAACGCGCATTGAGAGCGTAAGTAGATGAATTAAGAGCTCTTCCACTACTATGAAAATGGAAGCCCGCGAAACGGTGACGATAGTGGATCTCGTATAATGAATATTGCTGTAGTGATTTCATATTTTATCACTGTTCACTATATACTAAAAGAAAAGTAGACATACACTCAAAGATCGTGGTATTTCTCTTGCGCACGACTCATATTATCTCCCCTACGGCTGTCTCGAGATTAAATTCTGCAGTTCATAAGAAACCCCGTTGTTTCGAAACTAGAAAATTGGAGGGATGTTCCTTACTTATCCTAGTGGTCTTGTCCTTGAGGCCAGATAGTTCGCGTCTTTCTGCCACGTTGGCGAAATCATACACCTTTATGGTCACTTTTACGTCATGTCCTTTTTCTTTCGACGCAAGAACGTTGTATTAGTCGAGTTGACCAGTCCGCCGAAAATTGTTGTTCTACGCGTGTTTTGTCCGCGGACCATATGCATCTCCATTGTAACAGGAGCTCACTAATAAATCTCCACGTCATTCTAGAATACAGCAAGTAAAGACATGTGTCCGTACTCCCGCGAAGCCTAATGCTTCAGCACCTTTTTTTCAGGTTTATAAGAAGGAAAAAAATGCTTTGTTGTAGCTGAATTTCAACGGCACACCCACGCCTCATTTCTTTCTTCTGGGATCTGGGATGTCTTGATGTATGAGGGGGGGGGGGGTGCTATTAAAATTGCGTTTTCGGAACTCCGAAAAAAATAAAATCTGATGTCGCGATCAGAATGGGATCGGATATCTGTTCCTCAAAGTATAATTTACGATCCTACGAATCCTTCCGATATCACCGACACCCCCTTCTGATAACTCTAAAAAAACACTAATCTCCAGGAGCGTCATGCTTCTTACCGAGGCAGTAGGCTGAATTTTAAGTGAGTCCTCTTTTATTCTCGACGAAACTGGCGACCGGAGCCCGTCCAAAGGGTTTCATCAATTTTTCGGAGCTGAGCGCCGGCAAAGAATTCTGTACACACTGTTTGAATAATGGAGAAAAGTACTACGCATATATACACTTATTATACGGAAAGAACGCGAAAACAAAGAAAATCCCGTAGGGAATTGTACTTTCTGAGAAGGAGCGGATCTTTTACAATAGCCATGGCCGTGCTTGGCTTCAGTGCATCGAATTTTTCAAAAATCTTTCTCACAGTGTCCGTTTTCGATTTGTTCGTGTGCTTCTGTAGTGACTTAAAATTGCTGAAAGCTCCAAGTGAAGACACCTGACACCTGATTGTGCTCGCTATGTTGTACTTCTTGTGTATACTTCACCCCACATCCACACAAGCTCCCCAGCTTTGATTACAACAGCAGAGCCGCTGGTAACGCTTCTGTAATGCACTGGTCTCGGCAAGATATAACTCAATAAGCACTGGTATTTGGCTAGTTCATACAACTCCGTTATTTTAGAAACTTTCAGAGTAAGGTTATACTTTATCTACAACTCGGTAACGTGCGCGCCATTCTGATAAGAGGATGCTGAAGTGAAGAGGAGCGACCTTAGAATGGTTAGCGAGCCATTTATTTCGCTAAAAACCATATAGTTGCAGTTTTTAACATCTAATAATTATAATATCTCAATAGTATTATGCCATCTAATGATAACCATCTCTAAACATCAAGAGATTACTTTTTCTATTACGCGTTATCACGGTCACACTTCTGAAAATATGGTAGAGCTCACAATAACCACTTTGGGCAAGGCGTTGAAAAAGCGTCGCAATTGGAAATGACAGCTGAATACTTTTCATTGACGTTCATGTTGTTAACACTAAAACGAGCAAAATCGAGCAGAGAAGTCCGGAGAAGATTGCGTTCAATCCCTCATCTAAGAGATTTGATTACTGCTGCTATTGTCGGACAAAATTGTGCGCGATTAGATGTTACTGTGTATATAATGAAAAAAATAATAATTTAACGCAGCACTGAAGCACATTATACACAGAGTGAAGGTTAATATGGGGTAAACAATGTTGGTTTCAACTCAGGTTATTGATAGGGACGTATAAAATTTTAAATTACGCTTGTCAGACTACGACGACCAGACCCACTTTTCCAGATTCCTTCCCACAAGTTATATCCGTAAGTTAATCTACCCAAATTTCTGTGAGACATTACATGCCTGCTTCTAAAGCAACAAGGCTTATGAGAACATCGAGGGCTACTAAGTTTAGCTGCCCCTTCTTTTTCTTTACGGAACGCCAAGTAGGTATGCTTATCAGTGGCCGTGGTAATTCTCGTTTTAAAGGATTCCTTAGTGCTTCTTAAATGTACTCGTTCATCAATGTCGTTTCTGTTATCAGCATTGTACTCTTCCACAACGCTGCGCATGAAATTCTCTCAAACGACGCCCGTCCCTTGGGCTTCGTTACTACGAAGACCGAGGGGCCGGCCTCAATTTTCCGCCTTGCTGCCTATCAGTGTTCACTTTCTTCCTGTTATCTACGCTTGATGTCAGTTCTTATTATTTCATATTGATCCCACACATTTTCCGCTTTTTATGTCAGGTAAGTATAACACAGACGAAGCGTTGGAGCATGAGATAGTCTCAAGAGTCGAAGCTCTGTATGGAAAATGCCCGCTCCTCAATATACTATCGTTCCTAAATGTACTGAAGGGTGTGTTATTTCTGGTATTGCTGGAGGGAGATAAGAAAAGAACAAGGCAGAAAGGGTAACTAGAATCCCTTACTCTGTTACCTGATATATTATGACGACCTTCGAAACCAGATGCATTTAAAAAGTGATGCTTCGGCAGAAGCGACAGTGCGTAAGCGAAATACATTCAGTAGGCTTTTCCGCAGGATTGGCTTGCCTTTCAAAAGATAGCTACTTTGGCGGTTTGGGACCATTTAGCCGAGCGCGAGCATGCACGCACGGAAGACTTGTAAAATATAATGGTGTGATATACAGCGGTAGCAACTCGTGGAGTTTTGTTCAATTAAAAGGCGACGTCTACCGTCTCGAACGGATAAAACTGGATGGGCGGGGAAGCACTCTCGTTGGATTTTGGATATGTCCTCTTGCTGGCGACATTGGTCAGGCTAGTCCTTCCTGCTCAGCAAGCAAAATGATTTCTGCTTCTCCATCGCGCCTCCTAATTGGGAACCCTGCGTGTCCTGCCTGTACCCATGGCGACACTTCACGGTTCCCTGAAGACACTGCGGTACTTCTTTACACCGACCATCTCCGGTTCCTCTGGTCTAGAAAAACTAAAAGGAAAGTCGCATGGTCGCTCACACATTTCCCTAAGACGACTCGAAGGCGATTCTTCTTAGTTAATTTTATTGATCTTCTCCCCACACCCCCTCCCCTCCGAAAGCTGTTTGCGCCCAACGTCGTTTTGTACTGCCCCCGGGATCGGATACATTGAAGTTTTCTGCACCTCATGTAGTATTTTAGTGTCTCAGTAATCGGTCCAACTTTGACCAGGCGGCTACGTCACATGATGGCTTGACAAAGTTTGGCTACCTCTGACGTCATGATGGCGTCATAGGTTCAGATCATCATACGATGATGATTTTTTTAATCGCTCGTCTTGACGACATTGCTGCCGCTGACGCAGGCGTGAAAAAAAATTTTCACGGCTGCGGCGCGCTCTCAAAGTTCGCTTCATTTTATTAAAGTATGCCTGATAGAAAAATGTATATAAATTCTGTTTTTGTGTGTTAAGGTTCGAAACCACGCTTGCGCTACTACAGAGGTTCTGTTTAGCTGGCCTATTTAATAATGCCGAAATTTTTGTGTTTCACTGCCAGCTACGTACTTTCAAAAACAACGAAAATCTTCAAACTTCGCAATTTTTTCTTAAGCTGACTCGCACTCTCCCTAACCAATCTTAATACTAGTATGATTTTTCAAGGAGGTTTATTTTCGTACAAAAATGTTTAGACGTGAAATAAACTTGAACTTTTCCCGAAAAACATTTTGAAATCAGAGGAAATGTGTGATTTGTAGCATATATGACCATATATTGTTGTACTGACGCTTTCCAAGTAAAAATCCTCGTGATGCGGCGTTTGATAGAACGCTTCATTGCTCAGTAATGAACAAAGTCTAATCAAATTATTTTTTTTGTTAAGAAAGAAAGTAATTTTCGCATTTGACGCTCCGAACGGTCCCTGCATTTTTTTGTCGCAACTTCGCCGCAAAGCACGTGGTCGCTCTTGCAACTGACACTCGGTTCAGGCGGCGACAAGATGGGAGATGCATGTGAGCGGCTCGATAGTCTTGTCGCATTGATGTCCCGGTTATAGGTAATGAATTCGTGTTACAATGTGAGCTTGCTTGGCGGGCCCAATGGGAAGCATGGGCGCCAGAGAGCAGCTTAGGGAATCGTCATATTGTGCTACAGGGCCGTTTGCACAACTAGTAGGCCCATACCGAAAGAAATAACGCACATTGTATACAATTTTCTTTCTTTTGTGCACTCGTTGTGCAGACTGCCCTACGCGATCCGCCAGAACCTATCCATATGCAGCATCGCTCTAAAGTGAAGTTCCTCATTAACTTTGACCACCTGGCTTTGAACTTAAGTACATCGGTGTTTTTTTTTCTTTCATTTTGCCCTCATCAAAACGTAGCAGCCGTGGCTGGCCGGCAATCGAACCCGCGTCCTTCACCTTAATGGGACAACATACGAGCCACTACGTTACCATGACAGGTAACATAGTGAGATGTTACTGCTTGGCACCATTTTAGTTTTTCCTGTAAGACATGGCATTCGACTGAACAGCGTGTCCCGAGCTTCAATAGGAACATTTATTGTTGCTTCAGAAGTTTGCTACACTTACAGAAGCAATGCAGACTACAGGCACACACAGACAGCGACTCCGTGCTGCCATGCATTTCGAAAACAAATGTTCCGTCATGACAACAAAATTGAACGCTGCGAAATTCAAAACCGCTCATTTAAAATCTATAGCAGGGGTCTCAAACGCACCTCAGCTAGCGGGCCGCAGTGATGCCGGGCCAGTGAAGAAGGTTGCAGATGGGAGGAAGGGGGGGGGGGGGGAGGGAGAAGTGTTGCACAAAATGTCATCTAACGCTGGCATTTGAGACAACGCATTTCTCATATCTGACATATAGAACATTTCTGAAAGATATTTGGCGTCAGGATTCGAGAAATTGATCCCCAGAATGACTCGCATATGGACACCGATTCTGAAATATAGATTTGGTTCCATGGTTTGTGTTTCACCACATGGTGACCGCATGGGGTTCCTCACGAAAAAAAATGCTTGAGACCAGTCTCGTCTCTGTAGCTTAACCGAACAAAGCGTTGTTAATCGCAACAGGCGAGTCAATAATGCGAGTACCATTTGACAACGTTACAAACGTTTTATTCCTTCCAAAGCCGCGGGCCGCTAGCGAAACGGCCGTGGGCCCATGTGGCTCGCGTGTTTGAGACCCTTGATCTATAGCGATGGGGCTTCTAACACTCGTGCGAAAATGCAGTAAACTTAATGGTTGAGACAAGAGGAGACAAGGCTTTATCCTTAGTAAAACTGCAGCTTACTCTGGAATTACCATTCGAAGCCGGAATTGTTGGTGAATGCGAGTTGATCGTGGTCGTGGCAGTACTACTCCATCTATAGCAATGAAGTGGCACTTGTTGCTTGGCTAGTTGATCCATACTATGCAAGGAGGCTATCAAATTACGGTGACTTAGAGCAAAAAATTGGCCGCGTATCTGCGTGCTTCGCTGCAAATGTCGTCTAAAGACGATAGAAAAGGCGCTGCGTGAGATATGGACGCCTTCTGGCAATACGTCGGGAAACATGAGTGCTGTGTTGCGGGCTGGTAGTCCCGGCGCAGCAGCAGGCAAAGACCGGCGGTGACCAACGCGACCGGCGGGGACGCCAGCCAGCCCGAACACGTGGTTTGGCGCGAAGCGCCGAAGCAGAAGAAGCGTCCGCACTCAACGAGTACTCTCCCCACACTCTTTTATTTACACGTCGCCTGGGTAAAACAGGAATGCCAGAGCGGCGCCCCATGGCATTCGTACAGTGCAATACTGAACCGAAACCGAAACACAGCAATGAGCTCGTGCAGAGGGCAAGAAGGAAGGCAAGTTTCAGCGCAGTCGCATTTTCAGCGCAGCTTAAGAAACTAGGGTAACTAGAATTACGTATCTATGTATTTTCTATTAAACGAAGACAACACCTAATACTTACATAGTGTTGTTGCGCCTCAGATATGCGTAATGTTTGCTTTTTGATCAACAATGTACAAAGTATGAACCTAGTCAGCCGTTCAAGATGGCTGGCCCTTGGGCAAGTGGTTCAACTTTGGCCGGGTGGCTGAATTGAGTGACGTGCCGACAAACAGAAAGACAGACCGAAATTTCTGCGTTTAAGTTCCCCAAGAAAGACTATCGTCTTTAAAAAAGAGGAAGGTTCAATGCGTGAGTGAGGTAGATGAGCGCAAGAAGTTAACTGTGTCCTTATTTACCTCAGCAGGGCTGAAATTTGGGCTTATTGGTACATTATCGTCCAATAAAATAGCGTTTGTTGAGTAAGTACACAAGACACAAGCGCTTGTCGAAACACGACACTGGCGCCTGTGTCCTCTGCCTTCTTTTTGTGTCCTTGTTTAAGCGTCTCTGTTTCTTCAACTATGTTGCTTACTTCTATCGTAATTCTTTATTTAGCTTTTTTTTCTTTCGCGCTCAGTGGCAAAAAGTGTGTACCAACTTTCAAAGACAATTATGCTATTTTAGCACAGTTCTTTTTGTCCAACCTAACATCCTAGTCAGTAGCAAACTGTAGTTTAATGCACCGTCAACCTGCAGATATCAAACATTCATCACATAGGATTTAATTCAACCTGAAGGCAACGAAATTATCGGAACATCCATAAAAACACAAACACCACAGTGATATAAGACGACGCAGTTTAACACACCATAGCAACAGCAACGTGAAGTATCACATCTCCGTCCTGCGCAGGAGGGAAAACATTGGGTAGGCACACAGATGGATTTACTCTTATGTTACCAATAACCTCAGAGAGCGAAGTATTCTGTGCAAAACAATTCAAGGGACCGACAACTGGTCCGAACGTTTGTTTACATCCAGGTGGGAACGAAAGTACCGTGAATTGTAGTGACAGAGTCAAGCATGCGTTTCGCAATTTAGGTAGGAATATAATTTTAAGTTGCCTCTAAATGTCACAAAAATCCGGGATGTCGCTCTGCCTAGCTCAAGATCCTTGACGCCGCACTATGGAGTCACTCCGTTTTCTATACGTAGTCTGATGCTTCTATGCGAGCCATAATTAGTGCTCAATATTAGAGTATGTATATTAATATCCCTCCCCGCTCTATTCTGCGCTGCTTTCCAAGTGAAAGGAATTAACGCGGAGAAGTGGCGCTGCCATCGCGGCAACTAGTGGAACATGTCGAGCCGCAGCGCATGTGCAGGAAACCGCAGCGCAAAAACACAAACCGCTGTCGCGCTCACCTCGCACTGTTTGCAGCATGTTTTGTGTGTATACTACTTCATAGTCGCCGCAGATCGAAAAATTCTGATTACGGATATTTCACGGCGTTTTTCGAGTTACCATTTCGTGACTAGTCAGTCTGATCGGTAAGCTTTCCATTGCGCTAAGGAAAACGGTTACCGTAAATGTTGGTTGTCGGTCCCTTTAAGTGCGAATTGCGCAGACGGTCTCGATATAGCGATGTTTCAACACACACGACACGCTTGGCGAGGAATCGAAGACGCGAATACAGCGAATGCGGCACACCGACGAGGTCGCTAATAGAAACGCGCACTGCACGAGTCCGGGGTGTCAGCTGCACGAAGCGTCCGAAGCGAGGTACCCCTTGTGTTCGGCGTGCTTTAGAGCTGCCGCGGCGTTCAGAAGCCGCGACCTCCTCCGGTGGTACTTGAACCACAGCGCCGCTCCGACAGCCGCCGCTAAGCCTAACGTGGCCGCCGCGACGAGGCAGACAATGACGAGGATCGTGGTGTCCTTGGGCGGAAACGTGGCAGTGTTCTCTTCTGATGCTATATCTGCGAAAAAAAAATAAGGAAATTGAGGCGTGTTGGTGAGCTCACGTCACCAAAGACAATGTTTGAAGCACGCAACTCTTAAGTGTGGTGATAGAGGCATGGAAGTATACAACAGAAGTCACTTCGAAAGATCCCAGATCATGATAAACATTTGGGCCGCAAGTTTTAGCTTCGCTTGTTCATCATTTGTACGGAGTACATGGACGGCGATATTTACCGCGAAGCAATCTTAGTCTACCCTGTGCCGTAGTCGTAGTGGCAGTAATAGTAGCAGCAGTAGCAGTTGTGGTATGGCTCACGCAAGTCACGTGACCAGATGGGGAGTGAATAAAGATATGAATAAAACGAAATAAACTTCCTTGGCGAGGCGGGGTTTGAGCTCGGGCTTTCACGGTCCGAAGGCAAGTGCCATAACCACAGGGCTACACACACACAAGCTCGCAGAATCAGGTGTAAGTGCGCGCATTGCAAATCTAGCGGCTGATTTATGCCACCACGTTATCTCGCTAGCCAATCGCATTCACTCGCCCGCTTACAGCTTCGCTATTCAACGGCTTTTGCGGCGTGGAACTGACTGATTTTTTTTCTTGTTAAATCGAAGCACATACCCCCGCGTTCCCTGAGGGTCTGAGCCGGCACCAGGGTCCGGACGTAAGCGGCGAACGCGTTCGCTTCTGTATCCAGCCTCGCCAGCACCAGGTAGTCCGTTGCCGGTTTGAGACCGGTCAGGAAGAGCGGGTCCCTGCCGGTCTCGGTGGTGGTGACCCAGAATCCTCGCACTGACCGGTTTCCCGCCGTCGCGTCGAACAGATCGAAGCGTATTCGGGTATTGGCCACTTTCACTCCGCGGCCCTCGCCCCTCCAGGCGCGACCACGTCGACGCGAAGAACACGTGATCGAGAAGGAAGTGTCTGTGTAGTTCCCGACAGTGCAGTCCAGGCTGGATGCTCGCTCACCTGTAACACATGGTGAACGTCTTAACAATTTTGTCGTTGTTAACTTAGGTTAGCCTTCTGCGTGTTATTTTTCGAATGTCTCAATGAATGCAACAGACAATGAGGCTAAGGAAAGTATAAGCAACATGGCTTGTATGTTTTAACTGAATGATTTAATTATGACATAAATGAAAAGGAACCAAAATACTAATTTTTGGGGTTCTACATCCCATAACCACGATATGATTATGAGGGACACCGTAGTGGCAGGCCCTTGAAATTTTGACCATCTAGTGTTCTTTAACGTTCACCCAAGTCGAAGTACACGCGCCTCAAGCTTTTCGCATCCATCGAAATGCGGCCACCACGGCTGAGATTCGATTCCACGACCTTCGGGTCAGCAGTCGAGCACCATAACCACTAGAACACCGTGTCGGGTCAGGAGAGGAAATACAAGTGGATGAAGAGAGAGAGAGAGAGAGAAATAGATGAAAAGGAAGAGGCAGGGAGGTTAACCTGGTGCGAGCGACCGGTTTGCTACCCTGCACAGGGGTGGGGATATAGGGGTCGGAAAGAGGACAGAGCAAGTGGATGAAAAATCGGCTTGCAGCAGGTAGGGACCCAACCTACTACTTCAGATAACGCGTAGCTCATTTGGTAGAGTTATCCGAAGGCTGTAAGTTCAGTCCTTCCCTGCGGGAAGTGATTTTCGCTCAACTTTAGTTCGTTTACATTTATGTGATAATTACTGTACTAGGATTAAAACATACATGTCACATATGCCTTCTTTAGCTTCATCGACTGTTGGATTAATTAGGGTGTGTCTAACAAAAAGAAGCGAGCACTCGATCAATCTCCCCTCTTTCGTTTTCAAGTCTCTTGTAATTTTTATCACGTAAAATGCTGAATGGTTTTTACAACAAATGTGAAGTGTATGTGTACAAGAAAATGTAATTCTCTAAAGGGAACATTTACTTTCAAATCTTAATCCTTGGTCATTCCACTCACCACTCACATTCTCAAAACCTTTACTATATAATTACACCTGTGCATTGAATAGCACTGTAGATAGCGTCTTCTTGCCTGAGACAGTGTTGCTTGATTGGGAAGGTACTCAAGTGTCTACAAAATCAGGAATTGACTTCAAAATCTGATAATTCTTACGCCGCAACTGGAACCGGTGTCTACAAGGCTCTCGCTGCGTGCCCACGGCGTTCCTCGCCCAGCAGAGCAGCTTGCCGTGAAACAAGTGCGCGTCGACCAGAACTTCCAGCTGATTCGACCTCCTGAGTTCCGGAAGTTCTTCTCCTGAGTAGACGTCCTGGATTCCAATGCTAGTGCCCTCTGTCCGCGTCACGTGACGCCTATTGCCGGCGTCGTCCTCGGCAATCCAAAAGAAGTGCAACCCTTCGCCGGGATCAGCGCTCACGTCGCAGGTCACGTTCAGTTGCTCGTTGGGACTCGCCGTCAGGACCCTGTCTCGATGGACGCCGCAACGTGGCGCGTCTGTAACAAGCAGGATGCCGGATTTAGATGAGTTAGGTACTTCCTTATCGTGCACTGTAAAACAGCGCAAAAAGACGAAGACACGAGATGGAGGACCACACCGGACAGGCGATGCATCCTGTGTGGTCTGTCCCGTGTGGTCCCCCATCTCATGTCTTCGTCTTTTTGCGCTGTTTTACAATGAAGTTAAACCAACTAGCCCAATTTTGCACACTGTTCCTTATACTCCTGTATTTAACACGAAGTAAATGTTAAAAGGACTAAGACAGGCAGAGACAAGTGGAACCTTTGCCCTAACGTTTATTAAGGCGAGAGCCTTACGCCTCCTTAAGAAAAGTGGCCGTCAGTGTCGGCGCCGTCAGAGTCTACAAGAGTGATGCGAAAAATCGTCATCACCAATGCTGATGTTGGGTTTTGTTGGCGTGACATAACAGTGAAGCACTTGAAGGACAGGAACCCAAGAACACAACACGAGCGTTCGTGTTGTGTTCTTCCTGTGTCCCTGTCCTTCAAGCGTTTCACTGTTATATCTTCACGTGATGACGTCACGTGACGCCACTGATCGACAAAATTTGTGACGTCATCATGACATCACGCAATGTGAAATCACGTGATGATGCCATTCCGGGACGTCGTCGCTTTGTCAAAGCTGGGCCGATCACGGAAGTAGTGCGAAACCAGGTGGCGTTGAGGAAGCCTCAAGGATCGGAGGCATTGTATGCTTTCTGCGAATCACCTGGTTTTGCACTGCCTCCGCGATTGGTCCACCTTTGTCCAAGGGAAGATGTCATGTGAGGGCGTCATCTTGTGACGTCACGGTACGTGACATCGTAGTGTCGTCCTCAAGAGGTCGCACATTTCGGCGATCTGGGACGTCGTGATGACGTCATATGCTGAGGTCGTTGTGGGATGATTTTTGCGTCACTCTTGTTCATTCTTTCTTTCAATATTTTATTCTTTGTTTCTTTCTGCACAAGAACAGACAATGGAGCAAAGGCAAGAGGCTTAGATTTACTGCTACTGCCGACGACGGTCTAATTTCTCGTTTGAATAGGCATCTAAGGCTTTCGCCTTAAAAGCCCTGGGTATACAGTGTTTCGTCACATTTGAACCTGAAGACAATGCATTCACGTCTGACACGGAGCTCCAGCGGAACGCTCTCCACGCTCTCGCCGTCAGCGGTGTTGGCCGTGCAAGTGTAACGTCCGGACTGGTCGGCGGTCACCCCTCGGATTACCAGGTAGCGAGACGTGACCAAGGCATCGGACAAACCACCGTCGCCAGCGAGTCCCTTCATTCGCGTTCCCTCATGACGCCAGATGACCTCGATGACCTTGGAAGCAGTGAGCACCGAGCACTCCATGTAGACGTCCGCACCTTCGACGATGTGGCTGGAGTTGAGGCCTACGCCGAGGCGGATGTTAACCTCCGTTTTGTCTGCAAGATGATGTTTTGGGGGCAATTGGAATACGCAATGGAAAGTGTATCACTCGAAAATGTCTCGTTACGAAAATCTATGCGGATTTTAACGTTAGTGTTTAATGTTGATAAACTCCACATTGGACTAAGAATGACGCTGTAACGGGTGATCAAACTCCTTGGATCTGATACTAGGGTTGGAACTTAAGTGACAACAAACAGCAGAATTTCGAAAAGCACCGAACACAGGACCAATGTACATGGGAGCAATATACACATGTTCAATGCACGCAGGTTCTCTGCACGCCGGAGCAAGGAAACGCAGGGCGAACCAAACAGGGTAGATGCACACAGGAGCAAGGAAACACTAGGGCAGAACAAAATGCATTATTATTTAGGTTCAAGCATCTCACAAAGCATGCTTTTTTTTTCAAGCGTCATCGAAGTAGGTACTGCGTTCAGGATTCAGGATATTGAGTTCGCTGCTGCGTTTCAGGCCTCCTCGACCTCATGCCCTTGACTTACGCGACATGTCCACCTTGAGGAAGCGGCTCAGCACCCCTCTGCTTTCGGGTAGATTTCCGTTGATTGCCCGGCACTCCAAGAGCCGTCCCGACTGCGCCGATGCCGGAAGCAGGAGCATGCTGGTGGTCACGTTGCCCGCGGACACGCTGCGACTGAAAGATGGGTCTATTGCAATTCCGTCCAGGAACCACGTAACGTTTGCCGCCGGCCGGCTTCCAGTGGCTTCGCACTCGAAGCTCTTCGACTTCGAGAATGGAGACGGCGAGCCAAGCGATATCGTAGCCGTAGCCTCGCGGCCCTTGGCTTCGCGGTCGGACAGTGCCAGACCTGGGCCAAATGTGGTAGCGATGGTGACATTCTTGGCTGGTGGCGAGTACTGCGTAGCTGCGCTGGACGATTCCACCGAGCCTGGAGTGTTGTCAGTCTGATGAGAAGGCCAGCTCCAGATGGTTACATCCGTTGGAGCCACTGGGACGAAGAGAAGAAGAAAAAGTTGTCGCGGCTGTGAACGTCTCTCGGAAAACTACCCCTTAAATCCAGCGTAAAATCAAGGACAGAAGAAAAGTCGAGGCTCACGAAAAGGGTTCAACTTAAATTAAGGGCGACGCAGCCAACCGTGGAAAGAAAAATGACAGGTGTGACTTAAGAGACAAGAAGAGAGCAGAGTGGGTCAGGGAACACACAGGCTGATGATGACGATCAAATCAAGTGTTTTTTAACGATCATCATTAATATCATCATGCTTGTTCTACTGCAGGCCGAGCGCCTCCCCCAATCCCCCGCAATTTACCCTATAGGAAGGAGAGCAAGCAGTCGACATCTACGTCATTGACTCTGGAAAGAGTGTCCTTAGATGCACTGATTGAAATTCCGCGGAAATCAAGGGGAAGCTTAAGGTATAAAGTGGCGCAAAATCAAGAAGCAAGGAATATCGCTGTAGCCTATTTTTCCACAAGGACTCTTGTCGAAGTTCTTGTCTCTTGACCAATGTCTCTTGACAGTGAAAATAAGTACATCGTCAAAAGAATTTGCACAACACACAGGTCGACATGTTTCTGACATTAATAAGTAAGTGTCACGTTGAAGTAGACCGCTAACTGGTGCTGCGAACATGGCAGTAAATACCTGAGAGTTGCAATCTTTGTAGGAAAAGTAAAAAATGGAAAACAACTCGAATAGCAAGCACGCCTGACGACCGATCACTCGGGAATCGTTCATGTAACATTTACAAAGCGCGCAAGCCTGGACGGGAGAGCATCATTTATTGATCTGCGGGGAATGCGGGCTTCTTTCGTTTTCTGGAAAGGGTCTGTCATTTCTGAGATAGCGTCGTGGCGTCCTTCTTTGTGATCTTCCTCAATGATTTAAGGTCGTCAACAGCGACAGCTACATCCCATCCATGCAGCATGCTGCAGCTTTCATGCGGTATTACATATCACGTACCCCGAAACCATCCAAATAAGAGCGTGAACGGAGCAGTATGGGATACCTGCGGATATGGAAACACAGGTGTCGGGCAGAGATAAAATATGCGTTTTGCTAGGAAAATTGAGAGTAAGACCCGGTTTCCTACGATATGCACAATATGCAAGAAAAAAAAAAGCGTGCGTGTTACTCTTTCCGGCCAGTCCCGACTTGCCACGTATTTGACTTTCTTAAAATGTATATGTTAACTCTCTCTTGTGTATCGCGAGTCTCCGAAGAGAGCATGACAATCTCCTGAGCGAGTTCACCTACCTCTTTCAAGAGAGTTATATGCGTGTCAAGTCGGTACTCGCAGAAAATGACTCTTTTTTTCCGTGTTGAAAAAAAGCTCTGACGTTGTCATCATTCAGCATCCGTGGGAATGATGGGTAAAGTACATTGACACATATATACTCCCTTGTTCTGATCACAGGCGTCTTATTGGACCCTCCTCGGCAGCTTAGCAAGTAAGATCTCGCGTTGTTAATTTGGTGGACACGTTTACGATTTTTGGTCACGGCGGCCGAGTTTGGATGGGGACGAAATGCAAGAATACCTTTGTACATGTATTTAGATGCACGCACAAAACTCCAGGTGGTCAAAATTATTCCAGAGGAGCCCCCCCCCCCCTTCCCGCCCTGCGGCGTGCTTCATAATCACATCGTGGATTTTTTACGCAAAACAACAGAAATCATTAATATGCTACAATTTACAAGGACGTACAATGGCGCACTCTAACAAAAAAAGTATATGTTACTATTTTCGACGAGTCCCCTAAGCTCCCCCCCCCCCCCCCACCCTGCTATGGACCTGCCTCTAGTATCATATTTGCAGTAATGCCTTTGACGTAAAGTACAGCAAGCAAACCCCAACGTCCGAGACGACAAAGCTATGTTCATTGGCTGCGCATGGGCATGCTCCTCTCGTTCAAGGTTGTCCTGGCTGCGCTATTCAGAGGTAGCAACTTTATTTTATCGCTTCCTAGTATAGCGTGACGCAATAATCTGTGCCGTTAGCTTCGCCTCAAGTGCTTTATGTAAGCACCAACGCTGGACGTGATGAGAACACGGAACCTTCCGATGAACGTGCCAGGCACGGGGATTCGTTGAAGGTCTAGTAACTGGGATGCTGTATTTTGATTGGTCCCGCTCAAGTGGTACTAAGACTCGTATTGGACACTGGCCAAGGTGTCGGTGGGACCGATTATACGGACTCTGCCGCGTCGCAAAGGATAGAGTGGATTGGGCCAGAGATTGTCTGGTTTTAGGCTTCTGCGCTTTGTGGTTCGCAGCATGGCTCCGATTAGAAGTTGTCGAGCAGAAACTATTTACAGTCATGGCGTAAGAATGAAAATTAACTCCGGGGCAATTATAATTCTCCTTACTTAAAGGCCTGTAAAGAGAAAAAAATGTGACAGATCAGCCACTCTGTGTAACTGAATGAACGCCGTTGCATTTTATAAAGAAGTGCAAATTCTGGCCACTGAGCAAAGAAAATTCCGGTCTATGACCTTGTACTTTATACGAAAAATTGCAGACATTAGGAGAGCGTTTAAACAAAATGAGTTTAATAATTACGAATCCCTAACTCTGCGCAAAGAAGTGATATCGCAGAACCAGCGATCGCAAGAGCACCGATGATATCGCCCATATTTAAACTCCAGTTTTCCATCTGTAAACTTCACCCGGAGAGAGCATCTACAGTGACAAAACATTTATTTGATTCTAGCTTACGTCAAAGTGTTCAGATGTTTAGCGAAGGTTTCGCAAAAAGCCACGTAATGTCAGGCAAAATTCGAGTGGTGCAGAACGCGTCATCATTGTTCGCTTCAGACGTCTTAATTAGCACGTTTCTTTCGCAAAAAATTGACATCACCTTTTTGTGTCGTCCACTTAGAGCTGCGAACCTGACACGGGAGCTTTCTTCACGTTTTGGCATATTCGAGATAGTGCTGACAAGCAAAGAAAAAAATTCATTACATATTATAGCTCCCGTAAATGAGCACATCATAACTGAATTCCATATTTGATGAAAGGCGAGATCTCGCTTTATATGGCGATAGAGAGAGATGCATTTGAGAAAAAGTCAGGAAACTTAACTGGAAGAGAATCGTTGACGGCTGGGCTAGTTGTTTCTCGTGAATACCGTGAAACATTGTACTGGCGAACAAAGACAGGGGTAAGGTAGGAAGAGGCACAAAACGCTACGGTACGAAGTGACGTACTGGCGTGCGTCACTTCGTATCCTGTTCATGTCCTTGTTCGCCAGTACAATGTTAGGAAGAGAAGCTTTTAGTTTGCTACCCTACATGTCGAATACTCACGGTATAAGTCGAGGAGCACTGTAGCGACTCCCGGTAGCGAGACGTTGCTAGTCGCTAGGCAGGTTGCGTTAGAGTGTAGATCACGACGAGTCAGTGGACCCAGAGTGACGAGGTTCTTCCAGCCGCCGTCGGAGGTCGCTACTGTTCCGCGCGCCGACCTCATTTGAGTGCCGTTGTGGTACCACGTGAGTGTCACATCGTGGTCGCCTGAAAAAATCACGTGATGTTGTGATCACACTCGGCTATTCTTCCTATAGACGTAAACGATCTTCGTAATATCTTGCGGCAGAAAGGAGGGTGTGTCTTGAATACGTCGTGATATACAGAACATCACGGCAACGGCGGCGGCGAAGTGGTTAATCCTGCAAAGTACTTCCCGCACGTTTCAATGAGGTGGACACCAGTTTGGGAGTTCGCAATCTGGTTTATGTCTCTTACAATTGATCGCTATAAAATGCTTGACCAGTGTTTGAAAAATCCAAGCCACTATTTGTGGCTTCTGACTGCGTGTTATGCTTCGATGTGAACACAACATTAGTATTCAAGATCTCTGTGAAGATGACGTTTAACTCATATTACCAAAGAAATGTTACTGTGTTTGTCGACACCATGATTACATGTCGTATAACAAGAATTTCCCTCGTGAAGTAAAATAAGCGGTCTAGTTTTGCCCACCTAAATACCAATGAAGTGTAAAACGTAGATGCGGTCGACCCTGTACATTCGAGCACTTTCTATGTGCAGCAAAGCACACACGACACGATGAATCGCGAGAGGGTGAATATCAATTATATGTTGAACTGGACTAGTGAAGTTGGATATGACAATCATCCTGTCCATAGTAGTCGCAGAAGTATAGACTTTAGATCACGCCGGCGAATAACTCAAAACATGAGAACTTGTAGTGTGAAAATTAGCATTGCTTATGGATACATACACGTTTCTATATCGCAGGTCAGCCGTACGGTGTCGCCTTCAGCGTAGGGGCCGGCTGTCTCCTTCAATGTGGCGCCCCTGGCGTCCTTGATGCTGGGAGGGCACGCCTGTGCTGTTGAGGGGTACAAGCCACGAAGCCCATAGCAAGTGAGTAATCCTAAGATGTGTCAGATCTCTCGTTAATGATGTTACTCCGTCTTACAGGGCACATAGTGCTAGTTTTTCTTTTTTTTTTTTTTGCAGCTGCCCAAAAACACTGCTGTAACGTAGTAGGAAACTTACAACTATAAAAGTATTTGCGTCACTGAAGCAGACAGGTTCTCTTGTCGGAACGTTTTGCTTCGGCGACATTTTCCTCTTGAATGATTTCTCACAGCGTGAGTGCTTTTGTTGTTAGAAAAAAGTGCCCTGTCGACGTGACTAAAGGAAACTCCTTGAAGCTGAGTCGATCGTTTCAAATATATCTTTGTTAAAATTACTCCGCTCAGTGAGTTATGATCGTGCGTCTTGCTAAAATTCAAGAGATTACAGGATGGGGAATTTCCAGAATTCCGGCGAATAAAGGCGCGCTTGTCAGGCGTTAGACCTTAGCCTTGCCAGTTTTACTTTCGAGCACAACGTTAAAGAAAGGCGTATTCACACAATTAATAAAGCTTACGGGGTTTGGCTGCTGACCCGAAGGTCGCGAGTTCGATCTCGGCGGCGGCGGTCACATCTTAGATGGAGGAGAAGATGCTAGAGGCCTGTGTAGTTAGCTTTAGGTGCTCGGTAAAGAATCCCAGATGATGATGATGATGATGATGATGATGATGATGATGATGCAAACTTTATTGGGGTCCAGAGAAGACGCAGGGGAGACCCCGCGCCACCCGGCTAGTCCCACGTAGGGACCGCCAAGCCGAGCTTGGCGGCCCGTTCGCGGGCACTCTGGAAGGCCAGGGTTTGGTCATGGAGTTCTGGGCTGCGCAAGAGCGCTGCCCACCTGTCCTCGCTGAAGGCGGAGCCGATGGCTTCACATTTCCATAACACATGGTTCAGTGTTGCTAATAGTATGCCAGTGCGGAAGAATCCCAGATGGTCGAAATTTCTGGAGCCCTCCACTACGGCATCGGTCATAATCATATCATAATTTTGGCACGTAATACATCATGCAATTTTTCTAGTAATGCGCAGAAAAATATTACTATTAACATAAACTTTTGCAGCAGCAGCAGTAGTAATAGTGGTAGTAGTAGTCGTCGGATTAGTAATAATAGGGATATTTCTGCACTATCTTCAACAAGAAAAAAGATGAGCGGCCAATATTTGTATCTTTGCGGTGGCAATTATGTTGATGTAACATGCACACACGGACAACCAACGTTATGGGGCCAAGCATGCTTTAAATGACGGAAAGCATTGATTCCGGATCATTAGCAGTTCACAATACGCGACCATTCTCATTATGAACACACTAGCAAATAGGAAGAGTTGTCACGCTTCCAGAACAGATTAGATGTATACCTTGCTAAGGATAATAACAGCGAATCTGCTTAGCATATCGTTCCTTGTCCGGCGAACCAAAAAACTATCATCATCATAAACGGGTATGTGCCACAGAATTTTTGCTCTAAAAATGAAGCAGGCAAGAGTTAGCCTAACAAATAGCTGCGAAGCGACGGCGGCCCCGAAGCGATGGAAGGCCTACGCCAACGACGACGTGCCCGTGGATGTATGAAAGGTGCGAACGCTTGCTTAGAGCGCGAGAGATGAAAAAAAGGACAAGAAATTCTATTAACGTAACATACTTTACGAGCAGTTTAACATTCTATGCTCGATCCTTTCAACGTCTAAAAAGCAGCCGGCGCCTTCTTTGCTCGTCAACATCTTCTTATATCACATCAATAAAAAAAGTTGCTCAAGATGAATTAAATGCAGCTACAAAGAAGCAACGAACAACCGAAGAGATGGAAATATCGGTATGTGAACAATTTCTCACAGACAACCGAAATGATGTCTATTAAAAAATGCACCGTTCTTGAAACGTCAACAACTGCCCCACTTTGGCTCGGGAAATAAGTTGTCTCAGTCGCTTCAATGCCGGGCTCGCTGTCTGCTTCTATGTGTTTTTGTATTGCCACAGCAAACAGGCACATACCGTGTTGCACGTTTTATAGAAGCGCAGCCGAAGCCAGAACGATAAGTTTTCCTTTGACAGCTTCGATTACTCTGCCGCACAGCAGGTGTTTTAAGCGAAGCAGCCCGCTACAGCAGATACAGGGTGTTGTAATGTGCCCGTCACTCGCTTTCGATTCTTCCATTATTTACCATTGGGAGCTGTCACTAGCTGTCCGGTTTGAAGGTTCAGCATTAAAAAAAAAAAACAATTAGGAAAAATTTGTTCACACGAACGGACTTCATTTTTCATGGCAACGGAGCCCATCGGAGATCCATTGTATAGAAGCAGTTGTGTGTCAGTATGAAGAGAACTCGTAGTATGTAACCTAGAGAATATTTCCCTTGGAGGTGCTTTCACTAGGTGGTAGAGTCAAACTTTTTAAAAAAATTTTTTAATGAAAATTTTAGTGCATTTTGTTCTTTTATCTAATTTATCGATTTTAGCCTGCGATACTTAGGGGCTGCAGGCAGGGCATAAATATTTATTTTAATTTAAATTTCATTTATTTTCCACCCAACTCCAATTTATTGAAATGTAATGTCATGGCAACGGTGCTCTCTTTAGCTGTGCGAAGAGTCTTGCCGGAAGGCTATGTTTGGATAAATTAACATGAATCTCTTCTGCTTACAGGACATCATAAACATAGCTGAAGGCGTGCTCGGACGTGTTGGTATGACATAGCGGAAAGAAAACAGCGCAAAGGATGGAACACAAGAAAAAGGAAGACAAAACATCAGATCTGCTGTTCAGCGCAGTTGTTTGTATTTTCTGTTTTCTTGTGCCCTGTCTTTTGCGCTGTTTCCTTTCCATAAATGTGCAGTATTGTGAGAGCTGCAGCCCTTACAAAAAATGTGACAGTGCACTGTCTTTCTTTTGAATTGAGTTTCTGTTGTTATCAGTGTACTTTATATCGATACATCTTTGTATGTAATTTATAATTTTTGCAGGGACTCGTGCATACGATGCGAACTTACAGGATCTGACGTTTATGAGCCTTTAAGTTAAATGTATGAATACTCGCCTGAATTATACATTGCTCGATTGCTGGCAGTTAATATGCGAATTGCTTAACAGAAATAGATATAGAAAACAGGCGCCGGGAATACAGTAACCTTTTTCGTTTCATCGAAAAAGCTCAGTTCGGTGACATTAGTCGGTTAAATTTAAAAATTGTATCGTGCAGTAAGGGGGTCTCATTTAGAATCGAAATAACTTTAGCATGCTTATAACAAGCATGAATTTTTCGGTGTGTTTCAGCGAACACTTCAGGTTCCCGCTTAGGTATTATGCTCAGTACCTGTGTGCTGCCGTGCAATAGGCGCGCATTGTGCATCAATGAGAGCTAGAACCGCGTCGTCTGACTTAGGCTCGAATTTTTAGGTTTATCTTATAGAAGGCTTTAGCTCACCGAATAAGTATCCCTCTCAATGACTTATACCAGTACTACGAAAAGTACTGCCAATATTGGAAAAAGTAGCTCAACCAGGGGCACTGCGCGTACCCAAGTAAAGTAAAAATTTACAGAAAAAAGACTTTTAGGCTCTCATAATCTAAACGGGAGCATCAGTTGTCTGTTTCTTTAAAGCCTAAACAACTTCTTCTATGATATCCCTACTTCGGTAATACTAAGCGTTTTTTCCTACCTCACACAATTTTTCATGCCTTGCAGATGGGCTGACGTCGCATTTTAAAGCTTCATTACTCTGTAGTACATTCTTTACGCATATGCATATAAAAATGAAATAGATATAACTGGCGTAGACTTCCCTACAAACTGAATATTGTAGTATGTTTCAGTGACGACTTTTGCTCGAGCACTGTCCAGAATATATATTTTCATCTCGATGTCTTTTTACGCCACACTAACAGTCGTAGCACAGAGAAGCCCAGTCGTCATTACTGTGCTCAGCGTCCTAGTATTTTTCTCCCACGTTCATATTCTAGCCAGCGTTTTTCGATCAGTCCAGCTCACGCCAGCGTAAGCGATATTGAATAGCTTCTATGGGATAGTGCGATGGCTCGTTTTTCAACAGTTCTTCATAGTCAGCCTAAACTGCAGTGCTTCATGAAGCGCGTAATAACTATACTACCTTAGATTGCAAAGAATGGGCCAATTCTGGGCAGTAAACTGTATGCTTGTACTTACTAGCAGAGCCTTCACCTTTCTAAACGTGCTCATTACTGCGGGAGCTACCTGCTTGTTTACTTTCTTTGCGTTCCATGTAGTCGCGGTCCAATCAACTGCCAGGGGATTCCCGCCTCTTCACTAACGCTGTTTTGCTCTGTTTGTTTCGTGGGGTTCACTAAGGAGGCAACTTTTGGCAAACGAGGACGGAAGCGGAACTCCTCTAAATTGGGAGGCCCACGTCGTTTGAAGTCGGAAGACGGTGTCGGGGCGTGTCTATTGCAGCTTTTCTTGCTGGGCCTTTATTGCTTTAGGACGGCGGCAGCGTCCATATAGATTGGGTCAGCCAAGTGTGCACAAGTGATGAGGGTACAGTGCTCGCGTTTACTTGGTGAGCTCATAGCGGAGTGATGGGGAAAAGGGGAACAGCGCGAGTAGTCTGGCAAGAACATTACGGTAAAAATACGACGTTGTGGCACTTCATTGAGAAGGTGGGGCTTAAAAGGAAGATATGAGCAGAAGGGTGAAGACTTCTCAACAAACGTTAGGTATGTTTCCGCTTTGTAATGCGCAGCTTCTCACAGGAACTGGAGAAGCCAGACAAGGATCATTGTGGATCATCTTTCATATAGTTTTAAGTACGCTATGAAGTTATGTTTACTTTTGCAGATATTTAATATTACCCGGGGAGGAATTGTGTTGGATGATATTTTGGCCTCTACGGATCAAACAGGCAGCATGTTTTCATCAGTGGGCACATCGTTTTTCAATGACCACCACATAATCATCTGCAGGAAAGGGTGTCGCAGCGCCGATGCGTTCGTGACAGATATGAGTGGTACGTCGGCAGAGTATTACCGTGAAGAGAGTGGCATCCTTGGCCATTACTAGCGCATTTAAGCTTTGTTTTGTATTAACGACAGAGTGTATATTTATGTGTGTTGGCCATTACTAGCAGATTTAAGCTTTGTTTTGTATTAACGGCAGAGTGTATACTTATGTGTGTTGACTATTTTTGTCTTGGATATGTTATGCAACAGTTGCTGTTTCTTTTTTTTAACATCACCGTGTGTACACATGTATGTGATTGTTGAATATGTTGTTTTGACTGTTATGTCTTGACTGTTACGCTAAGTTGTATATTGTATGTACTACGGGTTAATTGTGATTAGAAATGTGGACAATATGTACTTTATCTTTATGGACCCTATGTACTCCAAGAGCTAAGGAGTAGCCGGCGCCTTATTTGTGCGCCAACATCTCCTTACATCATGTCAATAAAAAAAAAAAAACCGTATCTGCCCGTGCTCGCGTAAAAGTTGAGCTACGCGTTGACTCCGTATATAAGTGGTACGTGGGCAGAATTTTACCCTACTTACCCACGCTTGCGTTAAAGTGAAGTTCGGTAGTGAACAACCGTGGTATCTGCGCTCGGTAAGCATATTGCGAAAAAAGGAAAAACGGCGCGAAACCAAAAAAAAAAGAACAGAAATGGCGGATCGAGAGCTACAGCAGAGACGTTTCATCAACCTGCACCATGCACGCGCATGCGCATACTGCAAACAAGAAAGCGTCGGGATGCCGGCGTAATTTGGACGCGCTCGCTGATTCGTAACATATTTAATACGCGCGCACATGTGTACGTCTCAGTCTAGACCGAAGTATGGCTTCGTATTCTAATCAGAGGGAATAAAAAAGCTCCGGAATGGCCCCTCTTTTTTCTTTTTGTTTTGTTGCCTCCACTGAAAAAGACATATGTGACGAAGACAGCGGACTCCTTCATTTGCATACCAGTGTCTCATTTCGTGTGGCCTTGCGTATTATTGGAACTGTCGTTCGCGTTAGAACGATGCGGCAGCTGGACACACATATCACGTGCAGCAGCTATAGGCTGTTGTGTGTACCTAAAACGCCCTAATTACGCAAGGCAGGTCTTTCTTCTCCATTGACTTGGAACGATTTGGATAGCATCTATTCACAGTCCGTGTCCATGAAGATCTCTCCGATAATTAAGTGTAGGTATGCTACGTTTGAAATGAACCTAATTAGCTCGAAGCCATGGAAAGAGCGTAACAAAAACGCCTCTCATATGGTCGACTATTTCCGCATAGGCTGGTATAAACATTGTATGAATGTTTGTATCAGCCAAGGTACCGTGACAAAAGGCCGATTGGGGATTGGCTGATAGCGACGAACGTCGTGGCGAAGGAGCGAGGTGCACTCCAGGAAAGGAGTATAGGCAACTCCCTTTACGTTCTCTCATGATTGAGCGGTAGTTTCATATTTTGTACCAGTGTATCAGCTTGTTTTCAATATATGATGTTTTAGGAGATGTTGGCGCCTTTAGACGACGCCGGCTACTCCTATTCCCAGAAAATTCAAAGTAGCGATGTTCACCGAGGTGAAAAGAAAAATTGCAGAAATTAGCACCCGCAGCTAGTCATCTGGTATGTTTCGAACACTCATTCCTAAATCAGGGCTTAAGAGAAAAAAACGCATAATCACGAAGTATACATTGTTGTGCACACCGAGAGTTGATTACGTGTTTGGGCCCTGGAAATGGGACCGAACTTCAGAGAAAAAGTCTGAGACAAGTAATCAAAAAGAGAAATGAATACAAAGGAGTCCAATATTGGCTGAACTTTTACTCCCTAAAATCGAACAGTAGCCTGCTCTCACTCAGTTGTTAGTGTTACGTTGACGCCTGACCGTTCTCTACAGAAACAGTTCGGCGCTTTGCAACCCTCACTGGTTTTCTATGGCTCTACAAGCTTCAGCAGCCCTGTCTAGTTTTCTCGGTAACACCGCGCAACTGTGAGTCACATGACGCTATATGAGCGAATCAGTAAAGAATAAGCGGAGTGGAAACCACCTTAGTTTCTCTAGCATTTTGGTGTTTCTCGCTGTTTCTTTACTATCTTGGTGTTATCACTCCTAGCGATACAGACCTGGTGCGGTAGAGACGAATATTGGCGGCTGCGCTTTTCCACCACGTTCGAGATTCTTTCGCTCGAACGTGGTGCCTGCTCACCACAAAAAATCGGGCACAGCGCATAGACTAATAACTCAGATAGATGACGTTCACACCGCGTAAAGCGCGTGACGCCCAAACGTGTTCGAGCTTCTTCCGCTGGAACAGGCAAATTCGTGTCCGGATGTAGGGGGACAATACCGCCCAATCAGTGGCGAACCTGCAGCGTCTGGATTTGGCGCCAGTCGTTCACGTTGGCTCATCTAGTAAGGTGCGTTCAGGCGTGACACGCTTCACGTGGCGTTAACGTCATCTGCCTCTGCTATTCGACGCGCCTTCTAGTCTGGAACTTCACATCCGGATGTAATGAGAGAAGTTGAGCCAGCACGCTTGAAGCAGCAGATTATTACCTGCCCTTCTGAGAGATTAGTCGGTGAAAGTCAGTAACCATTGAACTCACCAACTGCAGAATTAATTGTGTGTGTGTATGTGTGTGTGTGTGTGTGTGTGTGTGTGTGTGTGTGTGTATATATATATAATATATATATATATATATATATATATATATATATATATATATATATATATATATATATATATACATAATTAATATCTGGGATTTAACGTCCCAAAACCACGATATGATTATGAGAGACGCCGTAGTGGAGGGCTCCGGAAATTTCGACCACCTGGGGTTCTTTAACGTGCACCTAAATCTAAGTACACGGGCCTCAAACATTTTCGCCTCCATCGAAAATGCAGCCGCCGCGGCCGGGATTCGATCCCGCGACCTTCGAGTCAGCAGTCGAGCGCCATAACCACAAGACCACCGTATATATATATATATATATATATATATATATATATATATATATATATATATATATATATATATATATATATATATATATATATATAGGAAAAAGGTATACGCTTCTAAAAAACTGTTTATTTGTGCCGTTGTCAGATGGGAAGGAGACGCGGCGCCCGGAGGCGCTTTGTCCCGGAGTTCTACGATACTCATCAACCCATCATCATCCGTACGTCTATCCCGGCACTTCCTCCCCCTCGGGTTGTGGAGGGGAAGGTTTGTTTCGGAAAGACGGTCCCTGCCCGGACAAGGGGGCTACCGCTCGGCGCGAAGCGCCAAACAGACGTAGCCAGTCTCACGGCCCCACGCCAGAGAGACTCGGCCATGGGGCTACAGTTTGGTGCGGCAACTTCAGTCGCCACACACAAAACAGACGTACCCGAGAAATACCGCACGGCTGGGAGCCGGCGGGGTCCTACCCGGACGGGGGGGCCACAGTTCGGCTCGACGAGTCCAATCGTCGCGCACTGAACTGCAACCACATTGGGGCTATCGTTTGGCGCGGCAACCTTGGTCACCGCACCCAAACTAGACGTACCCAGGGAGTACCGCGTGGCCAAAGGCCAGCGGTGTCCTACCCGGACAAGGGGGCCGCCGTTCGTCGCGGCGAACAGAGTCACCGAGCACAGAACGCAAACGACCGACGTGGACCTCGTGGGTGGAGCCCAACAAGGCGACTGGATTACCCGGGCGCATGCAAAGCACGGGTAGGCAACAGCGGAGACCTCGACCGTCATCACCGCGGTGTAGCAACCGAAGTCGCATGCACCCAGACCGGCTCGGGCTGTTGGTTCCGCAAACACAAGTGACTGGCACGCTAGGCCAGTTCGGTGTACCTTAAAGGGAGCCATCATTAAAAGGTGATGGTGATCTGCCCTCCTGACTCACTAAAGATGACTGCTGGACGGTGCCAGGTTTCGAGAAACTTCTTAACGCCCAGGCGCTGCCGTTCCCGGTGGAGGACAAACCAGATCTCCTTCCGCACTTTTGCAAGTACTTCGTGAAGACCCGGCCGCCTCCCATCGAAAACGGCAGCGCACCGTGCCACCCAAACTTGGTAAGAGCACTCGACGAGAAGAAGCACGTACTGGTTTACCGCCTGCGCAGGCAGGGGATTCAAGAACCGAACGGTTTCGAATGGAACTCCGGGGTGGCCATACAAGCTAGCTATCCTTTGAAGGAGGGCTGTTGGGAGTGCACACTGAGAGAAGATGTGAACCAAATCCTCCCTACTGCCACAAAATGGACACTTTCCTCTGGTAGGGGATTTTCGTGAAGGGCCTGAATGTTATGGGCAGGCACCCTCTTGCCATGCGGTACATGAATGTAGCGCGCTTGGCGTCCAGAAAACTGGCAGTGATTAACTTCCAGTTAGGACTGTGGCGGGAGAGGTCATATCTCACACAGTGGGCCGGGAGGTCCGGCGTGAGTAAGTCGACTAGATCATGGAGCTCGAGAGAATCTAGCTCTATCCCTGGGTTGGCGTCACGGAGACGAGCCAGAGTGGAGGCGGCCCCCGCATAGAAGGGTGAAGGAGTTCCCGCCCGAGGCACTGAGTTAGAAAATGCCTCAGGTGAGAACAGCCGCAGTCGTGTGCTTAGGAAAAACGACGCAAAGCTTCGAGTTAGGAGCATATCCGATTCGAGAGCTACTCGTGTTCATCTAAGATGCAGCGCAGTGGCCACGATGCCCAGGTCGGGAATTCCGAGTCCTCCCTTATTCCTGGGCAACTTGATCACAGGACGCGCCACATACATAGAGGAGCCACTCCATAGGAAACGAAAGAGGAGCCCCTCCAAGACTAGCTTGGTTCGGGTTGCAACCGGCATAACGGAAGCTACATAGGTCAGAAAAGAAAAGAGCAGCGATCGAATGATCGTTACTCTGGCCGTCAATGGGCATCCCAAGGCACTGATTTCCTGAATCCTGTCGGTCAGCTTTTGCTTAGCCAGCCTCCAGTTTTCAGTAGTCAGGCCATCCGGTTCGAAATGGAAACCCAGAATACGTAGGCGTTGTTGCACGGGTAGGCCGTGAACAGGACGCGGACTGGAAGGAGCGGAGTTCAGATACATGACTACACTCTTGGACCTGTTTATCCTGGCTCCGCTCGCCGAGCAGTACCCCTCCATGACGTCCAAGACGGTGCAAACTGTGGCCTCGTCAGGGACAACAATGGAGAGGTCATCTGCGTAGGCAAACAGTGCGACAGGAGGGGAACCTGGTGGAAGGGGAAAACGACCGATGCTGTTGTCACTGGAAAGCCTCTGCAGAAGCGGCTCGAACGCAAGCACATAGAGGGCAGGCGAGAGCGGGTCCCCCTGCCTAACTCCACGACCTACGTCGAAAGGCTCCGAGATGCGATCCTGTATTACAACAGCCGAGCTGGGACGAGAATAGAGAGCCCTAACCATACTGATAAACTGGCCGCTGAAGCCGGCCTCTCTTAAAACCTTGAAAAGGTACCTGTGACTGATAACGTCAAACGCCTTTTCTTGATCGAATGAGCAGAGAATGCCGCTGAGATTCCGTGCATTCGCCCATTCGATCAGGTCCCTGATAGCAAAGCCATGAAGCTGGCAGGACCGCCCTGGAACACAACATGCCTGGTACGGACCCAAAACCGTGCTTAGCACTGGAGTGAGTCGTACAGACAGGCACTTGGCTATGAGCTTGTAATCGCAGTTCAGAAGGGTGATGGGCCGCCAGGCTCTCAGGTCAGTGCGTCTCGACTCGTCCTTGCACAGGAGAGTGATGAGCCCTTCCCTTTGAGTTGTTGACAGGGTCCCCTCACGAAGAAGCCTGTTTACAAGAGTGGTAAAAGGCTTCCCCAAAACCTTCCAAAACTTGACGTAAAATTCAACGGTCAAGCCATCCGAGCCTGGGCTGCGATTGCGCTTCATAGATTTGAGGGCTGCAAGAAGCTCCTCCTCAACAAGTGGGGAGTATTTGTCGACGTTTCGATCGGAGACCGATCTTCATCAGGATGAAATTTACCAGGCTTCGATGCGCTTTTATATCATCGTTCTCCGAGCCGAGAGAAAGAGGAAAAGGTTAAGAAAAAGTACATACAGAAAAAAATAATAAAAAAAAGAAAAAAAAGAGAGAGAGAGAGGTAAGAAACCTGCCGAAATAAGTCGCGAATACGCTTGTGCACATACTTTGACTGACATAAGAATAACACGTGTTTATTGAAAAAAAAAAAAGGAAAAAATCGTCAACACTCCACGTGCACATACTTTGGCCTACGAAAGTCGCGAATACGCTTGTGCACATACTTTGACTGACATAAGAATAACACGTGTTTCTTGAAAAAAAAAAAAGAAAAAAAAGAAAAAAAAAGAAGAAAAAGAAAAAAAAGAAAAAAATCGTCAACACTCCACGTGCACATACTTTGGCCTACGAAAGTCGCGAATACGCTTGTGCACGTGCTTTGACTGACATAAGAATAACACGTGTTTCTTGAAAAAAAAAAAAAAAGGAAAAAATCGTCAACACCCCACGTGCACATACTTTGGCCTACGAAGCACACGTGTTTCCCGAATAAAAGAAAAAAAAGGAGAAAAGCAGAGAAAAGAAAGAAAACAAAAACTCCGCTGATATCCAAAGATCGTCCAGGTGAGGTACATTCCTGTAGTCACTAGTCGAGTTCCAATGCTTTGAAACCCCAACACAACATGGGTGCATTCCTCCAGCCCATTGTCACACCTCACGTCTTCGGTTCCCCCCCTCCACATCTGCTCCTGAAGCCTGTGAGGGGATGAAGCTTCACAAGAAGGGATAAGCGCTTAAAGGCAGTCAACTTAATAAAAGTCCGGGAAGACTGTACAAAGGCAGATTCACTAAAAAACAGGTGGTCACGATCTCCGGTTTGTGGCTCCAGTTAATGCTTATGAAGAAAATGGAGAATACCTTAAGATTGGAATGCGTGTGAGCCTGCTGTATGTCCGACAGCGTGCTCCTGAAGCGATGTCCGAAAAAATAATAAAATAAACTATAATGAAAAATAAGAAAATAAAAAAGAAAAAAAAAAAGATCTTCAGTTAAGATTATTATTGACTTGAATCTTCCAGAGCACGAATTGAAGACAGTATGCCCGGATTGATGTTTAGGCCAGCCTTCAATGTATTAAATTTATAAATCATATATGATTCGCGCTGTTCACGCTCCCTTGTACTGGAGAAACCACTTTGCAGGAGTGTAACCTTGATGGAATCAAATGGGTGGTTTTCGGTATTTATATGCTGAGACAGAGGAAGATGCGGAAGCGAATTAACATGGGAACGATGGTTATTAAAGCGGGTGCGGAAGGCCGTGTCTGTCTGACCTATGTATTGGATACTGCATACTCCGCACTCGAGAAGGTATACTACATTAGAGCTGTCACAGTTAAGGTTTGAGTGAAGAGAGTATTTGAAATTGGAATGCGTGCTTTCAACAAATTTAGTTGTCTGTATGTGTTTGCACACCTTGCAACGAGCCTTGCCGCATGGCTGGCATCCAGTTACAGGTGCCTTATCTGTTTTCGAACGTACAAGATAATCCTTAATGTTTTTGGGGCGTCTATAAACGACTCGCGGAGGGGAAAAGAAAATTCTTGATAGTCGTTTACTCTGTTGTAAGATGTTATAGTGCCTCTTTAGAATTTTGTTTACGTTAGGGGGGTTGCTTCCAAATGTTAGAACCAAGTTTTTCCGTCCCTCTTGTTTTAATTCTTTCTGCTGATAAAGTAGTTGTTGGCGATCTAGGTTTGCCCCTTTACGTATGGCGTCGTTGACTATAGAAGGAGGATAGTGTTGCTTCGCAAGTGCGTTGCGCAAGTTATTTGCGTTGGCCTCAAAGTCTTCGGGGCGGGAGCAAATTCTCCTGAATCGGTGGGCTTGCGAGTACGGGATGCTCGTCTTGCAGTGACGAGGGTGGCAACTATCGAAGTGAAGGTACTGCTGTCTGTCTGTAGGCTTTTTGTAAACGGTACTAGTCAAGGACCCGTCTTTTACTTTTACGTGGACGTCGAGGAAATTGATTTCAGTTCTTGAGTATGTGTGAGTGAAAGTTATGTCTGGATGAGTTTTGTTGAAGGTTTCTATAAAATTAATTAAGTTCTCTTGTGTATCCGTCCAAATGATAAAGATATCATCTAAGAAGCGTTTGTAAAGAAGGGGCTTAATTTTCTGGGTTGACAAGAACTTAGTTTCAAGATCATTCATAAAAATATTAGCGTAGTTGGGTGCCATTCGAGTCCCCATAGCAGTGCCATTTATTTGTAGATAGTATTGGTTATGAAACTCAAAGCTATTGAGTTGAAGTACCAGCTTCGCAAGGGTTTCAATTACTGCTGGACTTGGCGAGTCATCACATTTGTGCTCACTATAGGACTCTACTAATGTTTTGATGCCGTCTTTATGGGGAATGTTAGTGTAAAGGGAAGTTACATCAAGAGTTACAAGAAAGGCACCATCAGGGATTTTTATATCGTTGATGATCCGTATGAAGTGGTTGGTATCACGTAGGTAGGAGGAGTGTGTAGGCGGAATGTCCTTAATTAGGGAGTCTATGTAGCTTGATATTGGTTCGGTGAGGGTACCTCTTCCCGAAATAATTGGTCTGCCGGGGTTTCCTTTCTTGTGTATTTTCGGAAGCATATAAAACCGTCCTGGTGTAGCACGTGCTACAGTAAGGGCCTTAGAAATTTTAGGATCTAACTCTCCGAGCTCCACGAGATCATGGAGTGCGGTGTTTATTATTGCTTGATGTTCTAGAGTTGGGTCTTTATCAAGTGGTTTGTAAAAAGAGGTGTTAGTTAATTGGCGGTTGCCCTCTTGGATATAGTCCGATTTATTTAATATTACAATCCCTCCCCCTTTATCCGCTGGTTTTATGATAATATCCGTTCGTTCACTTAGTGCCTTAAGTGAGTCATACTCCTTTCTTGAGAGATTTTTAGCTGATGCCGGTCTGTGTGTGTTATATTCCCGAAGTATGTCTTTTTGGACGGCTTCTATGTAGGTATCTAGATGCTTCTCCCGCTGAGAGCTTGGTGTCCACTGTTGCCTTGAACTGGAGGGTATTATGGCAGTGGTTTCTCTCTGGGGTTTGTCGAAAAAGTACTCCTCTAGGCGAAGATTCCGTGCGAAGTTATCAAGGTCTTGTAGTAAGGTAAACTGATTGTATCGGCCAGTAGTGGGGCAAAATGTGAGTCCGCGGGAGATTACTGCTCGTTCATGACTGTTAAGTTGAACGTTGGAGAGGTTAATTATGTTTTCTTCTGTGTTGCACTGTGTGTTATTGGTGTCTCTCGGCCGGCCGTTAAGGGTTTTATTTATGTTTCCGAGTTGTGGCCTAACCTCTGGTTGAGGGCCCTCTGGGTTGCCAATGTGCAGCTCGTAGGAGTATGGAATTTTATCCCTTGCCATTTTTTTCTTTTTAACCTCTAAGATTTCCTCTGTCCTCTTTCTCTCAAACCGTTCAAGTTCCTCAACTTCTAGAGTGGATAGGGACGTATTAGATCTAGCCCGACGTTCCGCTGCCCCCAGAGACGCGAGCGCCCTTTCACAGTGCGCCACAACGAGTTCGGTTAGCTTTAGTGACGCGGACTTTAGGATTTGATTGCATTTCTGGGTTTCCTCTTCGTCAAAGTCGTGCATTGACGGCTTAAATGATAATTGAATGCCCCGAGGGGCGATACCGGATTGTAAATAAATTTTGAGACATTGTACGTGTAGGTCATGGCGTAGCCGTTTATCAACAATTTTTCTTAACCTCAAAAAATGGGGTGTCTGCGGTATTGCGCGCGCGTCGTCGGTGGGGGAGGTGAACGGTGGATTTGAGCGACCGGGTTGTCAAGACCTAGTAGAGCCACAGTATTTCCGGAGATCGTACCTTTTTGAGGAGGGGGCAGCTGCTTGTTCCCCGTGTGCTTGATGAGGGTCCGATGGCTCGCGGTCCTCTGTGGTCGGTGGTGGGCCTGCTGGAGTGGACGTGCAGGGCTCGGGTCGAGTTGGCCGTGGTCTTGTGGAGGGTGGCGAAGATCTTGACCTTGAATGCCTTGGTCCTCGGGGGCGCTGAGAAGGTTTCCTTTCTCCGGTCGTTGGTGCAGCCGCCTCTGCATTCTGAGTTGTTGGCACTGTAGCGGTCGGATTCGACGACGAGGTCGCCGCGGTCTCGGCGCGCACAGGATCAGGTTTTCTTGCTTGTTTTTTCTTCGAGTGTGCGGCCCTTCCCATGGCCTGTGGGGTCCGTGGTGGATGTGCTTGGCAGACCTTTGCCAGAGTGCTCGAGCTAGGCGTCCGTTGTTGGACGTTGCTGGCCGAAGCGTTCGACTTGAGCACCTGTGCGAAAGATGGGTTCTCTGGCGGCGGCTGATTGGCTTCAAAGGTGGGCACGTGGTCACTCCACACTCCCATGTGCTCCTTCCGAGTATTAAGGAGCACATTGTAGATGTTCCAGCAGAGGAGGGAAACACCAGCGAAGTTCGGGTGTAAACCGTCCGCTGCCAGCACCATTCGTGGCGGGAAGTGGTGGATGGCATGGTCGATGAAAAACACGTTCCGACGACTTTTGCACAGGTTGACAAGCCGGCAATTAAAACGATGTGCTTGCTTGTTTATATGGTGCACTTGTCTCCAGTTGGGACGTCGGAGCCGCTCGTTTAAGCCCCGAGGGAGCACCAGGGTGGCAAATATGCTGCCAATGTCGGGCCTTTCGCTCCTGATATAGTCGAGGAGCTTGGCATACTTCTCGATGGCGATGTCGGCGCTCGTCCTGGCGAGGTCGTTCGTCCCAATGTGGAGAATCAAAAAAGAAGTACCTCGTGGCACAAAGTCCAGAAGTCCGGCGATGTCATCAATTTGGGCACCGGGCTGCGAGATGAACGCCGGAGAATCGGGGCTGGAAGGGTCGAAGTGGGTGTGCAGATGCCTTGTCTGCGAATCCCCCAACACGGTACGTGTTATTCTTATGTCAGTCAAAGCACGTGCACAAGCGTATTCGCGACTTTCGTAGGCCAAAGTATGTGCACGTGGAGTGTTGACGATTTTTTTCCTTTTTTTCTTTTTTTTTCTTTTTTTTTTCTTTTTTTTTCAAGAAACACGTGTTATTCTTATGTCAGTCAAAGTATGTGCACAAGCGTATTCGCGACTTTCGTAGGCCAAAGTATGTGCACGTGGAGTGTTGACGATTTTTTCTTTTTTTTTTTTCAATAAACACGTGTTATTCTTATGTCAGTCAAAGTATGTGCACAAGCGTATTCGCGACTTATTTCGGCAGGTTTCTTACCTCTCTCTCTCTCTTTTTTTTCTTTTTTTTATTATTTTTTTCTGTATGTACTTTTTCTTAACCTTTTCCTCTTTCTCTCGGCTCGGAGAACGATGATATAAAAGCGCATCGAAGCCTGGTAAATTTCATCCTGATGAAGATCGGTCTCCGATCGAAACGTCGACAAATAAACAGTTTTTTAGAAGCGTATACCTTTTCCTAATTATTTTACGGCAACCGAAGACAGACTCTTCATAATCTATATATATATATATATATATATATATATATATATATATATATATATATATATATATATATATATATATATATATTATATATATATATATATATATATACTTGCACAATTAGCATACGCATACTGAATGAAATAATACACATTGTATACACTTGTTTGTCTTGATATACGTGTTGTGCAGACGGCCCTCTAGCACATTGTACCAACGGCGCCATAGGCTGCTCTCGGGCGTCCACTTACCATTGGGCCCGCCATGCAAGCTCCCATTGTAACGCGAATTCATTACTCGTCGCCCTGACATCAACGCGACAAGACTTTCGACGACTCACGAGCCACTGACATACATCTCGCTATCTTGCCGCTGCCTGTGAGGAGTGTCAGGTGCAAGGGCGACCACGTGCTTTGCGGCGAAGCACCAACAAAAAGAAATGAGAGACGCGTTCGGAGGGCAAATTCAAAAATTATTTTCTTCCTTAAAACAAAAAATGATTTGATGAGACTTTCTTCATTACTTAACGATGTAGTCTACTATTGAACGCCGCATACCGAGGATTTTTACTTGGACCGCATCAGTATGAAAAATATGGTCAAACATGCAACAAATTGCATATTTTCTCTAACTTCACCATTTTTTTCGGGATGATTTGAAGTCTATTGTACCCCTAAACATTTTTGTACTAAAATACACTTTCCCGAAAATCATACTATTATTTATATTGGTTAGGGAGAGTTCCAGATAGCTCAACGAAAAATCACGAACTTTGAAGATTTTCGTACTTTTTGAAGATACGTAGCTGGTAGTGAAACACAAGATGTTCGGAATTAAAGAATAGGACAAATAAACAGAACCTCTGCGATGGCGCAAGCGTGGTTTCGAAGCTCAACACACAAAAAATGGATTTTATACACATTTTTCTATAAGGCACGGTTTAACCAATACAAGCGAAATTCGAGGGGGCGCCATGATCGTCAAATTTTTTTTCGAGCAAAAATGTTTTGCCACAATACTCTATGTGGCACAGGAAAAATGCAGAAATTTTATCAGCAAAATCTGCGATGTGCGAGCGCCACGTCTGGGACACTTGGCATGGAATGTCCCATATATATATATATGTATATATATATATATATATATATATATATATATATATATATATATATATATATATATATATGCGAGGATGAAGTTCAATCAATGGTTCCGGTGGGGAATGCTGTTGAGAAATGACGACAAACGTACGAAAACAAGCTGAAGTAAAGCTTGTTTTCGTACGTTCGTCGTCCTTTCTCAACTATATATATATATATATATATATATATATATATATATATATATATATATATATATATATATATATATATATATATAATGTTTTTTCTATTTTTAAATCCTAACTAAGTTGGAAGGAGTATCCGTCACGAACTCCTTCAATTAATTAATATTTCAATAAAAAAACGAAAACCTGCAGGCTTCTATCGCAAGTTTGGCAGGATACTTTGAGACCGCCATGTCTGTAAGATTGATAAGGTAGCCTTATCGCTCAGACGATGTTATGACCGCAGTGCAAAAAAAAAAAATGCGATCACGGAAAGGTAACGCCCGCCGTTCGCGATGCGCCTATGGCTGCTGCCAATACCAGGCATCAGGAAGCCTCGGGCTCACTCGTTCCCGCCGCCGTCCCGGCTGCGGGAGCCGCGGGGGACCTTCTCCGTCGGCGACGCCGCCGCTGGGAGGCGGCGCTCAGAAGCTCGGAGCTCAACGACCAGCTCTGGGCCGTCCGGCAGGCCGAAGATGCCGCCCGAGTTCAGGGACTCAGCGCCGCCATCTGAGGCCACCAAGACCAAACTGCCGGCCAAATGCCAATAAAGTTTCTTCTCTCTCTCTCTCACGGAAAGGTATCTGAACGTACGCAGCTTAATCGTACACGCATCAGTGTCCACCGTGATTTCCTTTCAATAACGCAAGGCGAGGCAAGGAGGGTAAACAGATGCAGGTTTCTTACCCTGTTGAATATAATGTTCAATATGATGGAATGATAAAGAATGAATAAGGACAGAGAAGAAACTCACAGGGTCCCTTCCGTATTCGCCTTAGAACACTCGAAGGCGAAAGGCATCTTTTTTCTTTTTCTTCTCAATCGATGTAACGATCCCTCCCCCCACCCCCGGCTACCGGCAGACATAATGCCTTAAGGTGGCATGCGAGGGTTAATTCGTCAGCTGGGTAGCACTCCCAGGGTTTACGCTTATAAAAATACACAACCATGTGGACGGGGAAGCGCCTTCCGTCGTAGCTGAATCGGTAGAGCATATAGGACGCGTAAATTGTAGGTTACGGGTTCTGATACCACTCACGGAAAGGGTCCATTTTCGACCACTTTAATATACTTAAATTTACTTCGTAATTAGTACACTACAACTGAACAACAATGAAAGTCTCATATGCTTTCCTTGTACTAATTCTCTGCCGCATCTCGATGAAGGCGAAATGCTAGAGGCCTGTGTACTTAGATTTAGGTGCACAGTAAAGAGGCCCTGGTGGACGAAATTTCCGAAGCCATCCACTACGGCGTCCCTCATTAACATATCGTGGTTCTGGGACGCGAAACTTCAGCAATCATTACTGTTGGTCTGATTGTCTTGAGATTCATTTGGTTATTCCGTTGCTGAATGATGCACCCCTGGTGGTCAAAAATAAATTGCGTGTACCTCGACTGCGGCTACTACCATTACTTTGGTGTCGCGTTGGGAAGTGAAGACGCAAGAATCAATAAATCAATGAAGCAGTATCAACAAAGAAGCAGCCCTGGGTCTGTGAATCATGTACATCAGCCCGTACTCAGTGCTGGGCAGTATCGAAGATACATGTATCTTAGATACTCTTTGGGTATCTTGTATCTGTATCGCGATACGCCTCGCAAAACGAGTATCTGTATCTGTATTTCCGATACATTCAGCAATGTATCGTGTATCTTAAGTTACAAGATACTGCCATAAAAGCACCACCGTGCGAAACAATAAACGTCGACAGGAATTCTGGTTCTCAAACTGATATTGCTGCCACTAAGCCACCTGAATAAAACTAACGATAGTGACATTCTTGTATATTTCCGCCAGAGCGCTCCAGCGAGCACAGGTTATGAGGTTTAGGCATCCCTATTACTGGAGCAGAGTCACGTGATGCTGCTCGAGCCATCTAGACGCAAACAAGCGTGCGAACGTCTACGCGCAGCCTACCTTTTTTTTCCTAGATATTTTCTTTCTCTATAGTTATGTTGATATCATGACACTTGTTCATAGCCACTGCACTCTGCTGCGCACTCCTATGCGTGTGGCGTCTTTCGCACAAATTCTGATGCCGCTATACTGTCGCAATCCAAGTTTTCTTGCGTGGTGCTTCGTTGCAAAGTCTCACGAATGCAAGAATGGGGCTGCTTTGCGTCTCGCGGCTTTCACACATCAGCGATTTTAATGACCTCGTGGATGTAAGCTTGACTTACGTAAGTACTATGAGATCGCCTTATATGCAAAGGAGATTCTAAATACCGTCCCACTATCGGTGCCGACGTTAGATGCAATAGAACAAGCATTTACGTAACAGGGAATATTCTGACGTACTGTGTGTTTGTTCTTCGTGCTATATTGTTAGAAAAGTTCTTTGAATGATAATTTGATTGTTAGTACAAATGCTGTCATTGCTGTCCTCCGTTTGAATCCCGTGCATTGCCTAGTCCTCTGCATAGCTTTAATATTGAAGGTGTTCTGAAAATCGTTCCTTGTCCGTCGAAACAAAAAGCTATCATCATCATAAACGGGTATGTGCCACAGAGATGGGGTAAATTCCCCTACTTAACAGTGGTCCACTAAAAACGAAGAAGGCAACAGTTAGCCCAACAAATTGCTGCGAATCGATGACGGCGAGCCGAAGACCCTAAGTACGTACAACGAGAGAATACCAGGTAACTGGAAAGACAACGGCGGCTTCAAGACCCCGAAACGATGGAAGGCGTACGCCAACGACGATGCAAGGCGCCTGATGCCGTCCAGCTCTTCTACTCGAAAGACTAAGACTGGTCCTAGCCATAAGCTGATCGGTCTCATGCGCCCTAATAGCGAAGTTCATCCCCACCACAGCCAAGTTAAAGCAAAAGTTCAGTAACGTTACAGTCAAGTTCAAGTCAAGTTCAAGCCTCGCTACAGCCAAGTTCAACCTCTCTACTGCCAAGTTATGCCTAGATAAAGCAATAAATATGCATGAGACCGATCAGCTTCGCTATGTGTCGAGCTTTGCGCGGCTTAGTGCAAGCTTTCAGCCATCTTTTTCGCCCGTCTGCTTATTGTAATATGTCATTTGTAACCTGCTGCTAAAATACGTTCTCTGCTTTATTCTTAATTTTTAACGGTCTGCGAACGTGGTTTTATTTCATATTTCGGATACTTTCTTTAAAAGCCCGAAAATATTCACCACCCAGCATGACCGCTGCGAAAAAAAAAAATGGATCGGTCGTTTTAAATGCGCTCTACGATATGTCGAAGCTCAGTTGGCCCTAAAGTGCATAATAAATATGTCGCATGATTGCCCTTATTTATTTACCTGTTAAGCTTAGTAAAAAACATGCCATAACGAGCGCCACATGACGGTAAGCCAAACACCTTTGATTTCATTCAGCGGCAATTAACCAATTTTTTTTTTAATATTTGGTTCTGCTTACGTGAAACACCCTGTATACTTATTCACTTTGACTGTTTAGTACGGAACCACCGTGCTATTTGACTTAAATATATTGGTTTTCCTTTGTCAAGGTCACCTTAAAGTATCCTTATTGTCACAAATCTGTAGGTAGCAGAGCCAGAAGGGGCAATAGTGCGAATAGCAGTGATAACCTGAGGCGCTTTGTGCCTCTAGAGCGCGTCTCAGGCGTTTCCTGGCGGCTCAGGTTCTCTCGAAGAAATGGTAATAGAGTGCACGTTAGCGAATAGGCTCCCATCGAACGCTTTACGCCAGCAGATAAGTAAAATATGAAAAATCACTGCAGTTTTATGTCCTCAATTAATTATGAGCGCCGACTCTGTAGTTCATCGTCTTCACACGATGCCTCACAAACAATATCGCTACCAACGTTGTTGCTGCTTTACACCTGTCGGTGGATGCGGTATTACGAAAACAAAAATACGCTTGCGGACAAGATAAGAGCTGCACAGCGGTATTTGTGTAATTGTGCGGAGGCTTCTTAATGACGTTCTTGCAAGTAGATGGCAACCCGCTAGCTGGTCGCCAAGTAGAACCGCGACACCCATAAATTACAGAAGTGTCACGCAAAAACCACTAACAGCGCAGCGGTTAAAGAGCTGTCATGTTAAGCAGCCAAACAAATCCGAATATGTTGTTTAGGAATTAAAACTACTATACCTTGAGCAAGAAATTTTGTATCTTGTGATACAAACCGGCATTTTGTTAAAATTAAACAAAGTTGGTCGTAGTTAAAAAATTTTTAAGTAAACACAGTTCTACATAGGCCTTTGCTGCTTCATTATATGGACCTATAATAGAAAATTTGCAAATGTATCGAAGTATCTTAAGATACAATTGGGAAGTATCGTATCGGATACATTTTTTCGGGGAGTATCTTGTATCTGTATCTCAAATACTTCTTTCCCGAGTATCTTGTATCGTATCGCGATACAATTTCAATGTATCTTTGCCCAGCCCTGCCCGTACTGCCATTTGTCCAATGGTTCGCGGTCGATAACTGCGCGTTGGCATCGTCATTTTGCTGTGTTTATGAAAAGACAGCAACTGGCATGCCGGATCAGTGTCACGGATTGTGTATGTTGTATATGTATATGTGACGGGGTCTCTGCCGGCTGAGTTCCCAGTCGAAGGCCATAGTTTAATAACAGGCAATACGTAGTACGAGCGCCCGCCGTTAGCGTGTGCTTAGCCAGAGAGCTTTCTTTATCGTGATTGTCCGACTGTAGAGTGCCTACAACTCTGCAAATTTAAGAACACCTACCCGACCAAAGCATCCGTCGAACCGAATGTCGGTCAAGGCCTATTTAAGCGAAGCTTTTATAGCTCACACATTGCGGCGTCGTACGCGTAAGAAACCCGGCTCCGGCAAACGTACAGAAATACGACCCTTGCAACTGCGCCACCCACGTGCGCAATTGCACATGCCGTTTTCTAATGATCGATGCTCTCCCGATCGTGGACTTGTGGGCGATCAGCCGTTTCTGAATGGCAGTGTGATCTTTTATCGAGGTCACTTGTGATTTCATGTGGCCACGTTTCACTGTCGTCTAGATATAAACGCATGGCCGTCGTTGTTGCCTGTGGTAACCGAAGTGTTGCGCTAATAAGCACGTCGATGAAGCTCCGGAAGAAGGAAGGAAAGAAGGAAGGAAGAAATAAATAAATAAATAAATAAATAAATAAATAAATAAATAAATAAAGAAAGAAAGAAAGAAAGAAAGAAAGAGAGAGAAAGAAAGAAAGAAGGAAATAAATAAATAAATAAATAAATAAATAAATAAATGAAGACAGAAAGAAAGAAAGAAAGAAAGAAAGAAAGAAAGAAAGAAAGAAAGAAAGAAAGAAAGAAAGAAAGAAAGAAACCTAGTACGTCAGGCTTACACACGCCAAGGTTCGCTTGCCCCCATTTTCCCGATAGGGCAACTGCTTCGATTTCTTTTTTTGTCCAGACATTGTCCGTGAAGAGTATGAAATACTGGGTGAGTGTGTATTGATTCGCGACAAATGTGCAACAGCGCAGTAAGCCCCGCGCTTGCGTTATGTCCGCGCTTTGCTTCGTCTTCGTTTTCAGTGCGCTGTTGAAGCACTCATTTGCACTGAACATTCCTTTAGTAAATGCATTCAAGCCAAACATCATCTTCAAGACGTTGTTTGCGAGGACGGCCAGCAAACAACAGGGATAACTTGTAAACAAAAGACTTTCGCAAATTGAACTTCTGCTGCTACAAAAGGGCCAGCATCTGTTTATGACTGAGAGCGCGCGAACAGCCTTTGCTGGACTTGACAAACTTGTTCTCAATATGAGCAGAGGGGCGTGTGCGTTGCTAAGAAATGAAGGAAAGAAAGTGATCGCTATGCGAGATGAGAGCGTGCTGTGAAATAAAGCTAGCGGCGATTTGGGAGCCACATCGTTTTGAAGACTTCAGCGAGGCTTTTTATTAACGAAGGCACTGCTGCGATAAAGCTGCATGGCACGCAGCTCAGCACCACACTCTTCGAAATTTCGAGAGAAAAGAAAAATTGAACCGTAGTTTGCGCTGGCGCCGGCGGGGAACGCCAAGAGCAGAGCAGAATTGATGAGTTTTCAACTGACAGCGGTGGTGCTGTTGTTCAATGTGTCAACACGTGAGGAATAATCGAGTGCGCGTACTGTTCCTGATCACATTCATTCTGCCACTAACGCCGAGGCGAGGACCATGGCAAGCTTTCGAAACTTTGAAGACGTATGAAGGGAATGGGAGTGTAAGGAGTACGATGTTGTTGGTTGCAGGCTGATGTAGCCTTGCAAGATTGACAGGCAATTGCCTCTCCCGGTTTCCTGTGCCGGGACCCCGTACCTGTGCTGGGCCCCTATACCACCATACCATGCCCCAATATGGGTGTCACTCATTGATGATCAATAACGAGATCGAGGGTTTAGAAACTTCAAGCGCTGTTCATCCCCAGTCACGTGCGAGGTCTGTAACGTTTCAAAAAACTTCAACGGTAGTCGCGACACCTCCTTCATGAAGGTCCAGTGTCCCCGCGGAAGCACCATATCACTCAGTCTGCAGTGTGGCGAGCCTAAACGTTGGAGTGCTTCGAAGAAACATCCTCGACCTTTATCATGTTGATGGCACTTCAGCAAATAATGTTCAATATCTTCATAACGAACCGTAACGTTATTATGTTTCGTTTTATGTTTGACACTTTCTATGAAAATTTCATAGATGATCGCACGCAGGAGGTGGAAGAGGAGGAGGATGAAGAGAAGGAGAAGGAAGTGGAGGAGGAGGTAAGTGACTATGAATAGAACGAATGGTAGAGTCATACACTGATGAACACGTGACAGTGACAGTGGGAAGCTAGGGGAAGACAAAAAGAAAAAAAAGGACAAATCGCTAGACGGAATCTAGAAGTTAATCATGATTGATCGATTGTTCAGGGTCGTCCATATCTAAAGCGAACTCCTCCTTAGTATTCAAGACCATATGCTTAATACGCAATTCGAAAAATTATTATTTTGCTTATCGACACCATGATTAGACCTCATATAACGACCATCACCCTAATGAAGTAGAATAGATGTTCTAGTTTTAACTACTTTAATAATAATGAGGTGTTCGACCCTGTACACGAGGGCGGGCGCAGCAGCCTTTCCGCTAAGACACGGATATTGGATGAAGGTAGCCTGGGGTCTTCCTTGGGATGATGCAGAGCGCCTGCCACTGTTTCACTACGCGGACACTTGAACGTGCGAAGGTTTTTTCGGTTGACGCGAAGCAGCCTAGCCTCAGTGTCTGCTTCCTCGCCGAGGAAATGAAGGTTTCAGCGCAGGCGTAACTTACGGGAGGGCAAGGGTGCGTTCCCCTTCCCCTCTGCCCCACCTTCATCCGGGGTTTCGTTGCTCGAGAGCTCCAATATCTGGACGTACTTGTTATGGGCGTACAATTCCCCGCTCATATGCACCTTGCGTAAATAAGCTTCTAACTTTTAATAACAGCAGTGACATTATCTTTTGTGTCTCAGTTAATGTATGGTTACTTGTACTTACGAAGCTGCTCGCTCTACGACCACACCGGGCACATGGAAAACGCATGCCTGTGTGTTTCGGGTTTCCTGCAGAACTTTGAGGAATGTCGGGCATGTTTACGAAACGACGCTCCTTTCTAGCTTCCCGTTCTTCCACGGTCTGCGCCCATCCTGCGGCACTAAGCTATTGAAACGTCACTCACCACGTGAACAAAACAATGTGCTGTAGACGCTAGTGTATTCCCAGGTCGTAATATGCTCGCCGTTTTTATAGGATGACCCTTCGCAAGTGTCGGCGCAAGGTGCTTCCTCGAGCGCTCGTGGCGCAGAATGAAGACCTTTGACGAGATGCCGGAAATGAGTGAGTGCGGCTTCACTTCCGGAACGTCGCTTCCGGATTTCAAAGGCGTAGTGCAGTCGGTCGAATAAAATAAAAGGTCTTTGGAAGCGAGATGCTGTTCTCCCTCCCCCCTTCCTGTAAGGAAAGGTCGTGTAGGGACGCAGTATTTATTGGCGCGGTGGAGCGCCTAGAAATTTCCGATAGTGTTGTCTAATTATTTTATTATTTATTGATCGAATTCTACGGACACGAAGTCAAAGAAGGGAGGGTGGCAGGTAGTAAATACAGCGAATACGTTTGGCAAAACAAAACAAAGCAATATTAATTCAAGATTAAGATGTCGATTCAATTATACCATTCCATTCGGTTATAGTAGGAGGAAAAAAAAAGAATAGTGAAATGTGTCCGTTCTTACAAAGTAAGGTGCTAGCGCATCATGTGTACGATTGAATGTACTTCTGGTTAACAGTTGCGATAGATAGAGATGGCTCTTGGGAAAAAAAGGCCCTTCTTTCAAATTATTAGAAGCAGGTAAAAAACAGAGAAATGAAGTTCACGGTGCTATCTAAGCTGTTTGGAGGACGCTCCATTCCGTGTAGGCCAGATGCGAAAGCTTTATACCGTTTATCGGCAGCTTTGTGTAAGATTTAAAAGGAGCAGCCTCAGACTGATTGGGGCGTATCCTGCGTATGAAGTAGGTGCCTAAATCAAGGTCTAGTGTTTCGTTTAAAAACTGAACTTTAGCTCTGAATGAACATGAGGGCTTACATTTTAAACGCTGGAGTTTCCTGTTTGTTGTGGTAAGTGGATTGTACCTTCACCCGGCGAAACAGATTAGAATGTGCTTAATTATCCTTCTGACGCATTTGCTTGATACTTGTAGATGAGTACAGCACTCGAATTATTGCTAGCTCTTCACGCTTTACAAGTGGCTTCTCAGTTTTTTTTTTCATTTTAAATCAGGACTACTACACGTATATACTTAACGAGAATATTGTCGCACTTAACATTAGTTGAAATGTGAGGGCGCCATCCTTCCTTTTCCGAGACATCAAAAATGAAAAAGAAACACAGTTCAGTGTGTAAAGAAGATAAAAAAGAAAACAAAGACAGTAATGAAGATAAGGGATTTGCAGGCATAGCTTACGGTCACGTACCTGACAAAAGCCAGGAGTAATAACGTTAGTGATTGCTGACCTTTGTATTGCGGAGGGAAATTAATGACGACGACGACGTCGATGATGATGATGATGATGATGATGATGATGATGATTGTGTTGTACTTCCTCAGTTATCACATCGTGTAAAGGAGTAAAGTTGACATTTCATAAAGCCATGGACAAGGAAGGCAGCGCAGAAGTTAGCGTGTTCGCGTAGCCCTGTATACCAAATCTTTTCTTGTTTTTTTTCCGATAAGTTTTTCGTCTTCATTACGAACCAACTCACCCAAAGAAAAAAGCAAATGTGTGGAAGTGAACAGATATACAGTACGTGTGCACTGCACGTAATTATTACGCCAACAATTTGCCGTAGAGAAGTGCCACTTTAAAATTTCCAAGGAGGCAACGGAATCTGCCACTTTTTTTTTTTTTTTTGAAACCGCACTACTCCACCGCCTCGCAGAACTGCGAAGAACTCCAGCAACAGTACCGACAGCGATCTAATACTAGTTTTGTCCTCTTCGCGCAAGCGTAGCGTCTCGCGTCAACGACAGATGTGGCCTTCCTCCTTGCGTCGTTGCTTACTTACTTCATTCTCTCAGTTCCACCTTCTTTTCTTCACCACTCGGTATCATCGGACCCCCGGGGATACAATATAGCGAGCGCGAGCTTAAATCCGTTTGTCGTGAAGGTCCCATGGGATGCTGTTTTTCATACTTTAATCTTGTTAAAAGAGAAAACTGGGAAACAAGAACCTGGCTGGCGCTTTCTTTACATGCCTTTGGCGAAAGAAATACACGGTGCAGTGGTGCAGTTTTTAATTATTTACAGCGAAGAAGGGACAAACTGATGAGGAAGATGGAAGTCAAATGCCGAAAAAGTTGAACTTTGTCTATAAGTGCGTGTACATAAGATCCGCAAGAGAACAAATATTTCTGAGACCAAGATAAGTAAAAGCAATACGTCAGGTATTACACACTCGAAACCTACAATGATTTTTCTTCCCAAACACCACTAAAATTCAGGGAAAGATCGAGGCTTACAGTGATGAGACGTCGTCGAAAAGGAGTTGCGCCACTGCTAGCGTTTCGAGAAGACTTGTATTCGTCAGGTCTGTCAGGTCAGGATAATGCGGGGCTTACAGAGAATTGTACAGCGCGTTAGCATGTGGCAGCAAAATCGGCGTGAAGGCACGTACAGCGGTGGTCAAAAGTTCCCAGGCAGCGTTGCCATAGGATTACACCGGACACCGGACAGCGGCCTGAACACCTTGAATAATAATTGTTGGGATTCAATGTCCCACAACCAGGGTATAATTATACCCTGGTTCCGTAAGTTTCGCACACCTGGGGTTCTTTAACACGCACCTGAATCTAAGTACACGGGCCTCAAGAATTTTTGTCTCCATCGAAAATACGGCCGCCGCGGCTGGGATTCGATCCCGCGACCTTTGGGTCAGCAGTCGACCATCATACCACTAGACCACCGTAGCGGGTGTGGGACCTTTTGACCACCCCTCTACCTCCGTTTCTTGGATGTTTTTGTTTGTTTATCATACCATATATATCTTTCATGCCTACCATGTACTCATTTACGACGATTTATTGTAAGTTAAGAAGGCTGACGAATGCCAGCGTCTCGTCGGGCTGCAGGCTAAGCCTTTGTTTGCCACGAAGAAGAAGCGAAATAGGTTATGCAAATACTTTTTTATGTCCTTACAAATCGGACTGCCAAATCTACGTCCTGTAATTCGAAATATTTTTTACGCGCACACGATCGTATTATGCTCAAGCTTTATTCGATAAAGCGCCATTTATTGCCGCAGTTGAGCACACAAACGCATTAAAACAGACTACAATCGCCATTTGCTTCTCCTACAGGTATTTACATGTGAAAGTGGTATATTTCTTGCTTCCTTTGCTGGCTATATGCAAGCTACATCCAATCTAGGAATGCGCGCCTATCTTAGTGTAAGCAACAGTGGTTGTTAAAGTACTCCACGGATAAAAAATGCTTTAAGCCAACTAGCGACAGTTTGGGCAAGCTTTCCATCAGCCATTAAAACAAGTCCACCCTTTACAGCCGTTTCGAATACTATTGAGTGCAACACCGCAGCTGTACATGGCGCTCGCAAGCTCTTCTAGGTTTTTGGGGAACGTTGCTGGCTCCCAATAGCAGACTAACGCACCATATGGCGCAACTATACTGATCGATCATGTGTATTGGTTTATATTAGACTCATAACGATTAGCAACATGAGTAGCCGATGGACCACCAGCGTTCCTCAACATGTGAAACCCATTAAAGCGGCGTGAAAGATAAGAAACAGTAGTGTGGTTACGCTGCCCGCTGGAATAAAGTGAGCAAATCTAACGCTGGGTCGTGATAACGACAAGTGTGATAGCGTTCGTTTAATCGATTACTTTTTAATTCATTCAATGACAGAACACTGGAAGAGGCTATGTATATACGTGGTCATTAGTGCAGATGCAAGTGAAAAGCTTGGTGTCTTTACCGGCAAGAAGCAGTAAATAAAAATGTTCAGGACTGCTTGCTCTATCGCGAAATGGGGGCTATAGCGAAGCTTTGCGTCCGCGTGCCTGAAGTATTTCTTTCTTTCTTTCTTTCTTTCTTTCTTTCTTTCTTTCTTTCTTTCTTTCTTTCTTTCTTTCTTTCTTTCTTTCTTTCTTTCTTTCTTTCTTTCTTTCTTTCTTTCTTTCTTTCTTTCTTTCTTTCTTTCTTTCTTTCTTTCTTTCGTGCTATCGCATTGCGCAATGCTCCCTTCTGTTTCCTTTCTACATGCCGGACCTTCCTCCACGTGCTAATCAGCGCTACATTTCAGTTGCTACATGCAACAACGATGGTCATGTGTTCATATCACGGCAACAATGAAATGTGGGAACTAGAAATCACAAATTACCTCGATAAAACATCAGATTGCCACTTCAGAAACGGCTGATTGCCGACAAGTTCACGACCGAGAGAGCATCAATGATTGGAAAACGTCACATTCAAATTCGCATCTGGCCGACGCACCTTCGAAGGCCGCATGTGTGCACACCCGTCGACGCCTGCTTATTCGCGTACGGCTACGCCACCACTATTATCTGTAGCTGATAACAAGCTTCGCTTGAAAAAAACAAACAAAAAAAAATGCCAGGCCTGCGCAGAAAGCGCAGCACAGTCACCGCGAAAGCTGGAAGAGCGGCATTTCTAGAGCCCGTTCTAAACTCTCTTGGGGTTACTAATACAAGTACACTAGCAAGGTACCCACTACGCCATAAATCACAATATTTGTGAAATTGGGAAGCACCTACAACGCCATTATTCGTCATCGTGCGCAGAAGCGAGGTTCTAGCTACACGTATGTAAGACATTATGTGCACTTTGTTTACGTGACGACTGATGACGATGAAGAATTGTGGCTCAGCCCTTTGTAATGGGCTGGAAGCTTTAAACGGCTCACCAGTTACGTAATTCGCTTTGTGTGACGCCCGGTCGCTATTTAACTCTCCCACCATGCAATATAACATACATTGACGTGAGAAAGAGAGACAGAGAGAGGGGGGAAGAACTTTATTGAGACCCTTAGGAAATGGATGATGGGCCCATGGGCTGCCTTGGCAACCAATGCAAGTGCACTTGCGAGGAACCCACTACGCTAGAAATAATAATTTCTCTGAAGTAGGGAAGCAGCCACTATGCCATTTTTCGTCATTCAACGGAGAGCCGTGGTACCCGCTAAAAACATGTAAGGCATTATGCGCACTTTGTTGGTGTTGTGCCTGATCACGATGAAGAATTATTGCAGAGCCCCTTGTAGTGGGTTGGACGCATCCAACAGCCCACTCGTTGCGCAATTCGCATTGTGTGACGCCTGGTTACAGAATTCGCATTGTGTGGTGCGTGGTTGTTATTTCACTCTTCTACCACACTAAATTACAGATGTTAATGTGGTTCCTTCTGGACATGAAGCCTGTATAGCGTCTTCTTGCGAGGCAGTTCCAAGCACCGGTATGGCTCTGAGGTACAACACTGGGCTCCCACGCAGAGGGCCCAGGTTCGAACCCCGTTCCATCCTGGAAGTTTTTTCTTATTTCGTTTTTTTTTCTTATTTCGAGCGATAGTGGTTACGGACACCGGCGGCGGCGGCGGCGGCGGTGGCGGACAACTACGCCACCAAAAACGGCCGTTGAAATGATCTCATAGCAGCTTTTGCTGTAAAAGGTATGCGCTGTGAACGCTGAAACTGATGTATTCCCACACATTCTGACGTGGACCTTGTTTTCCAGCTCACCGACGTAATCCCCAGACAAGGCGACGCTGAACTTCAGAAAATACAAGAAACCAGGGGAGTAGGAGGAACATGAAAGAAAAGCCTAAACGAAAACGCCTTCACCGTCGAAGACATCTTGGGACCTAAGATATCACTGCTGCGAAGAGCAACGGAAACGATGCTGCAATGTTTGATGAAGGCTACCGGACTTATTGACCGCCTGAGACGACAATCCCGGAACTTTTACTCCTCCGGCGGCAACAACTTGGAACCGAGCTCACCAAAGGTGGACGAGCAGCGTAAGGTGAGCACCAATTCGAAGTTACACAGTTTCAATAATGAGACCTGCTTGGCAGAGCTGCTCACTCGACATGTGTTAACTTTGACTAAAGAGAGCTTGTTTCTTTTTCTTTGGCTAACGAGTCTTTTCTCCTGAGGTCACCTCTCGTTGAAACCTGAAGCTCAGACAAGTTCTCTTGACGAAACATTGACACTTGACTGAGGCTTCACTTGTTATTCCGGTTTTGATAGATATAGCAACTTGATTATCGATAAAAAAAAACAACAAATTATTGTTTACAAGGGCTCTTAGCTGGTCTAGTTTTACGTTAGTTACGGTGAAACCACGCAGGCAGTCGGATGAGTGGGAGGGACAAGACAGTACCCCGACTAACGAGCCGATTTTCATTTTATTGCGATAGCAATTATATGGACAGTCTCGGCTGGAAAATGTCCGACCCGTCGCCGTCATTCACCGTATATGTATAAGTATGTATATACATAGAAAGGCCACAAAGAAAAATAAAAACCACAGCATATCCACGGAGTGAATGATGATGAGTGGGCGAAGCTGCGGAGGTTCATCGGTAAACCGTGAATCTTCCGTGAATTCTGCCCAGTACATCATCACCGACATGAGATCGGGCGCGTTTATACTAAAGGTTCGATGAGTTATGACGACTTGCAGCTCACTTCATTTTACATGTACGCTGTGAATTTTCATTGTTTAGAAAACATCTGGCGTCTTTCGTTAAGCAGCTGGCGTCTTTTCGTTTTGCTTTAGAAACATCTGGCGTTCTTTCATTTTGCTTTTACAAAACATCTGGTGTGTTTCGTTGGTTGATTTCATCAATCAACGGCGTTTTCAACAAAATTTTTATTGTTTAATCACGCACAGGAGAAATCTCACCAGGCACTACCTTGGAGGTAAACAATGGCTGCTAATGGGAATGAGAGACAGAAGAAGTCGGCTTTTAGCTAACACACTTCTACTAACGTTTCCTACTGGAACATGCCAATGGCTGCTAATGGGGAATGAGAGACAGAAGAATTCGGCTTTTAGTTAACGCGCACGCTGCGAATTTTTTATTGTTCAACAACGCACAGGAAAAATCTCCCACCGGCACCACCGTGGAGGTCAAAGCGTAAGACTGGTTACGCACTACGACTACGAGGGACGAACGGGTGCCGCCCTGAGGAGCTTCGCCCCTAATAAGAAATTCTTTCCGACGCGCGGAATCGAACGGGCGACCTCTCGATTTGCAGCCCGCCGCGTTAGACGTTAGGCCACGACAGCACCGTCTCTCAGCCTGCTAACGGCGAGCTATTTATATATACCATGTAAATCAGCATGCTTTCTTAGTGGCCACATAGATGGCGCGACGTGCGTGCGTGTTGCGCGCTTTGAAGATCGTCGCCCCGCCCCTGCGAACGCCGTTGCTGTTCGCTCTACAGGGCGTCGTTGCTTTCGTGCGCTTATCTCAAGGAAAGAAGGGGCGGCCGGTGGGGTGCTTCGCTTCGCTCGCTGCAGCGGCCGCGTTTGCGAAAGGAGCGCGCTGTTCAAACAGAAGTAAGTAACAACTGTGACAGTTAGTTCGCGCTCGTATTGTGTGTAACTGTTCGTTTGTTTCGTGCGCCCTGATTTATGTTTGAGCAGTGCGCTTCAAGTGTCGAGCTGTGACGCATTAGTTCGCGCTCGTCCTGTGTGCGTTCTATTCGTGCGTCCTTTCGGCTCGAGCGATGCGCTGGCAATTTGGAGCTGCTTTCCGTTCTTCGCGTTACATTACAATTTATTCCTATCGCAATCATTGCTTCGCCGTTGCGGCGAAACTGTGAATTTTATTGGGAATCGTACAGTTGACAGCAGGGGACATGCTGTTCGCGCGTGTAGTAGTATGCTGCTCTTTCATATTGGACTACCGAGTCACTTGCAAACAGCATTGTTTCCCGTAGCGCCCTTTACCTATACATAGCATTGCTTCCAACAGCAAAGAAAAATTGGTTGATAGTTGAGATCGTTGTATTGTTTTTCATTCGTCCCTTCATTTGTACTCCTTCACCAAAATGTACACACTTCATATATCACACAGAACTTCGGCTCTCCGATATTGCTCTTCAAATATTTCTGCAGCAAAGGCCCCTCTTTTTTTATATGCAGCTGCATGGCGTTCCCGATGGCGTCGCTTTCTATTTACATTGATGAGAACCAGGAAGCATCAACAAGGGTTGGGAAGCGTGAACGAATGTAAAAATTTGTAATATTTAGATTAATGCATGGAATAGAAGATATAACATAAAACGTAGTTGTTCGAGAACGAACTATGGTGTTAACCAATTTAAACACATAGACAGTACACCGTGAGTGGGCGTTATGCAGCTAAGCACTTACCATCGCTGCTAATCCTTGACTAATAGAACTGGCACACTGGTGCTAACTAGACAACGCATCTTGTGGTAAAGGACCTCGATTCGACCATGCATATCAGCTAATATCTACATGATCGATCTTTTCGTGTTATCCTTAGACCTTGGCCATTGCTAGAACATTCAGCAAATAAATGTGCTTTTTCGGAAGTGTGTTTCTTCAATCCTGAGATATATGCACTTTCAAAAGGGGTTCTCTTGCTATTGGGTTAGCGATATGAATAAAAAGTCACAGTGAAAAACGTAACATTTGTTCTTAGGTTTAGACCTGAAACCGGCATTTGATAAAGGCCGGTCCCCTGTCAGAACGTCAGACCAATGTTATGTTTTTTAAAGGAAAAACTGGTATGGCGCAAACAAGACAGGGACGAAGCGAAGACACGAAATGACAGACACGGGCTCCGTGTCTGTCCGTTGGATGGAGCATCGATATCTGAGCACATGAACAGAAGGAGGCTATAAATTAAAACATACTCTTCCAAACCTGTTGGAGACTTTATGAACGTCGATTGTGGCTATTGTGATGCCGGCCCGTTGCTCGAACATATTGTTTACAAAAGCGATTATAGCTTCTGTGTTCAGTCGGTACATGGACTTACTCGCTGACGTGGAAAATCGATTCAAAATTGTTTTTTAGCACTTTTGAAAGCCTATAAACCGCTTGCGCTGTTGCCACTGCGACGGCTTGCACGTATACGGCGCTCGTGCAAATCTCCTGTCTTTGGATGTGATTACCTCAAACCTCTTTTGCATATTACGTGGTGTACCTATTTTGCATATTTGCCTAGAGTACATAAAATGCAGTTTTCAATACTGTACGAGAAATTACATAAAAAAGTGCTCACTGTCGGTTTGATATTTCAAGGGGAATACTGCTTTAGGGACTCCAAGATGCACGAAAAAGAGTACGACCCAATACGAAAACATATTACCTTGCTTTTATATTTTTTATTTATATATGAAAAAATATGCGTAGTCAAGCTACCTCAGTGCATGCCGTCTATTTCCACGTTGATATTATCATTTAAAACACACACACACACACACACACACACACACACACACACACACACACACACACACACACACACACACACACACACACACACACACACACACACACACACACACACACACACTTCCCCCAAACGTACAAAACAAGATACTTAAAGAATAGGAAAAAGAAAAATAGTCACTCAAAAGTACTGTGTGCACACACGACCTCTGGTGTATAAAACTTGCTCCGAGGGCAGAGTCCAATACATGCATGTTGGTCACACCGGTTAATTTTGTAGAGTGCATACATATAGGTTTTCATGCACTTACATGTAACATGGCTATCAGATTGTTCATCAACAACACGATACTATGAGAGGGAGCAATATTATAATGTAAATTACAAACAGCTCAACAAATTTGTGTCCATTAAAAATCAGGTTTTTGTTTCTTTGGAAAGCATTCCATTTACAATACGAAATTATTTTTTCAGGTAGAGAGCTTTCACCTAAGAACATGATCGCTGTTCATCATTTGTAAAAAAACTTAAATCGAGTCGTTTAGTCCCCGGCACGTTTAAAGCGCTATTCATCCTGTCTATGGGGCATTCTCTTTAACACTCCCCGTTTATCACTTGTAAGCCTCAGAACGCAGTTTCCTGCATCTCCAATGAGTGCAACTTCAGCATCCCTGAATAGGCGGCCGGTAACGACACGACCGCGAGTCAAGCCTCGCTCCGGATTTCATCCGGGAAGCCACCGAAGTGGGATTCTATATGTAGGCCCCAACGGAGCGCGCGAACAATTGATCCAACTCTGCTATACCGGCGCGCTTAATCAAATCCCAGCAGGCGTGTCTGCGATCACACTGCCGTGCGCCTGCTGCTAAGAGGCTAGCAGTTTTTGCATCGTGCAAATTCCTGCAGTTCTTGCGCTAGCTGTGTAGCCTGTAGCGGCTCAGTTTTTTTACAGGGAAGAAACGGCTCATTGCCTAACCCGACGAATTATTGAAATGATGCCTTGCGCCTATGCCAAGCAACCGGCAGTTTTTGCGTTGTTGAAATAACAGCAATGCGTACACTGCGTGGACTGAAACAGTTCAGTTTTTTAAATATTTTTTTTATTTTTTATTTTTTATTTTACAGTTTATACTTTTACAGTAAGAGACTACACATTGCATAAGCTAGCGAACAGGTCAGTGCAAATATGACGGTGTTTACCATCTAACGGGTAATGCGGGAACGAAGAACACTCCGAATGTCACGTGACTACTCGTTTTTTCTTTAATAAATGAGCGCGTGCTAGAGGTTGGCAACATGCCTGGTGCCTTCTACTCCTTCTTTCCTATGCAAACAGTGCGTAGCGACGGTACTCCGGCTAAAATATAAAGGGCGAACAAAACAGGAAAGTACACAGCGAACATTCACTGGCTCTGACAAACGCACTCTATTAACTGGCTGACGCTTGAACGTGTGACAGTTGTTGGTGGTGGGCCTACAGACAACAAATTTGTTGTTTGTCGACGCAACACGCATGTATGAAATCTAGATTGCTTTGATCATTTGTGCCTACTGGTTGAACTCAGCCTTGCTTTTTTTCACAACTGCGTGATTGTGGCACATATTCCAGTACACTAAAGTGGCACATGTACAGGTTAGGGCAATAAAGACCAGTTGTTAGTCAGCGCCCGTGGCGTTACTGTATTTCTCGTCCTTGTGTCTTCGTGCTGCCATTTCCTAACAACCTAGACTAACCTGCTCCATGCTAATCTGTGTGTTTGTGGATTACAAGTACAACGCCGTCATCCTTTTCCTCCTGCGTGCGCTTTGCTGTGGCGGCACGAGAACCAGACGGGGCGTGAATCCATCGCGTGCGGAAGCCACACGTAGCGGCTTCCATATTCAATCGAGTCGTAAGTGAGCTCAGCAAGAGCTGTGATCCCAGACAGGGCTGGGAGAGTTCCGAACGAAGGGGGCGGGACGAAGTTGTGGCTCGAACATGTTGTGTTGCTGTTACGCCAGCCTGCCGCAGCAGGGACGTAGGCGATCAATACTGAGTGGAGCTAGTCCCAAACAAGCAGTCGAATGTTGCGTTCCTTTGGTCGCGTATACGCTTTGTGGTAACGGCAGAGAGGAGCCTACACGGAGCACTGAATAATCTCTCTGTTTTCTGCAGCGAAGAAAGTGCGCTCACCCGGGCTCCCCATAGAGCATTTCGGTGTTTGCGAGCCGAGTTTCCTTTCACGGGACTTCGGCCATGCACGTAAACCTTTTAATTTACTTATACGAACGTTAGAGACAAACACGTCAGCGCACTCGGCGATGGCGGCTGTTTGTGCACTCAGTAAAGAAGAAGGCACCTTCGTATGATGTATGCTGCATTTCGCGAGGGATAATTGTATACACTGTTGGAGCGTAGCTGTTCTCCCAACTGATGTGCAGGTGGCCCACACGTTTGTACGATGAAGTGGCGGCAAAACGCGGAATGATAATGATGGTTCTAATGGCGAATATGATGGAGACTTTGTTGATGACGGAAGAAGGAAAAATTTAGGAACGCTTAAGCTTCACCTTTAAGAGTTGAAAGCGATAGCGATCCAAGTGCGTACTTGGATCACTATGTGTGTGTAACGGAATGCGCGCAATAAGGTGTGTGCCTTATGTAATGGATAGCATGCTTTAAACCAGGAACAATTATGCGCGAGAAATTTTTTCGAAATTGCGATGCACCCACTACGTGGTGATAAGGGAATACGCGCAGTAATGTGTGTGCCTTTTATAATGGGTGGCTGGCTTTAAACCACCGAGTCGTTATGAGATTCACATGGCATGACGCCCGATGGCAATTTACGCTTGTACCACGCAATATTACTGCGATATTGCATCTCGCACTGTGACACCTGTATATAGGACGCGTATTTGTGGGAAGCATGAAAGTTACTTTCAGTGCAGTTCCAAGCAGAGACGTGGCTGTGTGGTAGAACATCTGCTTGCCACGTAGACGGCCTGGGTTGGGTTCTGACTCGGACCCAACATTTTTATTACTCATTTTATTTTCAGCTTTCTTGATTTTTCTGTCACAGACAAGATGATTATCTTTCGCTCACAACCAACGACGCCGACACCGACACCGGAATTTCTGCTAAACGAGCTTTTAACGCTATCGCGTTAAAATAGAGTGATGATACATGATGATGTACTTTATTCAGTATTGCCTGACACACTCAAAGGGTCTATCTAGCGGTGGTGCTCCGATGAATTTTGCCAGCTGCCTTTTGTCGCCGTTGATGTCGCCGGTGGCCGTGTACAATTTGGGAACGTAAAGTACGAAAAGTAAGAACGTTGTTATCTCGACGGCTACTAGATACGCCAATAACTATAGTCTATATTTGAGTACGGAAGCGTATTGTTCAACACAGAAGTTAGAGAAACTGGAACAAAAATTTCATTTTGCATTGGATGAACATTTTCTTTTTTTAATTCGTCAAGTCAAACGCCTGCTTTGACGGCGACTTAGACCTAAACAACGGGCTTCTGTCGCATCACAGTTAACACGCGATCAGCAAACAAATTAATTGTAGTCTTTCTTAGAGCGGTCACATATGAATAGTGATAAAACGCAGCACGTTATTACCTACTAATACTTGTACTAAAGCGAGACAAAGAATAGTCATTCATTCATTTATTCAGTCAACCAGCGCATGTTTCTAGCCTTATTTTCCTCCGGCACATGCTATTGCGTAACTACAAATCAATCTAGTTACAATATGGCGAAATATGTATACTGGCTGAGTCTGAGCAAAGCAGGGCAACTAAATTTAAACGTAACGTTTACATAGAATGAGTTAAGTCGTCACCCTTAATATGGATTACTGTACTCCCCCGTTATTAACGTAAGCTCACCTTCGTCTATCTCGAACCACATAGGTAATTCACACAGGCTATTTAGGAGCAGTTTAGTACCTCAATATAATAACACTGAACCTCAAACTACCTTGAAAGTTTTACTCCAGAGCATTCTGTGATCTTATATGCAGATCTAATGCATTTCGCATACTCCTTCACTTCTGATGTTTCCACACTTCATCTAACTTCGCTTCGAGCGTCACACGGCATATTAAGTCCACGCCTTGAGCCATTGAACAAGAGCAATTCAGCATTCCTTTCTTTCACAGAAGCAGAATGCCAACAGAACGTTTCAATACCTAGCAAAATTCAGAGGCACATCAATGGAAGAAAGTAAAAAAAAGCAAGTTCAAAGCATTTACGAATAACGGGAATACGATCGCCTGCTGGGACCTGAAGCGCTCTTGAATCGTTCGAGATTTGATGCGAGGTTTTAGAGGTGAGGAAGATCGAATCAAGAAAAGTGAGCCGTTTAATTATAAAGCGGCTTCTTAGATACGGCAGTCTTGTCCATTAGCCTCTCTACTACGAAACGCTTCATAACATGCAGCTTCATTAGCGACATCAAAGGAGGCAAAGGAAAGTGGAGTGGAATTTCTTCGGGTTTGTCGGAGTTGAGTGATTTATTCTTTTCGTAGTGGAAACGTGAAAACTAAGAAAGAAAAAAGGCCATCCACGAGAGAACGCAGCTTTTAACGCAGCCGAGAATAACTACGCTTTGAAATAATGAATGTCTGTCTTGAACCACTGAGCACTGCGGCAGGCTTCGCAATGTCCAACTCATCTGAAAACAGACCATCGAAAACGTTGTCCAAACAGCTCACTTGCCCAAACCGCTCAGTTTCCTGTGCTGTACAGTCACGATGGGTGGGAACAAAGTATCAAATAATAGCATAATAAAGCGTAAAATTCGGCTAGAATGTTCATTCGTATGGCAGCACTTGATGTACGTATCAATTCTTTCTTGTGTTCTTTTTCAGCGGCGTTTCTTAATAAAATGCTATTGGCTGACTACAATACCTCCTTCTGAGTGAATTAGTTTTCAATTAATTTTCGTTTGATTCCATGAAAAATTTAAGTTTTGCTGCATGGAAGACTGATGACACACTGTATTCTACGCGATTAAAACAACAAATTAGGGTCAGCACAAGAAATCAGGCTTCTCGCAAAGTGAAGTGGCGCTTCCTTCTGTTCATTCTACAAGGTTCGAATGAAGCATGTGTAAGCTAACGCCTGAAGGAGTGCCATTTTCTCCCAAATATATTTTATCTTTGCTACCAGCCGCAGACAATAGTTGTTTTGCAGACGCACTTCTTGTCACTGCATAATAAAGGCACGCGAAACCCCTGTGGTGGTTATTTTCTTTGTGAATCCAAACATGTAAGCAAATTTATCCACCTAGCCCGTCCCTCCGCCCGTCCCGTGAGTCTTCACGGGAAAAGCAGCGCAAAAGAAAACGCCAACACGAGATGACACAGGACAGGCGCTGATGACACAGGACCGGTACAGGTCAGTGCCTGTCCTATGTTGTTCTTCGTCTCGTGTTGCAACTTTTTTTTTTGCGTTTCTCCTACCACGATGAGCCACTAGCCCAGTTTCGAACGCTATTGCAGTCCCATGGATCGACGGAATAGAACGAACTAGAATGGCATGCGATGGGATGTGATGGAATGTAATGGAGCGGATGGGAACAAATTAATAAAAATTACACCATTTCCCGCTAAAGGGGACCATCAGGCGATGCGAAGCCGAAGCACTTGCACGATCGCGTTCCGTGGGCGTTCTTTGGGCATGCTACCGACATCGCGCCGTGGAACGCGAAGAGGAACGCTACGCGCGTCTTGTCTTCCCTCTAGCCTGGCTGTTAATTCTGACAGGGTGAGCGGGCAACGCGGTCGGCAGGCGTGCGAGAGGGGGGCAGCATAGGAGAGGAGAGAGAGGGGGAGGGAACGCGCATGCGCTGGTGCTCATCGCGGCGTTGCGCAGAAGAGAATTTCGGCATGTCTAGCCCGCGTTTCAGTGGAAGAGTGGAAAGGGGGAGGGGAGAGAGGAAGTGGAGAGGGATAGGGGAGAGGGAAAAGGGAGAGGGGAGGGAAGAGGGGAAGTGGAGAGGGGACAAGAGGAGAGGGGAAGTGGTGAGGGGAGGGGATAGGGAAAGTGGAGAGGGGGAGGGGAGAGGGAGAGAGGAGAGGGTATGCTCATGCGCAGTAAGGGTGGTCACGCCGCACAATACCACCACCACCACCACCACCGGATTGAACTCCGCCATAAGATACTTCGCATCTAAAATAAAGGTCCGTCCGAACGACCGGATGTATTGCGAAAGAATGTTTGACGACAAGCGAATGAGCGCCTGCCAGAATATTCAGATTGCAGACTACCAGTTCCGTCTACAAAAATAATTCGCAAAATGTTCTACACCCTCACCTTTAGTAAAACATTCCACATAATAGCCAGCTTATACACCTGCCTAGTGCAGCTGTCATGCACCAGGATTCCAAAGGCAAGGTCATACAAAATTCGCGTGTTATTTATAAACCTCTTCACAAGATCAGCCTTAGCGACACGTTCATAAAATACGCAGAGTAGAGAATCTCTTCCGGCATGCCGTTGCGACAAGTGTGGGTGCGTCTTAGATACGGTGTCACTGAAGCCTTTTCTTTTTCGTTTTTGGTGATTTTAGCACATTTCGAGCACTTATGCCACCTCGACAAGAAGGATTGCGCTGTTTTAATCCGAAATTCGGTAAAATGCTAGTGTTTTGCTCTGTGCGAGGGATTTAAGTGAACCGCAGTAAGTTAAATTGAGAACGAAGAGATGGTTTAAGAATGTCATGAGTGTTTTAGCTATAAGACCGTTCTCCTCCAGCTGCTCGTAAAGTGGTGCGCCTTAGAGCATGCACTTTTTCCGGCACATCCTGTATGCTGTAAAGTAAGCTTTGAAAACTTGGCACTCTTGAAGGATTCAGCGGTGTCGACTGTAGAGGGAAAAAAAAAAACTGGGGAGTTAGTGATTTGAAGCGTTGGTAAATATAGACTTACAGCGCGTTAAAGCGTCGTCAAACTGCTTTTCACGCCAATAAATTAACGCGGCAAAACATTAGTGAGGAAATCTTAACGGACTAATTCAATGAACCTCTCTTTAATGGTGCAGAGTTGTGAACTTCGGAGCTTGGCAGTTCAATTCTTTTTGTTGCTGGTGTCTGGAACGTTGTAGGTCAAAATTCTATTCCCTGCAGTAAATTTATCGGTTTCGTTAACAGATGATTCTACAAAAATACTTTAATCGTATCACTCTAAAGCAAAAAAACTTTATCCAATCTGGATAATTGTCTTCAGAACGATTTCTTCCTTTTACATCAAGTTCTTAAATATTCATAGTTGGTCCCCGTCACACTTTACATTATGGTTTACATATTTCCATTATACACTTAGTTCTACATCGATCAGCTAATTAATGAACACTTATAAATTATTATTTATTAATTATTCGTTAACTCTGGGACACACGAACCAACTCCAGATTGACCAGTGAAATACGGATACACAATCGCGGCGCAAGAAATACCGCTCCGGATCGACCAGTGAAAAACGCCATTAATCGCGGGCCACTCCCAAAGAGTACTAACCTGCAACGAAGAGGTCCACACGAGACTCAGTCACCACTATGGCGGCGGAAGTGACGTTCTCGCGGTAAGTGACGTTGCACACGTAGCTTCCGCTGTCGGAGCGCTCCAAGCGGTTGAGCCGCAAAGCGGGCGGGTCGCTTAGCAACGAGAAGAACGCCCTTCCCGACCAAGATGGCTGCTTCCAGTGCGTTCCGTCCACCAGGCCGGTAGTTCCTCCCACCGCCGCCGTTGCGGACGACCAATCTGGCGCTTCGATAGCGTACACCCTCTTCGCCTGCAGGTGGCCGTTGGTGTAGTAAGGCGAGCCGCCATATTCTTGGTAGGCGTGGGTGGCGACGTGGAACCAGACGGCTGCCATTGGTTCGCGGATCGCCGTGACGATGGGGCACGGAAGTGACGTCGGTTCCCCTTCCAAGACGCTCAGGTGAATGGGCGCGTTTGGGATTCTCTCATCTGCAAAAGAAAGAACTATAGAAGAATGTAAGAGATACCTCGACTAATATGTGTCACCACTTCAAAGTTCACCTTGATGTATGTGTTTTCGTTGAAGCGAGGAGAATCAGTATAGATAAAGGGCAAAATTCGTGAGCGTTTTAAGCGAAGCTTCTATAACTCAGATTTCGGCGTCGTACGCAGAAAAACCAGGTGCTCGCTAGCGCTAGGAAATGCCACCCTCTTAGGTGCACCGGTTGCACGTGTATTTGTAGGCTCCGTTTTGAATAAATGTGACGCTCTCTCAATCGTGGTTCTGTCCGCGATCAGCCGCCCCGCCACGGTGGTCTAGTGGTTATGGCGCTCGACTGCTGACCCGAAGGTCGCGGGATCGAATCCCGGCCGCGGCGGCTGCATTTTCGGTGGAGGCGAAAATGTTTGAGGCCCGTGTACTTAGATTTAGGCGCACGTTAAAGAACCCCAGGTGGTCGAAATTTCCGGAGCCCTCCACTACGGCGTCTCTCATAATCAAATCGTGGTTTTGGGACGTTAAACCCCAGATATTATTATCCGCGATCAGCCGTCTTTGACATGGCCATCTGATCTTTTATCGAGATGATCGATGTGTCTTGTCGTTCCATGTTGTCACGTTTGATTGTTGTCTGGATAGGAACTCATGACCGTTGTTGCCTGTAGCAATTGCTGCGCTGCTAAGCACGTGGATGAAGGTCCAATTCCTGGCCTGGAGGAAGAAAACAGTTAGGAGTGAGCATTGCGCAATGTGATAAGAGAGAAAGAAAGAGATAATAAGTTTATAAATTTCAGGTTTTATCAACATTTATTTCTCGTCGCGCATTTGTGGCACCTAAAACGCCCATACAAAGCGAGAGCAACGACGCTTGTGTTCTAGCGCTCGCACAGGAGTTGGCTAATTTGAAACCACAAGGCCACCTCTGCAGTCTCCTTTTTTTACGTAACGAGGAGTAGGGAGGCACGGCTACGTAGCACTGCGCGCACAGAGTTGCTATTTATTGGTTGTTCAGGCGCGTATTGAAAAGGACAATCGAAAGCGGTGAGCGGTAAAGCTGATGGATGGGAGGCGTTTCCACCACAGCACACGGTTGGGAGAACCCTGCAAAGGATGTAAAATGATAACAGCTGGCGCCCTTAAAAAAAAAAGAAACAACGTTGCATTCCGAAACTGGACGCTGCTGTCTTCAGTCATGTCATGAAACCCATCAATTTCTGACATAGCAAGTGCCCGGCGGCTCTGCCTAATCTCACGAAACAAGCTCGTCAGGGTTGCTGAGTCTCGGCAGTCTTTTGGTCGTAGTGCACGCCGACTTCCACGTGTACGATAAAATATGGACGACACTGGTGACGTAGCAAAAAAAAGTGAAAAAGAAGAAGAGGGTCGACCCAACGAGGCACTTCCGCTGGTACGGAACACTTCCGCAGCATCCCTACTGGCCATTACATCACCTCAGCCATGGTGGCGTGTGTGAATTTTCTTTTTCTTTTTTTTTGTGCGAAGCTCCCGCGAAATCTCGCATTGCCTCATCAAGGTGCGTAATGGCTCCCTCGACGCACTCCCCCATTTCCGGGTCTTGTCGGATTTCTTTTCCTTCCTGTCTGTTTATTTCTTCGCGCCCGAAATTCACCGTGACAGCATTGTTTCCTGCTCATTTCCCGATGCTCTAACCGGACGCTGCAGCCCGCAGTGCATCATAAAACAAGTGTTACCCTCACGGCTGTCGTGATAACACAGGTGGGCCTGACTGTTGTGCAGGCCACCATTCATTGCGACTTCCTGACACTACCCCTTAATCATTATGCGGGAGAGAGAGAGAAAACATGAGGGGGAAAGGCAAGGAGGTCAACCAGACGAGCGTCCGGTTAGCTACCCTGCACTGAGGATAAGGAAATAGAGAATAGAGAGCGAGAAAGAAGCTGAGCACTGCATGCACTCAGGGGTACGAACGATCACTAAGGCCGGAGTTCTCTCACATATACGTGGTCTTACCAACAGAAATGAGCATGTAGCATTCGATAAGGATGCTGTAGTTATTGTTCGCATCTTTTTTTCCAAACTATAACAGTTCCTGGGAGAAGCTGATATTCGCGCGTAATGAGCCAGTGTTGTTTCAATCCGCTAAAATGGCGAGTTCCATCGCTTGTGTTGTCCCGTGTCCTTCCTCCTACGTAGCTTTCGTCTACTGTCAGCGCGATAAAATTTACACTATTAGGGCAAAACAAACACGGGGTCCGCCCTCAAGGCACGGAAAAAGGTGGGCCCATATCATACTGACTGGGACCTTCACCTCGATGAAGCATCAGAATTACAAGTTTACGAGTATCCACGCTAATACAACAGAATACGTCAACACTGCTCAAAAAACAAAAAACAATATTTTTCAACACGTTGCTAACTATTTATCGATGAATAACTGCTAGATAACAGGCTAACAATTATTCTTGACTTGTACTACTTCGAGGAAATGGACCAGAGGCGTAGCCAGGATTTATTTGGCGGGGAGGGGGGGGGGAGAGGGAGGAAAAGTATGGGGGGGTGGCTTAAACTGCCCCAATCCCCCCCCCCCTCCACCTGCTGGCTATGCCAGTGAAATAGACAAGCTGAGTAAGAAACTATGCGTATTAAGATTATTAGCTCATTAGGCACTTTAGAAGGCTGAACTTTATTACCGTGTTATTCCTTCCCAACGTACGTTAGATAGATGCCGAGCTAGTACGTTTAAACTACTGGAATACTCAGTTTTCTGCGAAAAGAACTGGTATTATATTTTTTTCGCCTTCTTTATGAATCACCCAATTCGACACGGCGGCCTCTTCCCCCCTCCCCTCCTCCCCCACCCCCACTCTGGCAGTTGCCCCCCTCCCCTTCTCCCTTCTGGTGGAGAGGGCACGAAGCATATACACGCGATAGCTAAGGAAATCAGTTCCAACTAGAGCTGTGCACGGGCCGTATTTTCAAGCCCGAGCCCGGCCCGGGCCCGTTGACTTTGTCGAAGGCCCGCCTGAGCCCGACGGCAAAGGGCTGCGAGCCCGCCCGGCCCGGCCCGACGTACGAAAACACCATCCCGGGCCCGGTCCGGCCCGGCCCGGCTTTTTGAAGGTTCGCTGCGGGCCGTTCGCGCGATGTATCGCGTGGTCGAAATCGCGCGATCGCTCGGTTTTTTCACATTTGGAAACCGTCGCTCATCACCCGGAAGTCACAAAACACCCGAACCGGATGTACATTAGCGACGTACTAAGCACATCAGATGTACACCAACAAATAACGTAATAATTATGCACGTGCATATAAAAAATACTGCGAGACAATCAATGGTAAACGTTTTACGTACCAACATGCAACAAATATTTTATTTTCATTGGATACCTGCGACAGCGCGGCACATTTTGCTATACAAGTAGACGGCCTCAGGCCAGCAACAATGGAGTTCGCTCGCCAAAGCCGTCACGTGCATGGGGTATGCCCATGCAAGCGTCAGCTTGCACGAAAGCGATCTACGGCGGGTCGCGGTCGCGTGAATTTTCACTCATATGGGATTTGGCCTTAAATCTAACGCGAACAGTCGCGTGGCGCCGCCACTAGCTCATGTGGTGTTACTTCTCTGTTTGTCGGAGTGCAACAGGGGCAGTGCTTTACCTGTTCCCCTTTTGTTTAATGTAGCGAATGGAAAAAAGCGGTAAAGGGCGGTCGCGGAAAAGGCGCTGTATGCGTGCTGGAAAACAATTCCCGCTCATTCTCTATATTTCGGGCTTGAGTCGGGCTTTGCGCCGGGCCCGAGCCCGGCCCGATGAAACTGCAAGTAGCCCGAGCCCGGCCCGGGCCCGAGGTGAAAATACATCGGCCCGCCCGAGCCCGGCCCGCGGGCCGGGTCGGGCTTGGGCTTTCGGGCTACCCGGAGCCCGTGCACACCTCTAGTTCCAACCTTGAAGAAGACAAGTCCACTTGTCGAAACGTCGGCTTGAGAACCCGCCCCCTGTTTACGAATCTTTTCATCGCAAGCTTCCATCTTTCAATTCCTGCCGTTTGTTTGCTATTATATTTAGTGAGATGTGAAACTCTTTATGGGGCTGGGTTTCTGTTCTTTGTTTTCGTGTCCGGCAAATGTCGCCGGAAAAAAAAAATGTCGCCGGAAATGAAAAAAAAATGCATAGTTAAACATGATGTTCGAAACAGTGCTTATGCTACTTTATTCAGCTCACAGTGTATTCACAAAATGCGCATTTTCTGAAGTACAGTCCTTAAGAGGCTTTCTGAGCAAACGAAGGGGAACGAAATGGCGTTCACCACGCTAATGCTCCGTAACCACCGAGGTACATTATAGACAGGTGCTAGCATTTAAAAGCAGGGTAATGTCGAGGAAATAACGAAATAATAGTTTCGGATTATTCCGTTAAAGTTAAAACAAAGTGGTTTTCTAGGGAAAGCCTCGTGCACAGCGGGATCTCTTGAGCTTAACATATAGGGATATGATAATATCAAAATAAACTAATGGGTTGAACATGTTCGCAGTAATAGAATCGAATTCAAATCAGAAGCGCATACAGAAAAAAAAATTTGATAACTTCAAAGCGATTTCGCCATTTCTCTGGGAGATTTCTGCGCGAGCGTACGCTAAGCGTATTACCATGCGCTGGACGTATAAGCGAGGTATGGCGCTGTTAACCGTTCGTTCAGATGAATATTTGGAAAAAGAGCGTAATATATAAAGATATGGAAAGTAAGAACGCTTACGACATGGTTTCCAATTCATCTGACAGTTTATGGCGCGGAGCGTACGCGCAGTGCTTAAAGTTCCGAGTGGTAAAGTTTTTTGAAACTTCAGTCGTAGACCGGCACCGTTTGAGGTAACATCGTAGAAAGGACATCGCTTCGAAATGCGCATTCTGAAAAGCTCTCTCGCTTTCCGTGAAGGTCTTTGAGAAGTAACAGCACCGGGCGTTTGAATTAATCGCAACATTTGGCTGACGATCTGACACGGCGAGATGTTGAAAGTGACGATTCAGCTCCGTAAGAAAAACCCATCGTCACGCGAGACCCATTCCGGAGCCTATGTTTCTAAGTGCGTAGCACTTTAGGGGCCCGACTTGCCGTCCATCTACTGTCTTATGCCGCATGGTCACGCAGTCGTCAATGCAGTCCTAAAACAATGTTAACAATGTCCAGTATTGCATCCATTGTGCATCTCTGTTTCCTAAAACCTGTTAAGCAGTTGGAGAATACACCGGTTCTGCTGCACCACCACTGAAGTCTTGCATCAATCATTCAGACGAGCGAAGGAAAGAGTGCAGAACACGATGTCAGACAGGGAGTGCCACAAGGAAGCGTACTCAGCCCTTTTCTTTTCAACTGTGTTATGGCTGATTTAGCTAAAAGACTGCCTTCTAGGTTGAAATACTCTTTATATGCAGATGATGTGTGCATTTGGGCATCTGGCACGGACGCACGGTTAATTCAGATTGCATTGCAAGACGGCATAAATATTATTAACAACTTTTTAAAAGAAAGAGGAATGGTTCTGTCGCACGCAAAGACAGCTGTATTGCCCTTCACCCGTAAGAAGTTAAAAAACTTCAATCTCAATTTCGAAGGCGAACCACTAATGACTGTGACACAGCATCGGTTTCTCGGAGTAATACCTGATAGGCAGCTATCATGGGCACCTCACATAAAGAAACTCGAAAACGAGGTGAATATGCTTGTGAATATACTCCGCAAAATTGCTGGGACATCATGGGGCGGATCTGTATCATCCATGCTCGCTGTTCACAATGCGTTAATACGACAAAAAGTTGCATATTCTGCAGCAGTCTTACACGGCCTTTCCCGCACTTCAGAGGAGCGACTTCAAAGACTATTAGCTAGGGGACTGCGCGTCTGCCTAGGTGTTCCACGAGCGACTTCCAGCAGCCTTGTCATAGCTGAGACTCGACAAGCACCCTTTCCAGTCATGAGAACAATCGAAACATGCCGCCATTTTTTTCGCTTACAGACGCAACACAAGGACCACCCATTGGCACTGGAGATTTTACGAAGGGATCAAAGCAATGCCCATGAAGAAATACAGAGTAAGGTACATATAATACCAAGAAATGAAATTTGGAGCTCCGAAATGGACTATCCTCCATGGCTACTTGCAATACCAAGCATTGAATTCTCAGTAGATGGCATTATCAGAAAGAGAGACATGTTCATCCAAGCTGCTCAACAACTAGCGCTTTATCAGATACACATGCGGTATCCAGGGCACATACAGGTTTACACAGATGGCTCAAGTATCACAACGTCTTCAACATCGGCATTTATCATACCACAGCTCAATATTCAGGAATCATTTAAATTATGTCGCACGACGTCATCTACTACAGCTGAGCTTTTCGCTATTCTGTATGCTATAAAGTTCATAAACTCGGCAGCAGACGCGAGAAAATGGGTACTTTTCAGCGACTCACAGGCCGCATTAAGATCACTCTCGAGTACAAGCACGACAGTAATTAGTGATAGCATGACATACGAAACGCTGAAAGAGCTCACCAAAGCAAGCAAGGCGCAACATGAAATCAAATTCCAGTGGATACCTGGCCATTGCAACATTCCTGGAAACACAGCTGCCGATGAAGCGGCACGACAAGCACATCGTAAAGATGTTACTATTTATTTACCAATTTCGAAAAATGAATTGCGTGGTATTATAAAGGCTACAGCTTCCAGAATGAGCAAAACTGCTTGGTTTGACCAAAGTACAAAGAGCTGTGGTTTATATCACATCGATCCATTCATTGAATTCAAAATTACGATAGCATTAGACAGAAGTATGGAAACTCTTATTCACCGATTGAGGCTAGGCACCGCATACACAAAACATTTTTTGCACAGAATTGGTAGAGCTGAAACTCCCGAATGCGAATGTGGATTTATAGATGAAGACGTATGTCACCTTCTCATAGACTGTCCACATCATGACACGCCGCGACGCCGTCTTAAATCGGAACTGTTGGCATTAGACCACAGACCGTTTAGCTTGAGGAAACTTCTGGGCCCGTGGCCAACTAGAGTTTTACAGACGCACTCCTTAAAAGCGTTAACACGTTTCTTACAAGACAGCGGCATTGCTGACAAGTACTAAGAAATACCGAACCTTCATTTGTATAACACATGTCGTACTTATTATGCGCAGTCTCATATGACACCCATCATATGTGTGCGCTGAAGTGAATAACGTATCGTCTGTTATGTACACACACGAGCGAATACATCTTGTTAAAGAACAGATGTGTGCTCTACTGTTTTTGTGCTGGTCGGACCAAATATTAACGACGGACATTATCAGAGACTTCATTCGCTGACTTTGGAACATTTCTTTATCATTTTGTTGTGATATGTGCCTATAAGTGTGTTTTTGCATATGTGTGCCCGAGTGTTCCATTTTACATGAACTGCCTTGTATGTTTTACTTTAAGATATCACTCAAGGGCTAAGGAGTAGCCGGCGCCATAATTGTGCGCCAACATCTCCTTATATATCATATCAATAAAAAAAAAAATGTTAATAATGCTCAAAAGGAACGCAAAATAAACGAACAAGGCCTGAATTAATGTAAACTACAGAAATAACCTAGAATTAATCGGAGTGATATACCTAAAATCGCGAAAAACGCTTTTGAAACATTCGCCTGAGGCCCGCGCCGCGCAAGAGAGTGCGCCGCCGCCTCGGCAAGCACGCGATTTCCGACACGGCAGAAAGAGCGCGACCGCAAGAAGTCTCGCTAGCTTCCATAGCTTTGCGCCTGGTATATGAAATGAAGTATAGTCCACATTTCGTTACCGAACTTGTAAGGTAGTAAACCAGACAATCGGTTGGTTGCTCTTTATGCATTTCCACATGCCCCAGGCACATAACACTAGAGTTCAATCGTAATTTTGCTATGCGTCAAATTCATGCATGCGCCTACTCTTTCCTATAATTCGTCTCTCCTCCTAAGCGAATAATAGCGAGTTTTAGTATAGCGGATAACAGCAAACGCAAGGATTTAGCGTTAGCGTTAGCGTTGCGTGCTCCTAACTGCGCATGAGCAGAACGTAAACGTAGCCCGAGCTCTTACGTACGAACGCTATTTCTGGAATATAGCGTTCAACGCTAACGCACGCAAGAGATCCCGTACGTAAGGCAAGATGGCGGTGCCTGTTGAAGCGAGAGCCGTCCACTTCGAATCTTTGTAGCCGTCGTCCTGCATTATTAAACTTATTCGTTCCCTAATAATGTTCGTTTTTGATTTAGATTTGAGTAACGAGGCTTCGCCAACCGTGTACCGCCGATAAAATAGGTCCATTTTTGAGATACAATGTGGATTTGCGCTGCAGAAGGCTTAGCAAGATTTGTTTGCAAGGTTCGCTCATGTTTTCTGTAGCAGCGCAGAGATGGCGACGCTGTCTTTAGTCGCCTCTTTCCAAGATACGGCCACAAGTCAAGCAGATACATGTCAGGCTTCGTTTCCCTTCATGCCTTTCGCGGCAGTGCGTGAATGTGACGCGTGATGCGTCCCAGCTTAAGAAGGCCAGGTAATAGGGGTCTTGAAGAATTCTCGAACGCGGCATGTCGACAGAAGCCAATGTGTCAGAACTCAACACTTCTGCAAACGCGACACGGAGACGCAACAGTGGTGACATTGGATCAGCTCGACTTGGTGGTGCTTTTGTGGATTCTACAGTGCATTTAGTGTTTTTATGTCTAGATGGCGCCGTATGTGCTTGCGTTAGCGTTAGCGGGAATGCCTTCCGCTGTACTAAAAGACCACCAGTTGACACACAGCGCGTTCCGTTTTAGCGTTAGCGTTGAGACGCACGCTAACGCTAACGTAAGCGTTTCCCGCTATACTAAAACTCGCTAATCTCTATTTGTGGGTTCCAGCGCATTGTGGACGTCCCGGGAAAACTGCCGTCCATGCACAAATCCGAGCAGTCGTCAACCAGGCAGTGGGCGGTCTGCCTTTCTTTCGCAGCGGGCGGGAATGCCTAATCACCTATTATGAAATTACATTACCGCGATTCCCGCATGATCTACCCACCAGCCCATAAATCGCCGTCCCAGGCTGAGCAAATCATTTGGCGCCGGCTGCAAACGGGCACCTTTATTTCCCACTTCATGAATTCCCAAGTTCATCAGGGTGACACTTTACCCCCATTGTCGTCTCTGCTGAAGTCAGCGAGCCGACTTTAATCACGTGTATCCTCATTGTCCAAACGAGCCGAATCCCCCCTTTGCGGGGGCTGACCGACAGGAGCGACGGTAGGCTGCTCTGCGCAGCTCACAGCTATATCCCCGGTGCCCACTTGGCGCACCATTGTACCACGTGACACTGCTCACCCTGTTTCGTTGACGCAACCATTCTCTCTAGGCATCGTGATAAAACCACTTGTGAATTAATCGAAGCATACCATATTAAGCGAGGCGAGGATAGATGTGTCAGCCACCCGCCAAATTGCTCTATCAGAGAAGCGGTACTCCTCACGGCGGCTGCATTTTCGATGGAGGCGAAAATGTTTGAGGCCCGTGTACTTAGATTTAGGTGCACGTTAAAGAACCCCAGGTGGTCAAAATTTCCGGAGCCCTGCACTACACTCTTAATCAAGTCCTGGCTAACGCATGCCCTGTAGGCGGGACGCTTCAAAACTCAGGAAAACTCCCGGCTATAGTAGGGATTTGAAAAGGAGTTGGCCGTGACAAGTGTATATAAAAAACGTGCACCCTTCACCGCCGCCTTATAGACGGCCTGCAGTATTAGTGGCGCGTCGGTGTGGGCCGCGTAAGTGAGAATCCTGGCTACAGCTCAGCGTATGCTCCCGCGTGTTATAACTTGTCGGCGCGAGCGTCGGTGTATACGCATGCGCCGACAGCGTCAGCCGCAAAGGCGAGCTATACTGCGAGGAGGTATACGCATGGAGCTAACTACGCACCCTCTCTTGCGTGCGTGAGAGAGAATAGGGGCTGCTACGCTCTCCGTTGCACTCCGCTTCTGCTGTTTTTGCGCAGAGAAAAGAAAGGAAGGAGGTAAAAACGAGAGTTCGAAGATATTGTGCGATGGGAAGGGGGTTGCGTTGTTGGCTTGTTGGCGCGAGGCGCGAGTGGTTAGTTTAAGCGCATTCCACGAGAGCGGCGGATGTTTAATAGGTTGGTGTGGTTTGTTGAGCGTGCCGCGTGAGCCGGTACTCGGCCGCCATGGAAAAATTCTTTTATCTCAATATGAAGGGGGTGTTGCGAGGACATAGCGACATCCCCTTGTCCGTGCAATGGCTAGACGCAAGCAGTTGCAGGACTACACGACGCTTTCGCGCCATTCCTGTCTCGATGGTGCGCACACTGCGCAAACAGCCCGGCGCATCGTACCCGCCTGGGTGAGTGCTCTTCTTTCTTCACATATATGCCCATGCTGTTAGCGTTCACATTGTTGCATGTTTGCGCTGATATATATGAATAACGGTATTGAGCTGCCAGAATATTCTTTTGACGGCTTTTGAAATAACTATACGAGTATGTGTACGAGTAACTATACGAGTATACGAGTACTTATCTTTGTTGTAATCGTCATCCGTCTATAGTCGCGCACGTGTTGTCGTGCTGGTCGCATTTATTGTGAACTCTCATACAGTTCAGAGGCTTTCGTCGCTCTTGGCAGGTGTCACTGAGAAAATCACTTTGTGTTGCTTGACAAGCTGTGTAATTTTAGCTCTCGCATGGCTTCTTATCTTTCGGCTAGCAACTGTCCTCTGCATTTATGGTCAATGATACAATGCGGCACTAAAGGAAGCATATTTTTGCTAGCAGTTGAATGATGTTAAGACATCCTTTCATGATAGGTCGTTATACTTCGCATTTACATTTCTTTGATTACCTTTGGGAAGCGGAAAAGTTTTTCCGCAATCAAAAAGTAATAAAACTGCACTTACGAGCACCGAAGACGTTAGTACCGTTTCATTGGATCAAGCGCTCATAGATACGACAAGCGGCATCTCTTGTTTTTAGCAGGGAAAATCAGCAATTTGACTTTCTGAATAGCGACAGTCTTTAAAACGCATTTTCTGCCTAATTTCTAACAAGTTTTAAAGCCAGCCTCATTCATGCTCGTGAATACACTTGCGTATTTACTGTGCCCCTTCAATGATTTCTGTGGTTTCGGGTCACATTTGCCCATTGGTCTTATGCAGTGCCAAATCAAGTGTGGACAAGTACATCAGTGCATCATGCACCAGCTGTGGTGCCTGTGAAAACTGCTGATCTCGATGAAGGTAAAGTAATGCATCGTATGTAATTAGACGTTAGCTAGTTGATGGCATTTTTGTTCTCTCATCCATCATTTCATGCGATGCAACAGCGATATATAACCGTGGATGCATAAAAGTATTGTTGTTTTCGTTGGCAGTTTATTATTTATGTTGGATTGCTCATTGTTAATGTTATTACAGAGAAGTGAAGTTCATACAGCAGTCGTAATGAGGGATATAATTGTTGTTCATCCTCGTGATAGTATACACAGAATATGAATACCTTTGCAGGTGACAAAACCTTCTGACACAAGAGCGAGGCGCAGTTTTATCGAGCAACTGGCAAGGAGCGCACACCTTGCAGGTTTTCCAGCAGCACCAGCAACACCGGCCGTGGCGTTGTTTACAATGCCGTAACTGAGCACACGATCTTTCTTTTTGTGTTTTTTATTCTTTTTTTTTTTGCTTTTCACTCCCATCTAAATATCGCCGCCGCAGCCGAGCATTGACCTGCAGCAGCGAATTAATTTTTAATCATGCATTGGCTGCTACCATTCAAATATTCACCGTGACTGTCATTCACCTGGTATTGAAGAAAATTCGTTTGCAATATTGTGCTGTTGCAATATTGTGCAACCAAGTTTTAAGCCACGTTTGCCTGCCACTTTATTTACTTAACGAATGAATCGTGAGTCTATTGTAAAACTGCTTTCCTTGTACGTGATTCTCATCAAATTGCGATTGTGCTGTGGTTTTCACTTGCAGCCGACATTCGTAACAGAGCTTCACTTTTAAGAAAAACTGGAAGTTTCATGGAGAAGTTCAACAAGGTCAAAGTCATACTCGGTCGGATGTGCAATGCCCGCATGTATTTCGTGGAGATCGATGAGTAATTCTGAGAAAATCATGCTAACCTTTTTCTCATAGCTGTAGTAAGTTTATGGTTAAAACACTGTTAGAAAGCTTCATTAGCAACTTCTGAAAACACTTTCATATTTGTAACTTCTGTGACGTTGTCTACACAAAATTCGTCAAGGTGTATAACAGATTGAAAACGTCCGTTTACAGTTTTTGTGTGATGGGCGAAAACACCAGGTGATCTAAGAACACAACGTCGCATGTATCCTCTGCTTTTCTTTTTTTTCCCCGTCAGGATGACATGACGGCAGCCCGCCCATCGCCTGACCGCAGAATTTGGAGGGAGTACGACAACAAGGCGTTCTACTGCGATCAAGTGCAAGAGAATGTGAAACTTTCGGTTGGCACACTTCTAGAGAAAGCCCTTATTTGGTGCTTGACGATGTACTATATTAAGGACCTCACATATCCAACTGTGTATTCTCAATACTTCGTCTTGCACTGAGTATAATGAACCCAGTTGTTTCCCAGATGTTTTAACGGCAGGAAGCTGCTGAAGACATTGAGAAGATCAAAGGTATTCGTTAAGCACCAGAATATATTTGTCCGAAAAAACATCGAATGGCACGTTTATCGTTTCCTTCAGCGCTGAGCATTGCTTTTAGCGCTGTTTGCATTTTTTTACAATAAATACTTATTTTTACACGTGAGCAGTACTTGTTTCCCGCATGCTTATACACGCTAGACACAGCAGGTACTGTTGAACTATGAAGCTGGTATGGTCCGTCAAGTCATTCTCAAATGATTCCGCTGAACGGTACATTTATGGGGAACGCGGTGCGTCCATGCTTTAACCACCGCTATTAAAAAAAAAACGATGCGAATTTTTATACGCATGTCTAAACACACTGCATGCTTATAGTTTCCAAGCTCACTGTTAATGGTCAATCTAGGTACCCATCAAGGGGTAAATGAGCGCAAAAACGCTATGTGGTGTAATCGGTTCACGTTAAAAAATCCACGTGGTTAAAATTAGGCAGTATTAGCATACGCTACCCAGAGCTTCGTTTGCACAATTTCTTGTGTTGGTTGCCACTGCACATCGGTCAAAGACTAGACACTTGTCACGTTACTTTCCGAATACAGTATAGCGTGCGTGCCCAGCCATCGCAACGTCTGCGCACACAATTCTAAAACTCTGTTAGCCAACAATCAACCACTACACGGCGTGCCACTTGACGTCAAGGGAGTCCGCATTACGGATACCGCAACCTGACTGCTTTCTTCGTTCTTGTGCATGCCACAAACACAGAAAAATAGTAATGAAGACGCTGGATAGGATCAATGGGGGATTAGTGAAGAGACCGTCCTCAAGTGGACATAAAATAGGCTAGTAATGATGAAAAACAAAATGCTTCCTTGGACAAATGCTCGAATCGTTTGCCGTGAAATGTATATATCTAATTTAATGCTCTACTATTAGTAACGGCATGTTGTCGAAATCAAGTGCGGGCAGTAGAGCTTCCACGAGGTGTTCTAGATTTCGCAAACCCGTTCATCCTTTTCCCCTAAATCCGCGGTAGGCAATGTCTAAGTCTGGAAAACAATAATTGCATAATTAAATTACCACCCTCTGGAACGTACATATGTGCCAGCGCGAAGTGCTCACGCCTGTGGGTGTACTTCGTAATAACATCGCCGCATTGGCTAAAAAAGTTCAGAATTCGTTAAACGCCCTCATGTTCGACAAATGGCTACTCTACGTTAACTTTCTTACGAGAATATGTCATAATTTAGCAGTTTCAGTTCCTCGCAGCGACTGCCACACTGAGGCGCAACCGCTTTGTATGTGCGCAATAAAAAAATCTGCGCAAACTCTGCAGCACTAGAACCTATTACTCGATGGTGTCAAATTCATTTTCCATTAATGCACCACTCAACTATGTTCTGGATTTCTGCTGTACGCAACGCCTCTCAGTAATCCGCACATAAAAAATTAAGTGCGTGTGTACGTAAAACACTCCAAAAGGCTATCCCATGCACTCTAGCACAACAAACTAACATTCCCCAGTCGCGCGCGCATGCAAACGCAGCTGTGTGGATGTAGCTCGTAAATGTTTGCGTGTTCAGCCGTATTAATCACGGCGAGATTTGTCAAACATTTATCAAAAGGTGAGACTTGTACACAGTTAGGCACTGCATGCCCATGAAAGTGCCGTTCGCACCATTACTATACTTAGGACCTTGCATGGACTCGGGCTTCCAGAAAATGTTTCAGTAAACTTATGTGAAAAATATAGCATCATCCAGTGTGATTTTAGCGCGATCTCGGCTTTGAGACGAGTATGAGGTGATTTAAATAGCGCGGCGGGACCGCTATATCAGCGTGAATCTAGAAGTTCTCAAAAAAAGAACGCCACAAATATTTCTGCGATAAGTGCTGCCGGATATAAGATCCAGTCCATGTTAGCAGGGGCGTAGCCAAGGGGGGGGGGGTCAACCCCCCCTCCCGAAATTTTTCAGTTTTGCTTGCGTATATATACACGCACACATACAAACGCACGCACGAACATACATAAAGTATGGTTGAAACCCTCCCGAAAAAAATTTCTGGCTACGCCCCTGCATGTTAGCATCATATTCCTGCCTGCGCACTGCGCGCCTGAGAACGGCAAACGGCGAGCCGCGTCTCCAGCGTGCGAAGCCCAATTCACGAGTCACGTAGTATACGTCGCGCGAGTGGCGTCCAACATAAACGGCATTTCCTCCGGGGCGCAGCCCGCCGAGCGACCGCGTAGCTGCATGCATTCAGCGCCAGCTCCTCGCTTCCATGGTCGACGCAAGTGTCGGCCACATTTTTCATTGAAGCTAAAATAATGTCTACTGGTATAGTGTCATTCATTTGAGGGGAAGCGACGTGCACTATCCAACGTTTAGAGCCAAGAGGAGTTCCTTTACAAGTGAAGTTCATCTGCAGTGCGTGCACGGCGTACCGCACCTGCTCGGGCGTGTTCGCATATTGTATATATGGCTGCCAATACCACGATTATCAGCGCATGTTCATCTCAGTGTGTAATTATTGCGGGGAGAGGGTCGAGCCAACGACGGTAACAGGTAAAACATCCTGGCATATGAGCGTGAGCGGTTTGTTCTGAAGCACGGTCGACTACGGCTTCGAAATAAACTGAATAGGCTTAGTAACGATATCGGCTACCGGCCTGGTAACCGTCGGCGGTGAAGCGGCCAGCGACGTTACTGAGAACACGGTGATCCTCCGTCGCTAATCGGCTACGTCGCTGTGCGGTTGCCGTGGATGGATTCCGAGCACACGTTCCACAGCAAGCGAATTCTTGACGTTGAAAACTCGTTCAGTCCACGAAAGGTAACAGGCTGACGGCCAACATGAATAGAACTCGGATATTATGCACGCCAAAATTCTTTAAATGTCACCGAGGCGCCAGTGCCAAATGTATGCGGAACAGTTTTATCTTCTTTACCAAGCCCGCAAATTCGCTTGAAGCATGCTCCCAGCAATAACTTGAGTGACGCCGTATATAGTTTCACGAATGTCATTTAAAAAATGTCACCTTACGTATCAGTGAAAGCTACATGCATAATAACGACCTCCACTGCACTAATACGCCAGAGCGTGTAGCGACACATTGCTGCATATAAACCCCCGTACTTTCATCACTGTTGCCGTGGCGCGATATGGTGTAGTGGTTAGCGTACGCGCTTGCTGATCGAGTGTTCGCGAGTTCGAATCCGCGTGTGTTTATTGTGAATTTTTCTGTGGTTTACTTCTGATTGTAATATGTGTGTATGGATTATGTATGTCATAAAACATGTATGTGTGTCTCCGAATACAGCTTAAAAGGTGACCTAAAATCTATTTTTTTTTTCGCCGCTTCGGACACCGCCTATAGCTAGGACGCGCCGCAGCTGGGACGCACCGTAGGTAGTACTCCCCGCAGCCAGGACACCTGGTCACGTGGAACGAGGAGATGTCTATAGGCGGCCTTCAACTAGCCGGGATTCGAGACGAAAAATCTCCGGCCTATATTGAGTCCCGCCTATGAGATGAGCCGCTGAGAAAGCTACTACGCCGAGGGACGGCTACGGGCGGCGCCGCCTACAGGTTGTGCCGGCTAAACAAACAGTCTATAGGCGTTAGATTTTTCGTCTCGTTTCCGGGCTATAGACTGCAACTTTAAGCAGGACTTGATTAAGAGTGTACGGCGTCTCTCATAATCATATCGTGGTTTTGGGACGTTAAACCCCAGATATTAAGCGGTACTCCTACTTGATTAACATGCCGCGCTAACATTCTTGGTCCAGACTGGCCTAAGCGGTCTAATTATTTACATTTCTTGTGTCAAATTTTTCTTTCTACTAGTTTGGCGCTGTTGTCTCACGACAATATATAAATTTGAAGGCCTTCACAACGTTTATAATAACTTTTTGAAGAAGTTTTATCAACTTGCTCAGTAAAATTTTGTCTCTATGGCTTTCGTTTATCAAAATGTCATCGCCTTATCTGGTTATCGAAGCGTTAATCTAGCCACGTAACTCAGCAGCACTTAAATCATGCACATAAGAAATTTAGGCAAACTGATACCAACTATGTTATCAGCTTAGCAACGTGCAGCAAAACAAAGGGTGCTCACTCGCTGTTATCAATGCTTATCAGATCAAGACCAAGAAAAAGGTAACAGAAATAAATAAACGCTGCGAATGTATGGGGACAAAGCTACCTGGGCACAAAACTAATCGCTGGCAGAATTCTCTGTTTTTCATTAAAGAGCTTTCTCTCTCTTCTCTCTCTATGTCGTGAAAAAAAAAAAACTGAGGATTTAATTGAGAACGCAGCTGTGCCTATGATAGCTTGAATTCAGTAAACGTTGATATCTTTTGTGTTCTTAACCTGCTCAACAATCACACGTGTTAACCGCGAGAACACCAATGCCACACATATACGAAGCAGCTCACAGCCAAAGCTTTGTCGCAGCTTCTGGCATTTTGTTCTTCGAACTTACTAACGAATTCAGGGGTGCTAACGAACTAAGCGGTCTCACCGTAACTTCATTTCAAGGCCCAACCGCAGTGCGTTCTGAGATAAGCAAACTTTGCATTCATTTGGCCGGAAATTAAAACGTGCCAGCCAGCGTAATAAAATTACTGAAGAGCCTCAACATCAAAGCACGTAGACAACCACATTGAGAAAAAAAATGTTACCTTAAAATCCACGACGCGACGGGCCTGCGAAACGAAATGCATGCATACTTCCAATGCTCTTCAAGAAACTGCGCTTCTGTTTTTAAACGTATTTTTCATTTGTGGCTGGACGGTGTAATTTTAAACCAGCGGCTACCACTCATTAAATCATTACACTTTTGGAACTCACTCTCCGACAAAAGAGCTCCCCAGAGAGAGAGAGAAAGCTCTTTATTGAATAACAGAGAATTCTGCCGGCGTATATGAAGGAGCCGACATGCTACTTTGTATAGGGGAAGGGACTGAAAGGCCCTAGGAGCAGAAGGGCAGGAAAAAAAGGTGCTGGCTTATTGCTTTTTTACTAGTTCAGCGTTGTTCTTTTATTTTTGTTTTCCGATTTTCACACCTGACCTAGTTCTGTGCAGAGCGACCGAAATGACATTGTTCTGATTTCCTAGGCCGCAGTAATGAAAGTCGTACATCTTGCAGTGTACGGGTAAAACGCACTTCGTCCTTCGTCGTTTTGCGCGGCCAAATGTGCTTCCTACATCGAATTGATTTTATTGTCGCGTCTTTCTAGCAGCGTCCTTATTGCATTTAATCCCGTCTTCCAGAGTTTACGTGCTGAACGGGATATTTGCTATAAGCACATTGCCTCTTCTGAACTGGAAATACACGTTTACCGGGACTCACGGAGAATTTCTCGCCACGTATTTTTTTTTTCACCTTTGTCTGGATTCTTCTAATTCTTGCGTGATTGTTTCTTGGCCCACTTTTCAGCTGTTTCCATAAGTGTTCCGTCTTGCCAATATTATGCTGGGCGGAGGGGGGGGGGGGAGGGGCGGCAGTTGTTACTATGGTCTAGCTCAACAACGAAAAGAAACAGCTGTGCCGGCCAAAAATGAAGCACAATTCTGCTCCTTTTCTTTTCTCGGTCTCCCTTATTTTTATAGGCCAGCTCAACCTTTCCTTCCGTATCTGTTGCGCTGTACCATTTCTAGACGACAAGCTACGGTAATATTGTGCCCCGGGAGACCCAAACAGCCCTAGCCTCAGGCGCAACGCTTTAACACCTTCTGGGCACTCTTAAAGCCCTTCACGAGGTACTCACCTGCAGCATGAACTCGATGGGCTAGTATCAAGGGTGATTGCTTGAATTTAGTGCTGGACTCTTGGCCCTGTGCACCCGCTGCTCCTGGACTATATCCAAACCGCAAGACTAGGCGCACAATTAAGAAAAATGTATGCCTGTCTGGTAGAAAACATTGAAGACTGGTTTTGGACAGAAATTTGGACGGACGACTGCAAGATCTGTATGTTTTCTTTTTAAATTTGGGGCGTTCTTCAATTTTTCTAGGTTTTCACTTGTCCAAATGACAATCGCCGAGACACGCCGTAGCTGCGTAGTCCGGATTAATCTTTACCATCTGTGTTTTTGTTTAAAAGTGTGCCGAAAGCAAGGCGCACGCGTGTTGTCGCACATTCTGTGTCCCAACCAAATGCGACTGCCGTCGCCGAAAATCGAAACCAAATCCTCTAGCTTAGCAGCGCAACACTCTACCTGGCAGGCTACCACGTGTAACGTAGGTGATATCCGTGTGAGCAACTGCCTTTGAAAGATGAACGTACATCAAAACATCAAATTTTAAAAAGCCGGCTCTTTTACCTTTTCATGTGGCAGAAAGGAATATTTAAGGGCTTTGCAAAGACTTATCTGTCGCCTGCCTCACAATATGGGAAAAAAACTTATAAAGTGTGTCTCTGTTTTAAAATATAGAATGATTATTATTGTTTTATTATTAAATGCGAAGCATTTCTTAGCGAACCTCTGCCACTTTGAGCGTTTCTATCTACGTATCTATCTATCTATCTATCTATCTATCTATCTATCTATCTATCTATCTATCTATCTATCTATCTATCTATCTATCTATCTAGCCGCCTACGTCTGGGGGCTCTCATGATCGCCCCCTTAACTTTGTGCAGACCAAAATTGGCATGGGAGGGTAACATGATTTGACGAATATGACTGTCGGGTCATGACATGAATAAAGTGAAAATCCTGTCGCGTACGTCGTCAAACTCTTTCCTCCAGACACTTGTGGCACATACCAGCTTACCACGGGCCGCGGTGCATGGGTATGCGCCACAGGTGATTGACAGTTTATATCTACCCAGGAACGGCGAGAACAGACATTAAGTGCCAGAGCGTTAAGAAAAACAGACATCGGCAGCGTTGACCCGACGAATGGAAAGAATGAAAATTAGGATCCCAGCAGGAATCGAGCCCAAGCATTCTGCGTGGCAATCAGGTATTCTACCACAGAGCCACGCCAGGTCTATAAACTAGTTTGGAAAAACAGCCTATGCAGGCGTAATGTTGGTGCAACGTCAGTTGTGGTTGTGGTGCTTGCTATCTAATTTTACAAGAAAATAATAAACGCTATACATGATACACTGATGCTGCGTATACTCCTACGATACAGACGTCATATCGGCTTAATGTAGGTGGTTCCAATGTTGGCTCCACTTTTATAGCAGTCGAATAAACTTTGCATTTGTATCCCTATGATTCAGCGAGCTATATTCAAGCATTGCTCGACTCCGGAGGAATACATTATCGAAAGTTGCGTATGATATTCACATCATCGCACCGTAAAGTGCACTTAGTCCGCCAGAACGACGCAGTGTCCTCTTCATTCCTTACGAGGCTGGGCGATGGCCTCATGCTTACCGAGAATGATGTCAGATTGATTGACAGCCGCTTTGTATACTAGGCTACGTAGGCCACATACGCCCAGGTAGTCTACGAATACGACAAACGCCATCCACTGATGTTGGTCTACGTAGCACTATCCAGGCCTACCAGCCTCGACGGCCCATACCTCACCAACGCGAAGGGAGACTTCAGACTCCAACATGTCGCCGGCTCTATCTATAGACAATTTGTCGACGAAATGACCGAGGCATCCACGATTTCCAACAGCTGTACTATACCTCATACTTCACTACACATTGACCCCTCGTCACCACGATCACAACGGGATCCGACAACAAGTAATGACCAGCTGCTGGTGCTGACTGATCACGGCGATGATGACCTTGTTCAAGCACTGTCAAGAACGTCTTCCACACATGGACACGGGTTCGTGAAACGTGCGTGCTTTCTGCATAATGAGGTACAAGTATAAGGCCTATATATCAGCTTACCGCTTCTGGTGTTGGTAATACCCATGTTGTCGTTGACAGGCTTACCCAACTGTAACAACTGATTATATAACATATATGCGGCTCTTCAACATATAAGTGTGCGTACCAAATTTATACAAATCATTCACGTTATTTTGTAACGTTTCGCTCAGTAAAAAAAATTACGCCATAGTCACCATCCCACCGCATGTTTCGCATCACATCGACCCCCACGGTACGTGGGATCTGCCGAATTTTTGTTATTATTATTATTATTATTATTATTATTATTATTATTATTATCATCATCATCATCACCATCATTATTCCCGGATCATTTGCACTCCCTGTCTTTGCACCACCTGTCTTTTTTAAAGAGCTTGTAGCGTTTTCTACGCTTAAAATCACTTAATTGCATTCCCAGAGGCTTGGGCGCCTTAAGCTGCTTCATCTGTCTTCTAATTTTTTTTGACATGATAGCATGATCGATAAATGATTTGCACCAATCCGGAACAGGTCATTTGCGTCGCAAACTGGTTTTGCTCGATTTCTAAAAAGCATGCTTTGCCGTATAGTGAGTCATTATGCAACAAAGCCGACATGAAAGCGTTCAGGAAAGCAAATTTGATGCTGGCCTTTGTTTCATTGTTTCCCGTTCAGGATTGTCAGTATCGTGCAAAGACGATACGGAACATTTTGCAAGTGTTGAGTTTTTTCGTCATTTTATATGAATTATCAGGATTGCATAAGACGTCCGAAATGACTTCATTATACTTCTTTATTCCGAGCGTGGCGTGTAACACTCAGGTTCCGGGTGGAGAAAGAAACGGCAGGCCTGCGCGTAACGCGCAGCGCAGTCACAGCGACAGCTGGAAGAGTTGCCTTTCTAAAGCCCGTTGTAAACGCTCTTGGTGCAACCAATACACTTGCAAGGTACCCACTACGAAATAAATCATAATATTTATGAAATAGGGAAGCACGCACTATGTCATTATTCGTCATTCTGCGGTGAAGCGAGACACCCGCTAAACATCTGCATCATGTGCACTTTGGGCTGTGGCTGATGGCGATGAAGAATCATGGCTGAGCATATTGTAATGGCTTGGAAGCATTAAACGACCCACTAATTACGCAGTTCGCATTGTGTGGCGCCTGGTTGTTATTTTACTCTTTTACCACGCTATACAACATAAGTTCACGCGATTCCTTGCCCGACCTGACGTCTGTATAGGGTCTTTTTGCGACGGAGTTTCAAGCACCTGTTCGGCTCTGTGGTAGAATACTCGACTGGCACGCAGAGGGCCTGGGTTCGAATCCCATCTGATGCCTGGAAATTTTTTCCCATTTCATTTTTTCTCTTTTTGTGAGATAGCAGTTACGGAGACAGGCGGCGGCGTACAACTACGGCACCAAAATCGGCTTTTGTCGTGATATCATACCAGCTTTCGCCTTAAAAAAATGGTAAAGGCAAATTAACACTACAGCACAATTTCGGAATGCTTCGCAAATAATGTTCACGAACGATATAACCGACAACAATGAGACAAGTAAAGAACTTAACTTTTCCGACACCCAACAAAAATAGGCTTTCGTATGACGTTTAAAGGCGAACGAACGTTACAGTCTAGAGCAGACAAGTTTATCTTGAGCTGGCGCGTTCACGTGATGAGTCATGACGCCGCATTTGCTCCTATTTGTCGGATGAGCAATGCGGAATGAAACTTTATAGTGGCGCTGCTTGTTAGCTGCATATAAACCCAAGTTTGCAGCTATGTTCTATTTTGTTCTGGAGTCAAATAGGCTACGAATGCCCCACCTGTAAGACTAAAGGCCACTTCTTTCTGTAGAAGGCAGAATGGAGAAAAACGGCAGTAAAAACAAAAAAATACACTCAAAGGGTCCCCTGCGCAATCACCTAACACAACTCGAAGGCAAAAGCCACATTCTTTTTCTTATCAGTCGATGTATGGATCCTCTTCGAGTAAGCTTTCAGCATCTAACGGTGTTTTGCATCGCCGCCTAAATCGTAGGCATTACAAATTTTTCTGCACCTCATCTGATTTCGCACTGTGTCCGTGATCCTTTACCCAAGGGACGATGTGATATCATGACGTCCTCGTGTGACGGCGCGTTATGTCACGTAATAGTGACGTCATAACGACGTCTCCAATTTTTAAGGTCTGTGATGTCATGATGACGTCTTGTGGTGACGTGATCAAGTGAGTGATGTTTTTTTTATATCACTCGCGTTGACACCGACGGTCAATTTTCCCCTTTGATGAGAAATGTTACTGCTGCTTTCCCGAGAAGCGTGCTTTACCGCATTGTGCTTCATTATGCAACAAAGCCGACTTGCAGGCGTTTCAAGAAGTATATTTGATTCCGCTTTTGTTTATTTGTTTTTCGTTCTGGATTGTCAGTAATGTGGTAATAAATACATTTAAAATGAATTGAATTGAATTTTAGGGCCCTCGCCTTAAAAGTTAACACGGTAGAATTGGTCGTTTGAAAAGGAGCAAAATGAAGTTTTGCGTTAGACGGCGTAGCCTTTGATAGACAAAACAGGGTAAGGAAAGATAACAATGCATCTTGAATCGCTGAGAACTTTGCAAGGAAACTTATAGACTGCGCATAAACTTGCTTACGATACGGGGGATTGCTAAACCGCCGAACGAGTTCGAGCGGGAAAGGACTTGCAATACATTGCGACAATGGCTTCTCTACAGCTCGAGCCACGCGCACAAGTGATGAACTGACAAGAGAAGGGAACAGCAGCGCTTAAATCCTCAAATTAGAAGTGATAGCCGTTGCGCCGTTGACGTTACGACATTGTTCTACGGTCTCGCAACTTTACAGAATTAGCAGCCGCAACCTCCTTAACGTTGTTACGCTTAGCGCCCCACCTCGACTCGCTGCTGTTTTAGCGTCAGTTGTTCGCTGCGGTTCACGACGGGAACTGAATGCCACTGTGCACACAGAAGTGAACTGGTGGCATTAAAACGGTGCAGTGCTTCGGCGTACTCGATCTGGTGCTTCTACAAACCCGAATGTCAAAATAACTGTCAAAGAGGCAGGTTCATGTACATACATTATGAACATAACTTTAAACGATTTCTTCAGTTTTGGTTGTTCACCACTGATGAAAGTACGTGATATAAATTTTGAGGTAATGATAAAAATAATATAAGTAGAGAAATAATAGCTGCGATCAACAATGAAGCGACTTTTGCAAGTCAGGGCGTCAACTCACGTCTACATTCGAAGGTCGCGGGGTCAAATCCCGGTCGGGGCGGCCGCATTTCAATGGAGGCGAAATTCTAGAGGCTCGTTTATTTGATTTAGGTGCACTTTCAAGAACCCCAGGTGGTCGAAATTTCCGGAGCCTTCCACAACGGCATCTCCCACAATCGTATCGTGATTTCAGGATGTAGAACCCCCACAATTATTAAGGCACAAGCCTTAGATGCCTCATGAAACGTGAAAATTTACCGTCGGCGTCCCGCGGCGTCGGGCAACATACGAGAACGATGCAAAAATCACCATCACCTCATGACGTAACTAGATGACGTCATCATGACACAACATATTCTGGCGTGACGTCATGTAACGTCACATGATGCCGTCATCACATGGCATCGTAGCTTGGTCAAAGGCGGGCCGATCACGGAAGCACTGCAAAACCAGGTGAGGTGACTCGGATCCTGAACGCAGTGTAAAACCACGCTAGGTGCACAAAGCTTCCGGAGGGTGGCGGGCCACGATGAATACATCGATGAAAAAGAAGATGGCTTTCGCCTTCGAGTCGTCTTAGGTGAATGCATAAGGGACCCTGTGAATTTTTTATTAACTCATGTCAATATTGAATGTCACGAGTTCAAACACGCGCGTTTGCTTCTTATTTGCACTTTGAATGCGTCATGGCGAACAACGTTTGGCATACCCTTCTTTTTTGTGTGTGAAACAGCCAACGAGTCATGTGCCTTGCCGTTGAAACTTCCGGGCATTTGCAAAAGGTAAAAACAGCGCGAGGAGACGCAACACGAGCAAAGGAACGCACAGGACGAGCGCTGACTTCACTTATGTTGCGTCTTCTTCGCGCTGTTTTTACCTTTAACAAACCTGTGACCAATTAGTCCAACGAACTGCGCTTCTTAGGGCAGAGTATGCCCCTACATCGCAGGTAGGGACATACTCTGCCCCTACCTGCGATGCATGAATAACTGTAACGCCACATGTACGGCGACACATTTTTTTGCCGCTATCCAGGCAGCTAACAGCTGCATACTATGACAAAAGAACAACAGCCCAAAGCAATGGTGACACTCAGTAAGGCACCCATGGGCATTTCCATCCGTATTTCACGCTGTGCTAGTTTTTTCACGCATTACCGACGTAATGAAGCCTGCACTCTTGAACAATTCGGCGTGGCAATGTATAGTGCACACAATTTTTGCAACCTCGCAGGGAATCCTTGTATATACAGAAGTTAGTTTCGATTTGAGCAGGTGATTGCAGGAGTTCGTGCGAGAATATATACAGTGTACTGCACGGTATTTATGGCGCAGATTACATGAATGTGCCAACAGAGCTGTAAAAAGTTCGCGTCGTTCGCGCTGTGACCCTAATTGGGTTGCGCAGACAGCGACATCGCTCGCGCTTCTCTGAATACAGATTAGTTGAACTGCTATTTCCTCATTCCATCCTACTGTCTGCACTCTATGGAAGCTGGGAAGTTAGTTCACGTACTCCGATAACTATGTGGTACAGAGACACTTTCTTCTGATGGCATCTCTCTATATATCTCTTTCTCTCTCTCTTTCTCTCTCTCATTGTTCGGTGAGGCGAAGATGACGTTGTTTGATCGGGATTTGAGTTAGGTACAAGTATGCAGGCAATTCGCTCGTCCTGCGTTTCATTTGGTATGCATAGACATGCCACGAGAAAGTGTGAATCCTGTTTAGGTCTCTGGCTCTAGCGCCAATAAAGGATATCACAGCACAAAGAAGATGCGGCCGCGATAGTTTATGCAGAGCTATCGAAACACTCGGTACGGTTCTACCGAAGCTTTTCGTTGGGCCATCGGTATTCTAGTACTTAAACATTCAGGCATTCTGGCAGCACGAAAGAGACAAGGGACACATAAAAACGTGACAAACTGCTTCAAGAAATTAGAAGACGCAAACCACCAAGAAAAGACAGGCGAAAGGATAGAGCGTCACTCGGAACTAAGTTTACTCTTGAAGGACCATCGTAATATATACGCCGAGCCACACATGCGCAACAACATACCGCGTGTCACACCAGAACATTCGGCCAAACTGTACTGTCAACGTTTGTCCTGTCTGTATGCGTCCCTTGAAGTCATAGTAATAAACAGCGCGAGAACAACTATAAGCAAAAGGGAAGAACAACACGGGACGAGCGCTGTTCTGCCCTTTTCTCTCTAGTTATATTCGCGCTGTTTATTACTATGAATACATACCAACTAGCCGAGCTTACCACTCTCCTGAACTTTATCCCTTGAAGTTGTTACTTTCGAGGTACCATAATGCGCGCATGTTTGAATGAAGGACTAGCCCGTATCGCTCAATCACAGTGTTAGCTTTGGTCTTTCAAGCGAAGCTTATTACGAGTTACAGATTTCGGGGCCGGCGTCATAAGCGAAAAACCCGGCGCTTTGAGCGAATGGAAACGTGGCCCTAAGGAGGTGCGCCGGTAATATGCGTGTTTGTTCGCGCCTTTTTCCAATAATTGGAAAATTGTTGAAAACTCGCCTCTAAAAACATATTACTTTTTTGCGGGCGATGGCGTCGCGGCACACCTAAGACGGCTCCGCGGAACCCCATTTGAGAACCACTGATCTACAGTTTAGCAGCGCCACTTCACACTACGACAAACAGTCCGTATGGCCTCGCCATATAAGCTCACCGTGCGCCCTGTTGGTCGGTCATCGATAACCCTTCGGGGAACAACACCGGGGACATGCCCCATTTTGTTGACCAGGGCCATTATAGAGCTTGCGTGCCAGTCATACGCCGTTCTGACTCGGCACGTGCGCTCATTACAACGACCTAACATAGGCCGTGGCCATCCAGTTCGATAAAGGCACGGAAACACTGAGAACCACGTGTGGGGACGGTCCAAGCTTTTTGCGTGCGTCGTTGAATTCCGTATCGGGATTGATGCCACCTTCGTTCCTATGTCTGGAGCATGTGTCTTTCCTGTCGAGCACCAATAATTGATGCTCTCTTGCTAGTCGGCTTGTCGGCAATCAGGCGTGTCTGATATGGCAATCTGATCTTTTATTGAAGTCACTTGCCATTTCACGTTACCACATTTCATTGGTGCCAGGATATGCCCGCATGGCCATCGTTGTTGCCCGTAGCAAATGAAGTATTGCGCTGCTTAGCACGTACAGGGTCGACCACATTAAGCTGAACACCTCATTAGTATTCAAACCGGTAAAACTAGTACGTTTCTTATACTTCACGAGTGCAATGCCCGTTATAGAACGCCTAATCATGGTGTCGACAAACACAGTAATGATTTTCCGAATTATGTATTAAACAACAGCTTCAATGAGGTCTTGAATACTAATGAGGTGTTCAGCTTAAATGTGGACGACTCTGTACATGAAGGTACGAATCCCGACATGAAGGGAAAAAAAAAAGCTAGAAGGGAGGATTGCGCAATGCGAACGAAAAAAGGAAGAACAAGAAAGAAACAAAGAGAGGAACCAATGAAGCAAGGAAAGAAAGAAGTAAGAAAGGAAGGAAGAAAATTAGTGGGTCAGGCACGCACACGCCAGTCTTCGCTTGTCCCCATTTTCACGATAGAGGAAGGGCTCCTAATTTTTTGTTATTTCATACTCTTTCGTTATTTTGTGCAACAAAGAAAAAGGCAACCGCGCTAGCAACAGTTTTGTGTGTGTGTGTGTGTGTGTGTGTGTGTGTGTGTGTGTGTGTGTGTGTGTGTGTGTGTGTGTGTGTGTGTGTGTGTGTGTGTGTGTGTGTGTGTGTGTGTGTGTGTGTGTGTGTGTGTGTGTGTGTGTGTGTGTGTGTGTGTGTGTGTGTGTGTGTGTGTGTGTGTGTGTGTGTGGAAGGAGCACCACGTCCAACGACTGGAAATACGCATGCTCCAGACATAGGAGCGATGGTAGCATGCATCCCTACACAAAATGCAATGACACACGCTAAAAGCTTCGACCCACACACGTGGTTCTCAGTGTTTGCGTTCCTTTCGCGGCATGGATGGCCACGGCCTGTGTTAGGACGTTGGATCGAGCGCACGTGCCGAGTGAGAAGGGCGCACGACTGGCACGCAAGCTCTCTAATGGCTCTGGCCAACGAAATGGGCGTGTCACCGGTGTTGTTCCGCGAAGGGGAATCTATGACTCGACAACAGGGTACTCTGGCGGGCTTGAATGGCAAGGTCATGCGTACTCTTTATCTCTGTGGCAAGCTGCGCTGATAAACTATAGATAACAAAATACAATACAGGGAAAACTCAAAAACCTTCACTGCCCTCCGCCCTAAAGAACAATGGTCAGCAGTAGCTAGCACGACGCCAAGAATTACGACATTGACGCGCTGGTAGCGACGATAACTGCTACAACTTTGATATCAATGATAAATGCATGGCGACGGCATTACTCTTCTTTGCGTGTGAGGTGGGGCACCTACGTGACAAACTCGACGGGAACGAATACGCAGATGATACAGCACATTTTACCATTGTAGAAAGATCGCTACTATACTTTCTCTCGAACTGTTGCGTTTTGTTTTTACAATGCAGGAGCCAGTGCTACTGGGTTGTGAAATTAACCTGCGTCGGAGGTCTAGTAGGTATGGTGCTCGACTGTTGATCCAAAGGTCGTAGGATCGAATCCCGGCCGTGGCGGCCACACTTAGATTGAGGCAAAATGCTAAAGGCCCGTGTACTTACAGATTTAGCTGCACGTTAAAAACACCAGATGGTCGAAGAACAATCAACTGAGAAGAAAAAGATGGCATTCGCCTTCCAGTTGTCCTAGGCAAATGCATGAGGGTCCATATCGCACGAACACGCGCTCTGTGTGCTCGTGCAATACCAAATTTGTAGTTTCTTATTCCGAATAATTCAGCGGATAAAAAAAAAATGCTCTCGATATGTAGCAACTGGACGCAGGAAACATGGAACTTCAATGAAACATGTATAGCCAGCACGTTTGCGTAACGTTGACGTCTTTGAAGACTTCCTCGGCTTGGGCAGCGGCATAGATTAGTGAAAAGGAACTCCTTGTAATGCTGCGTCTCTGTGAACTTCAGCGAGTTTTACAGACGCTAGAGCTTTTATCAGAGTACTGCGTGTGTCCTAAAAGACGAGGCAATGTCTGTTCAAAAGGCTAAGCACTCTCGTTTTCTCGTCTACATAGCAGAGAACACGTATCCCGAGGTTCGCTATCGAGGCCGACTGCACACGTCAGCGGCATCTTCCCGAGACACTCAAAACGTCATCTAAAAGCCGTCTCTTCTGACCCTACCAGCGTTCTCCGAGCCTTTCACGCCGCGGTGCTCGCAGCCTTCTTAATACGAGACGTATAGGGGAGTGTGAGGGAACGAACGACCCGTTAGTTTACGACAGCATAGCAAAGTACCTGCTCACGGCTGCTGCCAAGCGTTGAATCATTTGTTCCAACAACCTGGGACATATTTTTGTTACATTCAATTGAGTCGCTTTCTCTGTGACGTATTTTCGTTTTCAAGGAGTTTCAGACTTTCAGTGGCTACCATGGCGGCTACGTGGAACTTGTTGATAAAAAAAACAAAAAAAAAGCTCGTCAAACTCGCGCGCAACGTCCAGCACAGTCACTGTAAATGCTGGAAGGGCGGCCTGTTGTGAAGTCTCCGGGGGCAACCACTTTCACAAAGGATAGGTATGCAGTAGGGATAATTGGCAATAATGAACGCTTTCTCGTGTAATCCTGTTTACGTAGAAACTTCACAATATTTCTGCCAGCAGCTGACGACATAAGACACCGTTCACCCCGCGCGCTGCACCTTGAACAGCACTCTCTGTGACGTATGCTTATTGTGCGTGAGCCTACGTGACCAGTCGGTGCGTGAACGCCATTGCACTTACTAAATTTTCCGGGTCAATGCAGCTAGAAAGGAAGTGACGTCTGACAAAAGCGTACAGAGTCTAAATTACCGTAATAATTTACTCTGGGAAATACCTCAATGTATGCGAAGAGAACACACACCCACGCAACCGTTATGTGTGGTCGCAGGTCAAAGATTAGTTGCCCGTATAGCGACCTTACGCGCCTAAATAATGGTGCGCTCTAGTGTGATGTCGTGCTCGTTGAGATTAACGACGCAGTAGACGCCATAACCTTCATATGGTGAGTGGTCTGCGACCCAGGAACGTAGAAGTAAGGACATCCTTCATGAATATTATTATCTGGGATTTTGATGTGTCATACCCACAATATGATTATGAAGCACGCCGCAGTGGGGGAACTCCGCATTAGTTTTGGTCACTTGGTTTTTTTAACGTGCATCTGAGTACGAGGAGAAGACTTCGACAGCACGAATTAGCAATAATTAAGATTGCAAATTGTAATGCAGCGCGTAATATTTATAAAAAAAGAACTGCTATATGAATGTTTGCCAAGGGTGACCTTTGAGCAGTACGACTTTCGCGCAGCTATAACCTATAGCTCCGCCATTTCTGCGAAAATTACTCGGTACCAGTACAAAAGTTACCAAACCCAAGTAAATCAACAGAATGAGAAATAATGCGCTTGTCAAAAGAAACACGAAGAGAAAAATTGACGGTAGGTTCAGGCTTAAAGGGGTCATGAACCACTTTTCCAAGTAATGATCTAATGGCCTCAGTATCGGAGTGTACTGCCTCCCGAATCGATTGCCGCAAAAATTTCTCGAATCCGTCAAGAATCAGCGGAGTTACGGGGGTTCGGCGCACGCTCCCAGCGCTTTCTCTCTTTTCTCGTGCCGGCGAGCGCACTGGAAGCTAGACAGGGAGGGATGGCATGGGGGAAAGAAGTTACGCCAGCGCGCGTCATGAAACGCGATCGCTCTCCCGCTGTGATTCGCTTGCGCGAGTGCGGCTACCGTGTACTGAGGAGTGCGGCGCCGGCAAGTGGCGGCACCCCGCGGCAAGAAGCGCATCTGATCCGAACGCCGCTCTCGATTTACGTCGGCTATCGGCCAATAAGCATGCTATGTCTCTTGCGACGTACAGCGGACAGACGCCCCGCCCACCGACGAGAGTGAGAACCGGCCTCTGTTTGAAAAGAGGGTGCCTGGGGAAACGGCAACTTCGCGCTCCACTTGTGGCCATTACGCGGCGCGCACGACTGTAATATTTGGCAGAGCAGTTCATAGCCATGTCAGCTTTCCGCAGGATGTGTTTTTTCAATCAGCCCAAGGGGTGCTTCATGACCCCTTTAATGAAGAAAAAGAAGAAAGAAGCTACAGCACATATGACCCACATTGGGAAGTTCCGGTTACTTATTAAATTTCACAACGGCACGTGCAATTTCCTTTGACTAGGTTCAAAGAAGGCAAAATTTTATTAGAGGATAATAAGGCATGAACTTTCTCTTACAGTCAATACGCAAGGAAATGTGTTGGGTCATGCTTTGCTTAGCTGAGTCCACATCATTCACAGCACCACTCTTAGAGACAGTCTAGTAAGAGCTTCGAAAACGGGGCCCAAGCCAATTAGCGTCGCGCATAAGCAAAAGAACTTCAAGCAGGCTGAATGCGGAAGCGATGAATCAATGAACCGTACAGGGAAACGAAGACCGCAGTCCATTAGCGCGTATAATCGATGGCAGCTTTTGGAGACAAGCAGATTCGAAAAAGCCTTTTCGAACTATTCCCTTCGACTTCCTGAAGACCTATGGACAAAATATGAAAGGAAACCTCAGTGCAACGTTGCCGAGCTATAATCGCTGAAAAATATGCCCTTACAGCCTTCAAAACGTGATGTCATTTTTCAGGTTTAAGGGGGTCATGAATCATATTTGCAAGTAATCATCGATCTGCTTCAGACTTCATTGCCTCACGAATCGATTGTCCCCAAAATTTCTCGAATCCGTTAAAAACAAGCGGAGTTACAGGGGTTTGTAGCGCGCTACAAGCGCTTTCTTATCTCGTCCAGGTGAGCGCCTCTGGAAGTTACACAGGTAGGCATGTCACCGGTAAAGAAGTCATGTCAGCCCGCGTCATGACCTTGAGCGCGATTCATGAAACGGGATCACTCACCCCCTTTGTGATTTCTGTGCGCTAGCGTGGCTCACTGTGTAATGTTAGCAGACATTGAAGAGCGGCGCTAGTACGTGGCGGCATCCCGTAGAAAGAAGCGCATCTGATCCAAACGCCGCTCTTTATGTCGGCTATAGTCCAATAGCGTGCTATCTGCTGTTATTGTCTCCAGCGATGTTCGCTGTTTAACGACCTCTCATCACTTCGAGCATTGAAGTTGACCTGAACTTTTGCCTTGTTTAAATTTATTGCTTGGTATTATTCCATAACGGGTTTCCTATGCATCACAGCTGTAATGAAAGCCCGCGAATTTAAAGCAGCTTAAAGTGACAAACATTTTGCTCCACCGAATACACGACGAGGCCTAATATCATTACATTATCTAAATCTAATGTGCCCGTGTGGGCTCAAAAAATACTCTGATCCAGTGCTTTTGGAGCGCGGCGTATTTTCGGCGCCTTAGCGTGTTCATCGGCAGTAAATCGCGAGGTGCATCTTGCATGAGGTTAGAGGCTTGCGAGAATGCAGTTCTATGAACGCGTTACAATTTATGCGATTGTGGCAACACAACTTCAATCTTATTCTATCCTCGCTTTGGAACAATGGGACTTAGCCGATTTCAACTTCAAGGGTCAAGGGAAAAAAAACCGCCTGGGCGTATGAATTCGTTTCGTGAAGAAAAACAGTGGCTCCGGGTGCTTTGATTGCGAAGCAGCGTCATATATTATTAATTACGAAACTTTTATCGAAACTCATATTTACCCGAAGTCTCGCTTTCTTTTACTGTCGAATTCCCGTGGGAAGCAATGACGATCTTCGCAGATTTTGCTGGTTACCACGACACCCCGTGAATCTGCAGGCGTAATTAAACTCCGGGCTTTCACGTACCGAAAGATGGACATTATCCTGAGGCACACCGTATTGGGAGACCCCGAATTAATTTCGACCTATCGGTGTTCTTTGACGTGCCTATAAGTCTATGTTCGCGGCCATTTTATGGAAATCGCCCCCTTCTAAATGCGGCTGCGCGACCGGAATTTGAACCCGTCTCCTCAAATTTGGCAGAATAACGTTGTATTCGCTAAATTACCATGATGAGTCCACCATGAATTATCATGATGACTCCATCGAACTGATTAAAGATGAAAATCAGTAACAGAAAAAAAATTGAACGGACACAGAAAAGGAAGGCGACATGACAGAGCTGGACTAACAACTCCAGCTGTGTCCTTTGACTCTGGCTCTAACTACTGAGCTGTTAGTCCAGCTCTCTCCCGTCGCCTTCTTTTTCCGTGTCCGTGGTTTTTTTTTTTTGTTCTTTTCTAATTTTAACCATACTGATTGTTTCATTGTGACAAATACCTATCCCAGCCTGTGTAAAGTTTAAAGCATTCGGTGACCGCTGAAGCCGTACATCCGCTTAGAACTTTTTATCAGCGAAGGCGCTCAAAAAAAAAAAAAAAAAACTGTTCCAGTCAATGTCACAGTTACGTTGGGTTTATAGGGAGTCTGTCGTTTTCATATCATACAGACCTTTTCTTCTTCTTTTTTTGTTCAATGCGTTCTACCGCTTTGCTCATGTAAGCTATCGCGTTTCTTTTCCAGTATGAGTACTGTCGCTCCATACTTAGCGGGAACATTTTAGTCCTCGCAGAATTCGGCACACGGACGCATTCCCCCAACCCTCCTGTATGATTATTCTTGCTGCTTCTGGACGCTAGCTCACAGTGCGACAACCTACATGGCAAAAATAGCTACAATTCCGCTGAAGTACCCGGTGGCGATTTTCAGCTCACCACAGCGGATCACGCGAACCTGCGTGTCCTGACGTAATCTCGACGATCTGCTGTACGCTACGGTATAGATTTACTTCCTTTCAAATTCACGTACTGTCGCGTCAATTGCGTGCAGCGCTGCGAAAACCATGCATCCGCCCGGAGCGAGAAAGACGCCTTGTTGATGAGGTAAGTTGGTATATACTTATGTTTTTACCTGTAATTGGGGCTCACTGGCGTTGCGTTAAACTCATCGATTAGACTTGCAGTCTTGTGATTGCCGGCTAATCGTGCACCGTTGTGAACTCTCAGTGGATGTTTTTTACGGTCCAGTCTGTCGTCAACGAGCCTGTCGAATGTCCCGAAATGCTGCACGCGTTTGAAGAAAAGATTGTGGGCAGCAGAATCACTCTTTTATCAGACGTGAGGTCATCTGTGCCACAAGAACGAAGGAAGAGTATATATGCGGGCTATAACTGGAGCCTGCGTTGTTGCGTCATTGTGACCCGCGTCACTCGATTGAGGTTTCGCGTGATATGACATCTCTTGAAGTGCAATGCTTTATGTGTAGACTGAGCAGTATTTTCTTTTACACAATTGGCACTTTTCGGTGAACGTAGGGTCGTGTATAAGTTCGCCTAATGGCAGAAAAGTTGACGGCACTTGATTCTTGCTCCTTGCTGCTCTCTTGTCACTTTTTTTACGTCACCATGATCACCACCTCCATCATCATCACACCACCACCACCACCGACATCTTCTTCATCATCACCATGATTAATTAGAATCAATTACACCTTATGCTGTTCTTTGTGAGTCTCTTGCAATAATCCGCAATTATTTGTTGCTTCGCGACATTTACTGCATAGTTTCCTTAAGGTAGGCATTTATTTTTTTATTTACTCACTATCGTACCCGCAGCGCCATTCAGACTTACAGTAGGGGGCTGCACAGAGCAAAGCGAACAACCTGTGGTACTCTACAATACACAATACAGTGACAGCGCTGCAGGATGCGGAATGTATCATAATGAATTACGGTACAGTATGAAACACAATTAAGAGCACTAAAGAACAGAAGTACTCTTAAATATGTTCTAAGGCTGAGGCCCAAACCAGCTACTGAGATTACGTGGTCCGTCGAACACTTTATGGGCAAGCGTTTAGCGTGTAGCCACTATTTAGCCTCGAAAGACGCGATTCAGCGTGTATTTTAGTGTTACTGAGAAAAATAAAGTTTTTCATACTGCTTTATTTTATATTTTTTCATTCCCGTATAGCCCTGTAGTTCGCGATTGCAACGACCCCGCGGCCTGACGATGCCCGTGTTTGTTTCCAATCAACACTAATTAGCCCCTCCAATTTATACAACACTCGCGTTTCATCTTGGATACCGTTCGTGATATATGTATCGCCCTAAGACTTTCCACGCAAAGCCACCTGAAATCAATCTACTCGACTTGAAGTTTTCGAACTGAGGCGCCAAAAAAAAAATTATACACTGAATTTGGATAAAATTCCTGAGTTTGTTTCACGCATGTCGTGCTATTTCTCATCAGCCAACGCTTTGTAATGATCTATTCGTTTCCTCTTGGACACCAGGCATGATATATGGATCGCCCCGAGACTTTCCAAACAAAGTCACCACAAATCAATCGACTCGACTGCCAGTTACCGATCTGATCCGCAAAGATGATTAGGTACTAAATTTAGATGAAATCGCTCAACGTGTTTTGCGCATGTCGTGCCATTTCTCATTAACCCAGACCTAATAATGATATGTATGCTTCCTTTTGGACACCAGTCACGATATATGTATCGTCACAAAACTCTCTGCGAAAAGCCATAAGCGATCAAGTCACTGGACTGACAGTTTTGGACCTGCTGCTCTAAGGAGATTAGGTATTCAATTTACATGAAATTGCTTAGCTTGTTTTGTACATGTCGTGCGGCTTGTCATTAGCCCACATTTGCGGAAAAACATCAATAACGACTCAAATAAGGTATTAACGAGCGCTATGGTAAAGTACGTGTGCAAAAAGATACAACAAAAATAAAGTCAATAAAGAGGGTTTATGTTCGCGAGTATGCTATTCTACTTCTATGCGCCAGATATTTTTCCTCCCGCAATGATCACAATTGCGACTGATTGCCGATGAAATATCATCACCCGAAGCTACGCACACGTACACCTGCATGACAAACACACACACGTCTATATGCTGGCGCAATGATATCAAGACAGTTTGCACCAAGTTAGTCCAGACGAAAATTGATGGCAAATCATTTTGAATTTTCGGACTGAGAGATCAAGAATTACCTGCCCAAATCGCGCTCTTCGCGGACGTCTATTAAAGGCGTGGAGGCTACATAAGTTCAACTCGCGGTCCAGTTGAATGCTAGTCCTTTGTCTGTTTGCTGTGTACCATGAAAGGCCATTATAATTGGAATAAATATTTTTTCTTCGTCATGTTGTTGAAGAAAACAGACTTGCACCAGCGATTATAGACTAACGACGATAGTGCGACTGTGAGAAGTATGACTTCGTGCGTGTGTGCTCGCCGTCTATCTCTTTTTTTTTTTTCAAACCTCTAACTTTCAAACTACCCTATTCCTTTCTCCACTGTAGGGTAGCTTAGAAGTTTTTCTAGACTGATTGACATCCCCGCCTTTCTTCTCTCTCCTGTTCCTTCTTTCCATCATCAGGTTGTGTTTCTTTCGGTCAGCTCCTGGTAGCCTTCAGTTTATATATATACATATACATAAACATTAAATGTGACGGGTGACCATCGCGTATACTGTACTGTGTCTTTGGTGCTGGTGCCCACACGGGCATTCATTGTAGGCTTACCTTCTTGTCTCTATAGCGCTTTCAAATACTTTCTTTTTTTTTTTCATACCGATGAACCGGCGCAAAAAAAGGCACATTCACACACATAAGAAAAAGACGCAAACACGAGCGCCCGTGTTTGCGTCTTGTGTGCGTGAAATGTGTCTTTTGTGGGCTGCTCCATTAATATCATGGCTCACCGAGTATAGTAGAACAGAGGTTTGGGCAAATTGGTTGGGATTCATTTGAAAACAGCGCATCCACGCGAGGAAGATGAAAGAAACGACGGGGCAGGTGCTATATATTATATTTATTTTACTGATATATATTTTTTTCTCATGCAGCGCCCGTTCCATTGCGTCTTGGTCTTCGTGTTGGTCCGCTGTTTTCAAGATGCTCACCATGTAGCCTGTCGGTACATAAAAAGTTTCGTTTTTTTTTTTGATGTCAACAAAACGAATAGATGAGTGCGGGATATCCAGCTCTGAAGTACTCCCTCATCTCTTAATACCCAAATGCGAAAAAGAAAGATTATCTCCCGTTTATGCAAACAATTTAGTGTTTGAAAAAGTTTCCTATGAGGAGCATCATAATTTTTACAGTAAAAGAAGGCCTTCTTCACCTTCTCCACATAAGCTTGTAGCACTGCCAGTTTTTCCTATTCAGTTATGTTAAGTGTGGATATTTCATTCTTGTGAATACTTGTGTTTGGTAAACTTTTTGTGTTGAGCGGTCAATTTTCGTATTGAATAACTCGGACAGAGTGCGTGAGTTTGTACTATGTACCTCTGCATAGTTTTGTGTTTCTTGTCAATTTTGCGACGACATCTGTTATGCAAGAGAACAGGAGTAGCCGGCTACACGCATTGGCACCAAACGCTCCTTGACATTTATTTAAAAAAAAGTAAATGTGATGGGTGACCATCATGATATATATATATATATATATATATATACACGCACGTCCGGTTTGCTACCCTACACTACGTGAACGGTTAAACAGGCGAAAAGACCTTTATTGCAAGCTAATGTTCTGTATAACGGTATAGAATATATTTTTTCTCATGGTTTGTGTGTGTTTATTAAGGAACAAATCGATGATTATGGGAGAACTAGCCCTGAATTAGGTCGACCCCGTTTTAATATCCGAAATAAAAAAAAAATCTGACGTCACAGCAATCCTCCAGAGTGCAAATAGTACTTACCGTAGTGCAATTTGCCAGCGGCAGCAGGTAAGTTCCAAATCCAAATGAGCGCGACAAGCGCGATGACACGGTTACAAACACCCAGACTGCAGCGATAATTCATGGCTCTTGCAAAATATTCACAACACGCGCGAGAGCTGCGGCGTGTATTCCGGACTACGACGGAGTTGCGCGCGGTGTCCAGAAAAGTTCTTTCTCGAAGAGACGAAACTCCGAAGTAGCTTGCCGTTCGATGAGTGGAGAGCAAGCGACGGGCCCTTTTTTTTCGTGTTCGCGCGCGACGACGCTCTGAGGCGAAGTGGGAGCAGTGCTTGCCGCTGTTTTCGTTCGCAGCGCCACGCCGCGCCGCGGAGAGAGAGGGCGGTAGGCGCGGCGGAAAATGAACCCACCACGTTGTGGAACGGCATGCAATAGCGTGTCGACCTGGACTTGTTGGATGATATTTCTGGTAAAAGAGGCGCAAAAGGACGGCAACACCAGAATAAGAACGACACAGGCCAGGTGCTGTCTCCTGTGTCGTTCTTCTCTGTCATCTTCTTGTCCTATGTCGAAGAACGACCCAGGACAGCGCCTGGCCTGTGTCGTTCTTCTTCTCGTGTTGCCGTCCTTTTGCGCTGCTTTTACCAGGAAGGGCGTCTTCGTTTCAGCAGTTCGCTGTACTAGTTGGCAGTAGTTAAATATTAAAATCAGGACAGCTTAGTCGAAATCGAAGAAAAAAACGTTAACATGGGCAGGCCATGAAGCGCGCGTGTATGGTAACCGTTCTTCATTACTAGTAACAGACTTGACTCCAAGAGAAGGCAAGCGCTCGGGAAGGTGCGGGGGGGGGGGGGGAGGCAAAAAGGCGGCTTGTGTTTTTGTGTACGTCGTCCTGTTCACTCGTCTACGATGCGTGTTTAAAGGTGGCATATTTTTCAGAATTTCTGTTTAACTTACGCGTCCGGCCAGGGCAAAACGTACATGAATTTTCACGCAAGGTTACATCCTCGCGCAGCCAACATTATCATATTCGTCATAATAATCACCATAATTTTTATCATCGGCCTTGGGCTGTCCGGCCCAAGGTCGATGATAAAAGTCGCCACGACCACAGGGCGCGTCAAACTATTTTGTGGCGGAAGCACTGAGCGAAGCTGTTCTTTCTTGCACAGCACTTCCACTTGATATACCGACTTCTGGTTTAGGTAAAAAGAAAATTGGTGACAAATACTTTAATTAAAACGGTTTATGATAAATCTGATATCGGAGTATAAGTTTAGCTTGAAATTGTTTCAGATATGATCGATTAAGTGTCAGGAAAACTTAGAAAAAAAATTACGGAGCTTGCAGAGTAGGCGCAATGCTATAGAGCGAAAAATACTATAATGACAAGGGTTTATGATAGATATGATATCGGAGTATAAGTTTAGCTTGAAATTATTTCAGATATGAATGATTAGGTGTCAAAGAAAATTAGAAGAGAAAAATTAACGGAGCTTGCACAGTATGCGCAATGCTAAAGAGCGAGCGGAGCTGAGGGCCACCTAGGTAACCCTCGCTGTTACTGTTTTGCTAAGTTTTGCGAATTTTCTCTTTCTTTCTTCCTCTTATTCTTTCTTTCTCTCTGTCTCCAATTCTTTCCCTCTCTCGGTCTTTTTATCTTTTTTCTTTCTTTATCTTCCCTTTCTTTCTCTTTCTCTCTCTGTATTTCTCGCGCCCTGTTTCTTTGAATCTCTTTCTATCACTCTCTACTTCTTTCTCTCTCTTTCTTTCAATCTCTCTCTTTCTCTCCTTTTTTTCTGCCTTTCGTTCTCTCTCTTTCGCTTTCGTTCTATGCTATGCCTTGCTCTCTCCCCTCCTCCTTTCCCTCCTCTTCACCATCACATCTGTCCTCCTCCCCTTCACTTCCCTTTCCCATCCCTTGCTATACGACACTATACCAAGCTATGCTACGCTCTGCTAGCGTGCCTGGATAACCGAGGGTTAAGACGCTCGCCTTCGGATCGTGGATACGCGGGTTCGAATCTCACCTCGCGACGAAATTTCCCCCCCTAAAATTTCCCTCTTTCCTTATCCTTATTTCTTTTCTCTCTCTCTCTCTCTCTCTGTGCTCGTTCTCTCGCCCATCAGAGTTATTGTCGAACCCCGCTCCGGAAAATCGGCGCTCGTGTCCTGGGAGCGAATCAGAAGACGAAGAAGAGAGCGCATGCCGGTTCATGATGGTGATGACAGTTTTCCGTCCCCGACAGACAGTTTATGGTCGGCCTAAACAGTTCCGCTCTTGAAACAGCGGAGGCTACTATTTTAACTCTATAGCGTTAAAGAGCAGAAGAACTGACATTTGGGCGAGTTCGATTCTGTCACGTGGTTATAGGTTGTGCTTCAAAATATGCGTTTTTGCGCTAATGAAGTTAGTGGTGAGAACAGCGCTGGTGTTCGTGTCTCTTCTTCACCTCGGTCTCGTTGTATCACGCTGAATCCACTCGGTATGTTTAACCCTTTCAGTCCCAAATTATTGATTTTAAATCTAAGCAACCGGTTTTTATATTTTGAGATGTGCGTGATCACGGTAATCAAAAAAAAATGAAAAAAATCTTTGCTCACACTTTTCAATGAAGAGTAATTAATGCCGAAATTAAATTAATTTAATTAATAATTATTGTTTAATACTATTTCCATTATTTTTACTTAATTCATTACTCAAACAGTTATTTAGATGGGATAGCATAATGCCCAATAGTTAACATTCTAATTTTCGACGCAAAATTGAAATAAATGCCCTATCCCTGCATGGTGAAAGAAGAAGCTGCCTCAGCGAAATGCGCGAACAGCATGACCGCTTCTGTAATTTCTTTCTTCACACGTGACCTAACTTTGTTGTATGTACCAGGTTGGCACCATATGTAGAGCGGGTGCTAAATATGAGCCCTTGAAAAAGAACAACGCTTTATCTTTACCAGGTGCTTGCTGAGTAACCTAGAAAATTTATGATTCCAATTGGAATCACTGGGACTGAAAGGGTTAAGCGTTAAAGAGCCCGTTTCGCGTAAATGCCGGTGTCGGCGGCGGCGTCGATGGTTGTGAGGGAGAAATCGGTGTTGTCCGAAAGCGCAAATTCAAGACAGACGCAAATAAATAAATAAATAAATAAATAAATAAATAAATAAATAAATAAATAAATAAATAAATAAATAAATAAATAAATAAATAAGTTAATTAATTAAGCAATTATTTATTATTGGTCTGAGTGAGAAACGAATTCAGGCCTTCTGCATGACAAGCAGGTGTTCTACCACGGAGCCACGCCAGTGCTTGAAACTGCTTCGTAAAAAAACGCTGTAAGGATACCATATTTAACAGGAGTCTCCTTAACGCATGTAATATTGCTAGGCAGAATCATGTTATCGCACCAGGCGTCAAAACATGTGAATTGCGCAACGAGTGGGGGCTTTAAAGCTGCCCATCCATTACAAAGTGTGCAGCTGCTCAGGTGCGCGTAGTGGGTACTGTGCCAACTTGCTAAAGGAAGAATTATGGCGTGGAATTATGGGCACTTCGCAACTGCAATTGCAGTACGCATTCTAGGCTAGTGTGAAACGACCAATGTTACGCGCACGAACGTTCCTGTCCTTGCGGCACGGTTGAAGGCGATGCGCACGGGGGCCCGATTCTATCGCGTTCTACTCTTGAAGGCGACGGCTGCCGAATTTTCGATGGAGACGAAAATGCTTGAGACCCCTGTGCTTAGATTCAGGGTTACCTGAAAGAACCCCAGGTTGTCGAAATTTCCGGAGTCCTCCACTACGGCGTCCCTCATAATCATATCGTGGTTTTAGGACGTAAAACCCCAACGACTATATTATGTCTATTATCTTTAAGGCGAAGCTCAAGCGTCCTTCAAGTTTTTCTTAGCAGAATAAATGTGTACAGACAACCAGGACAACTTAAAGTAGCTGACTAACCCTAACAATCGGGTATAGCGAGGTTCAGCCTTCCGGACTATGATGAAAAGCATCCCTGATTGACACAGGGGCAAATGATTGATAGGCCTTTACATCAGTAACGTGGCTTGGTCGTCAGTGACGCCAATATTAAGGATGCGGGTATGAGGCGCACGTACGAAAGAAGGAAAAATAAAAAGAAATAAAAAGAAACATAACAGGAACAAAGTTAAACTATGAAATAAAAAGATCATCGACGATTACGATACTGCCTAATGCGAATTCTGAGCGCAGCTTCATGTCGGCGCCGCGCCGACTGTGCTTGAATTTTTGGCTATTCGCAATTGTAGCAGTGTAACATTTGTTACATTTTGCGTCCGAAACTGCCAGCGCTCGAGTGCTACGCACACCACTCTGTGCATTGCAGGCGTCGCGAACAAAAGGAAACGCCGACAGCCCCGTTACGACAAGCGAAGCTAGCCGCAGTGTGCACATGTCAGCCCTGCATGCGCACGAGCTACGACCGAGGGACCAGCGCGCGTGACGGAGGGCGCTAGCGAGGTTAGAGGCCAGTGGCTTGTGATGTGGACAGACTCCGCGTTCCCTCTCTTTCGTCCTCGTTCGCTCTATCGGTTACGCCGATGGCGACGCCGCTCAATGCAGGAACGGGCGCCTCATAGCTGTGCTCTAAAACTAAGAAAAGTTACACGCGTGACTCATACACGAATTCTGTGCTCGCGCCACACAATACACCTTAATCAAACATCATGGTCGCCTCGAATGTTTTTTTCGGCGTGAGCATAATAGCTTGCTTCGCGACAACAAAGTAAAATTTACAAATGGAAGTTCATCCCGCTCGCTTATCACCGGCGCTAGCTGAGACCTTTACTTAAGGGCATCTCGCCACGTCAGCACAGAGTGCCTCATCAGCAAACCGTACAAGACAGTGCTGCAAGGTTTTACGCAACAAGACCTGATCGTGCACCATGAAATGCACATCATCCCCCTGAGGCAGTAAGACGGAAGAGGCGGCGTAAGCATGTATGAGTTAAAGGGCCCGGCATTAAATTCTCAGGCCATGGCGAGGTTGTATACTTGAGCTGTCTTATCTCATTATGCAAACACGGGCGTCTATGCCTCCGAAAGTGTATCACTTTGCCTTCCCACTCCACTCCCACATCACTGTCAGCGATATCGCTTGCTTCAGCTCGGAAAGCTTTGCAGGTGCGCAAATTGGGGCGTAATTAGAGGGGAACCGCGTTGTGACCCGTGGCTAACAAGCTTTGGGTCGTCCTCTCTAGAAGGGACGATACTGCGTTTCCGACAAACGACGGTCCATCTCAACTGACACCTCGATGAGCGCCTTAGGGCAGACGGGACGGGGAGTGCAGCTTAGGTATTAGCGGGTCGTTGCTTGAAGATGCCAGGTAAGGAACATTCAGTGGCGCGTGCATGGAATCTTATGCAAGCAAGCACACAAAACCAAAGCTGCTGTGTGTTTAAAGAAACCACTTTATCCTGCCGTGGTTAGGTAAGGTGGTGGCTCCTCGAATTGTTACGTAATTCAGGCAAGAGTACATACGTGGAAGCATATAAAATTCTTCACATGGTCTGTTATGCACTTGCCAAAGTGACTTGAAGACGAAAGCCACCGTCTTTTTCTTCTCATCGAGTGGTGCCCCCCCCCCCTCCCGATAGTTTTCGGCCCCGAACGTGGTTTTGGACGGCATCGGCCCACCTTTGACCAAGCGACGATGCCACGAGATGATGTCATCATATGACATCAGATCTTGTCATATCAGGATGATGTCATAAATTTTGGCAACCTGTGACATCATAATGACGTCGTAAAATGACGTCATCGCTGGTGTTGGTGTCTCTTCTTTACCTTTGTCCTCGTTTCTATCGCACTGAAGTTACCCAACACGTTTCATGACCGTCTCGTGGTGGTTTTTTTGCATCGCACGTGTTGACGTCGATGCCGCGGACGACGGTTACTGTTCGCGTTTGATGAGGCATCTAAGGCTTTCGCCTTACCTTTATAAGGTAGTCTATTGCGAACAAAAATACTACCACTTCGCAGCATCAACATATCTCGTACGCGTTGCAGCAATACCATGCTACCGATAATCCCCGTCGCTATGCAGCAGATAATCCCCGTTAACTACAACCCACCGTCCAGTAATAGGGATGAAACAAGATGAGGCAAACACGAACTCGTAACTGTGCATGTCGCGCCAATACCATAACCGGCCCGCCTCTGCAGTGCAATTTCCTCGAAAGCAGCTTACGTTTTTTAATATCCGGCATTCACGAAACTAGAGTGGCACGCTCTTAACGAGTGTGAACACAAAGACGGCTCTCCGAACCATTTAATTTAAAGCGTAAACGTTTCGACGAGCCTGGCGTAATATTTCGAACCCTAGAGACTCGTTTAAAGCCGTCGCCGTCTGGTGGCAAGCGTCACTGAAAAGCTCGAAGCTACGCTTACATACCATTCGGGTATGTGTGTGTGTGTCTGTGTAGCTCATAAGGGCACATCATTCGTTCGCTAAAAGGGAGGTTTAGCCATAAAGTAGTTAAGTATAGTTAACGTCTGTGAGCGTCATACCTCGATTCGCAACAGCCCGCGTGGGCGTACAAGTTTGATGGTTCTCATTTAAAGCTCGGCTTTAGCAAGGCAACGCGAACGACGCCTGCAGTCTTGACGGCTGTCAAGACAATATGAAGCCAGTCCAATGTGTATGCAAATCACGCTCACCTTACGTGGCTCTCGTTCCATTTTGGTGCAGTGCCCCGTTTGCTACGAGTTCTCGCGCAATCTCGCACGAAAGTTGAGCCCGTTCTTGAGGCTATAAGGCGTTGCACGAGTCTCAAACGCTACGAACTTCTCTCTGCAAACGACAACGCGTAAAGCTTGACTACGAATACTTGGCTCAAAACTAGCGCAGCGAGCTTGGCGGTATAGTTAGGAGTAACATACATCCTGGTCAAGACACGTTCGAGGCATTTATTGTAGGCAGTTTAGAATGGGGGACACCGTTGCGAGGGGATAATCACAAGCCGAAAATTTAAGGCGAAAGCCTTAAATGCCTCATCAAACGTGGAAAGTGTCCGTCGGCGGCGTCGACGTCAACACGAGTGATGCAGAAAAAAAAATCATGTGATGACGTTTTCTTATGACGTCATCATGACGTCACAGGTTGCCCAAATTTGTGGCGTCACATGACGTGGCGCCACGTAACGCCATCGCTTGGTCAAAGGTGGGCTGATCTCGGAGGCACTAAGATACAGCGTGAGGTTGAAAAAGCTTCCGACGTCTCTGATCACGGAGGCAATGCAAAGGAATGCCGCGTTGGGTGCAGAAAGCTTTCGGGGGTGGATGGGTTATCAATGTAGTCGGCTGAGAAGATGGCTTTCGCCTTCAAGTCGTCTTAGGCAAATGCATTAGGGATCGCGTGGCTTATTTCTAATAAGCGAGATCGCGCGTCACAAATTAATGCACCTTGGTTATACATTTTGTGCAATGAAACGCAGATAGCCATTAGTTTTCATTATTTACTCTGAAAAAGTTGAGTTTGTCGTAAAACCGTATTTCTTGAAAACACGTCACTGTGCGAGTAACCCATTAATACGCATGCGCACGTCTTAGCACGTGACAGTGTTACAGTTTCACAGCACCCCGAGGAAGTGAAGGTGCACTAATACCAAGCAATTAGTCTTAATTCCTTATGCTGACCAAGCCATCTTGGGAAAGAGATAGCGGCTCCTTAGAGCATGATCGCAGGATAAAGCGCACATGCAAATTAAAAATGAACCGGAAACAACATGCTCCGGCCGATGAAGTCAAGAAAAGGTTTTCAGAGTCTCTGGCGAGGTTGTGCTCATATTGACTTTTCGTTTTCTTTTTCGATGTTTTCCCTCAAAAAGCAACATAATTAATCGACATTCATGGCAGGCAACGCGTACGTGAGCGACAGTCGTTTGCATAAGTATCCTCGCTGACCTTCGCTCGAGGCATTTCATTAAGGCTGGAGATGCGACGCCATTACTTTGAAAGGGCTTACTCGCTGCTTATGAAAGGAGTTATCTGTTTGAGCAAATGCTAATGAAGGCGCAAGCTATTGTAACCGTATGCTTAAGCCACTCACAGGAACGGGAAACGTTAAAAACGTGACACTGATAATCGGATATTAATAAGGTAAAAGCCTTAAATACCTCATCAAACGCGAAAATTGAGCCTAGGCGTCCCGCGACGGCGGGGTCAACACGAGTGACACAAAAAGTCATCGATTGATGGCGTCACCATATGACGTCGCAGATTGTCAACATCTGTGATGTAATCATGGCGTAACTATGTGTTAAATGACGCGACGTGACATGATGACGACACCAAATGACATCGTCGCCTGGTCAAAGGCAGGACGATCACGGAGGCGCTGCAAAACCAGGTGAAGTGCACAGACCTTGCAATGCCTCCGATCCTGGAGGCAGTGCAAAACCACGTTTGGCGCAGAAATCTTTCGTAGAGGGGCGGGGAGTATCAATACATCGACTCAGAAGAAAAAGGAGATGGGTTCTGTCTTCGAGTTATCTTGAATGCCAAAAAAACTGTGCGAGTTTTTCTTTCCAGGCAATCTCATTAGCAGATTGTGTTTTAATCCGTCGGCGCCCGCGTGTATTTTTGTGACGTGTTAATTTAGCTTTCTTTTACTGCAATGTGTTTGCAATTTTCTTCGGCTTCAACTTTCATTTTGTGACAACGCGATGAAGCAACCGTGGAAAGGTGATTGATGTGGATCCGTTCATGAGCACCGATGAATTTTTTTCGGACGTAATCATTGTCTTTCGATTTGAAGCGACGATCGACAGCAACCTATTTCCGGCTTTCCCGCCTTGTCATAAACCTATGTCTCCTCCCTCCTCCCCACACACACACGCACGCACCCTCACGCACGCACACAGTCAATCAGTCAGGCAGTCAGTCCCATGCCGTGAAAACCGTCACACGGCGAAGCTGTGAGTGTACGCGATTGGCTAGCGAGATCACGTGGTGTCGTAAATCCGCCGCTACATTTGAAATACGCGCGCTTGCACTTGATTGAGCAAATCGAGATCACGGGAAATGCGGGCTCAGGCAATGGCGTTTTAGCGAACGCCTCACGTCACGGGGTTTGCCACCGGCCCAGCCGGAATCCTGCCAAGCATGCGCTGCCTGTTATCTACATGACCCTCGTACGCACCCTGCCTTGGTTCATTACAGTTATTGTAAGCCTCTAATTTCATTAATGAAAGTCAGAATTGATTTTCCGGTGTTTTGTGTCTGCCATCATCATCAGCATCGTTTCGAGCATCATCATCATTTCGTCTTATTTATTTCTTTATTCACTCACCCTGTGGTAACGATACCTGCGCGAGACCTATTAATAATACTATACTACTACTCTTACTACTAACACTAATACTACTGTTACTGCTATAGTACTACTGCTACTACTTTGACGACGACGACATCACAGGGTAGACTTAGACAACTGCGTTGTCAAAACAAAAAAAAACACAAAAAAACCGACAGCAATAAGTGCCGGTTCACTTCATGCGACGTCTGCGCTGTGCTCATTTGCTGCTGACCTGATCTCAGGTTAAGATCGGTTCCTTGCTAATGGGAACATTTTGCCCGCGGCGGTAGTCGCGATTATCGCTGATGTTGGTGCATACATAGCCTTAAGTGCACCACTCTAGGGAAATATAACTGACTGGAGGAAGCCATCTCAAGCGATCACTGGAGGATACAGACAGAATATCCTGTAGGCAAATTGTGTACATATGCTAGTGTATGCATCTTTTCTTTTCCATTCTTCTTGTAAATGCTTCCTGCTGTTACGTTCTTCTGGGACCTTGTTTTGCTTGGCTATTCCCTTATCATTTCGTGTGTTGTTCCAGTTTGGAACATTGAGCGGGGGCTTTGACAGCAATGTTTGTAGTATTTAGTTAGAAAACGCGCTCGGTAGGCACGTGCTTTCACTCGCATTGTCGAAGCGGCAAATAACCGACATCATTTGTTTGCGTAGACACTTAGGAGTCTGATCTGAGCGGCTCATGTTACATACGTCCCTAGCTGCGCAAATGTAATTGTGTTAGGCAAACAAAATGCTTATATGGGATGTTGGCACTACAAGGTACTCTTGGCAGTTCAGTTTGCATAGACCTATGCAAACGAAAAGTACGAGAGAGCGCAAAGATGGGGTGCTCTCTTCTTTTTCTTCCCCTCTCTCTCTCTCTCTCTCTCTCTCTCTCTCTCTCTCTCTCTCTCTATATATATATATATATATATATATATATATATATATATATATATATATATATATATAATAAAGAGAGCAGCCTATCTTCGCTCTATTTCTTTTTTTTTTTTACAACGAAGGAGTACACGGCTAAGCAAAACCAAAATTCGTCCGTCGTGTGTGCGCAAAAACTCCTAGCGCGCATGTGCCACTGAAACTGCGCAAGCCTTCACTCGCCCCTGGTCCAATAAAAATGAAGAGGCTAACACACGTGCGGCAAACACAAATTAAGAATCCTGGACAGACATAACCAATAACTGAGAAAGACTTTAATGAACCGTGGGGAATAACCCATTGCTAAACACCGGGGCCACAAGTTTCTGCTTCGATGGTTAACCACCTGTACGGATGTGCTTGTGCGATGATTTTTCTTCTCGCTCGCTTGGCGACGTGGATTCCCCGGTGTCGCCCTAAAGGCGCTAAGCTGTCCTTTTCAAATTCTTAATAAACAGAAACGCATGAGGACATACAACGCATATCATATAGGTACTGTGTATTCACTTACACGCGCAGACAGATATTTGTACATGTTTGTCATCAACGCGCCATTTACTTGCGCCCATGCATGCAGACAGTATAGCGTACGACAGGGCGGGAAAATAAAGCAGAGTAGTACGACTTTAACTCCAAAATTCGTCCGTCGTGTGTGCGCAAAAACTCCTAGCGCGCATGTGCCACTGAAACTGCGCAAGCCTTCACTCGCCCCTGGTCCAATAAAAATGAAGAGGCTAACACACGTGCGGCAAACACAAATTAAGAATCCTGGACAGACATAACCAATAACTGAGAAAGACTTTAATGAACCGTGGGGAATAACCCATTGCTAAACACCGGGGCCACAAGTTTCTGCTTCGATGGTTAACCACCTGTACGGATGTGCTTGTGCGATGATTTTTCTTCTCGCTCGCTTGGCGACGTGGATTCCCCGGTGTCGCCCTAAAGGCGCTAAGCTGTCCTTTTCAAATTCTTAATAAACAGAAACGCATGAGGACATACAACGCATATCATATAGGTACTGTGTATTCACTTACACGCGCAGACAGATATTTGTACATGTTTGTCATCAACGCGCCATTTACTTGCGCCCATGCATGCAGACAGTATAGCGTACGACAGGGCGGGAAAATAAAGCAGAGTAGTACGACTTTAACTCCATTTGAGGTGCAGGATATTTTCCAGCGTGAAAAGAGAAACAAAAAGATGGAGCAGAGAAGACGAAATGACAGCACAGTAAGAACGCTGGTAAATATCGCCTTAAATGCGCCCATTTGAGGTGTTCATGACGTCAGTTTAACACGCTAGATAATTACTGCAAGGAAGACGCGCTATACATGTAGATTCGCTACGACTTCTGTATATTTTGCCGAAGCTGGTTTGCAAAATACAGCCATAATGGTCTTGTAGAGTTCAGTTTGGGCAGTGTATCATAAACGTACTTCATGGGTCTCAACAACAATGCCCCTCGACCGTAAAGTACTTTAATGGACGCAGTGATAAGGTGGACCTCGCTCATAAAATTGTGTGGTTAAACCCTGGGCCACGTTTGGATAATTCGGTGTCCTAACTTACAGGATCACGCTTCCAATTCGCATACTACAGCGCCATGGTTGCAACATTGTAAGCCTTGTTTGCTAACATTTAGGTAAATGCTACGAGGATAACTACACTCGCTTTGTAGTGAAACGGAAGTCATAGCGAGTTTTACCGGATCATTACAGCCTCAACTACTACGACACTTTTGAGGTGTCGAGAGCCAAAAATAAAACTAGTCATTAAGGAACAATAGGCCATCTAGGTTGAACACAAATTTTTCGGTCTAGATTTCAATTAGGTTTGCTAGCTTACATGTACTTGTAAGTACAAACGCATGCAGCAGTAAAAGAATAGACGCAAGGCGCCACTTCCGACTAGGTCTATTCCGGGTAACCGATGCGATTCACACATAAGGCGGTGTCACACTTAATCAATGCGCAATCGCGTGCAAGAGGCGCCTATCATATGTACTACTCAATCATATATATCTTGGACGAAATTCATGAAGGTTTTGATATACGTTAGAGTATAGTGGGAGGCAGTGCTGCCAAAATCAGACCTGCAGGGTTAGAAGGCAGAAAAAAAACAAACTCGCAGGCTCTCCCTTATGCACTCCCCTAAGACAACTCGAAGGCGAAAGCCATCTTCTTCTTCGTTTTCATCTGTGTCGATATACCTTGGCCGCGGCGGGCGCATCTTCGATAGAGGCGAAAATGCTCGAGGCCCGTGTACTTGGATTTGGGTGCACGTTCGTTGTTCCTACCTACGATATCACATTTGGCTAAGCAGGGATGCCAGAATCTCTGATGAAATTTCCCAGGACGTTCTAGTTTTTCACTTGAAACCAGCGACACGAACATGTACCTGCATGGGAACACCAACCATATGAAACACGCGATAAGTGCTTAACGTCGCGGAAATGAGTAAGTGTGATTGGACGACTATGCAAATTCACTCTGGGTGAGAGATTGATGCCAGTGGGTGAAGCTACTACTTATTTTTAGGTTGTAACGGACTAAGCGTGAAAATATTTTTACTGACGTTTCGGCCCTAACACTGGAGGCTTCTTTCCGATAAAGGTCGAAAGACGAAGGCAATGAGGTTGCGTGCTGTAAAAACGTTTACGCCGAAAAGGTATATGCTCTGCGTTCAAAGTTTTCGTCATCGATTGTTCGCGGTAATGATATATCGTCAGACCCTCAAGGTCTTAAGCCTCCATTCTGACTTCTAATATACCCGTGGACCTGTTTAACCGCAAGCTAAACAGCAAGTGCAACACCAGTAGTTTCTGATGAAGCAAGTGCGTTAGAAAGCGAACCACGCTCAAGTCTACGCCGAGGCACTTATCGACTGCCAAATCGACTGCACGCGGCTGACCTTTAACGGTTTCGCAAGAAAGACTACGCAAGGAAGGCAACCTTTCGTGCAGTAATTTCAGTCATAACGGACTGCCTTCACTACCTTATTCGCGTTCACGCAATCCCGAAGTAAACCGCACAGGACACTGGCACTCTTTTGGCGTGCGCATCACGAGCACGCGAAGAGTCGTTTTGATGTGCAGACGTTAAGCCTTTCGTGCACATTGTACGATACTCTCGTGTGGACAACTTCGCTATATAGGCCGCATACACGACTGCTCTTTTCTCGTTCCGCGTGCAATTTATCTATTTTATTGTTTTCTTCCGAGAAGCGAGGCGTGGACATGAAACGCCAGCCAACGCACGTGGACACGCAGACGAAAGCAGTGGTGTCCGTGTCTCCATGGCAACGTGCCACTCCAAGTGATTTAGGCGAAGGGCTTATAGATGCCTCATCAGACGCGAATAGTGACCGTCGGAAAGTGATGCAAAAAAAAAAAAAAACAGGTCAAGTGATGACGTCACCCTGTCACATCATTATGAACTCACAGATCGCCAAGATTGATGTAGACACCGTGGCTTCATCGTGACGTCACATAACGCGACGTTGCACGATGATGTCAGAGGTGGGCCGGTTCCGGAGGCAATGTAAAACTACGTGAGTTGCAGAAAGCTGACAATGCCTCCGATCCCAGAGGCAGTGCAAAACCACTTTGCATGGAGAGAGCTTTGGAGGGGGTGGATCAATACAATCGAGTGAGACGAAAAAGAAGATGACTTCTGCTTTTAGTCGTCCTATAGGCGAATATATAAGAGACTCTGTGAGTTTTTGTTACTGGTGATGTACGCGAATGCAGAAACTAGTTATCGACATCGCAATCGTGTTTCATCACATCAAACTACGGAAGGAAAGACTTTCGGCCAAATTGGTAACACATGTTAGCAATCTTCAAGCGGTGGATTGAGGCTGGGACGACGAACAAAGGATACAACAAACATTCTAACTTAAAAAAAAGATGTGCCAATCAATGCACACATTTGTGACTGCTCGCGATTTGGCAGAAGTTGAATGAAAATCGAAAAGGCCCACTTTATTCGTCATGGCAGAAGAAAAACTCCCAGGGCCGCTTATGCACTCACCTGAGACAACTGGAAGGCGAAAGTCATCTTCTCTTTCTTCTCAATCGATGTATTGTTCTTGCGCCGCCACCCCCCGAAAGCTTTTTGCACCTAACGTGGTTTGCCACTGCCTCCAGGATCGGAGGCAACTCACCTGGTTTCGCACTGCCTCCGCGATCGGCCCACCTTTGACCAAGCTACGATGAAGATCAGAACAGGACAGGAGTGGTTTCCAATGGGCGCACTATGTAAAGATACAAGCAAAGAAACAGTTAAGCAGTTGCGCTGAACGTGAAAGCTTTAGTAAGTGCGGGGCGGTGATTCCCCTGCCCTTCGGCGACGCTGGCGTTCACGGGCAAGCAAGCGCTGGCGTTCCAAAGGTGCAGCCTGCTCGATGACCATGGCATGAAAGAAAGCCTCCAGGTGTGACGCAGTGGCGCCCTCCTTATTTCCCTCCCTATCACCTTCAAATCACTACATCTCACCCCCACTTCCCTTTCCCGCCCGATTGCTATACTCTAATGTGCATAGCTATGTCATACATAGGTATGCTATACATGGTTTTGCCTGCGTGACGCCAAGCGACGACATGAGACGACAGATGATAGCAAATGACATGAGATGACATAAGACAACAGCCGGGACCGTAAAGTGCTCCGTACTTAAAAGAAAATGTAGAGTGGGCACGTTATTTAGTAGGGTGGAAGTTCGGACTAGTTGGTGAAGCATGGTCACCATTGGAGGGGGGGGGGGGGGGACGACGGCTGACGAACGACAGGCTCTTACTTTCAACTGAGGTTCATTGCGAAAACCGTCACCTTATGTCTTTCCTCGTGTATATATTTCTTGCGTGCTTCCGCAATAAACCTCGGTTGAAAATAAGCAGCTGTCGTTTGTCAGCCTTCCTCCAATTTGTCCGTTTTGTGCTTCAGCCCCCTTGGCACCTCATGTAAAGTGCGAGAAGCAGTTACAACAACGACAAAAAAGACACAGTTTGTGTGCCGTGCAGTGTACAAACAGCATCGAAAACAATCAGCGCAAGAAACTCACAGGATCCCATATGCATTCACCTAGGATGAGTTGAAGGCGAAAGCCATCTTCTTTTTCTTCTCGGTCGATGTATTTATCCTGCCCCGCCACCGTCCGAAAGCTTTGTGCACCTAGCGCGGTTTTGCACTGCCTCCAGGATCGGAGGCACTTACCTGGTTTTGCACTGCTTCCGTGATCGGCCCACCTTTGACCAAGCTATAAGGTCATGTAATGGCGGCATCATGTGAGCTCACGCCAGAATTCGTGACGTCGTGATGACGTCACAATTTTCTGAGATATGTGAAATCATGATGACATCATCACGTGATGATTTTTGCATCACTCCTGCTGTGCCCGACGCCGCGGGAAGCCGATGCCGACGGTCAATTTTCGCGTTTGATGAGGCATCTAAGGCTTTCGCTTTAATAAGTAATAAATGCCACGTACGAAGAGATTACTAGGCCCGGTGATAAATCAACACAATGTCGTTCACCGCGTGATAAAAGGCAAGGCGCGCCAGAAGTGCATGGTACGGACGATAACCGGAAGGTGAGCCCGTTTTTTATCTATCTCTCCCTGTTGCTATGGAAGCCGAAGTGTACGAGACCGCTGAGCAGAGATAAGCTCTCTTGTGGTACGGCAGTAGGCGTTGTAGCAGCGCAGAAGCCGTGTCTAAAAGACATCGACCAATATGCCGGATGTTTCACAGGGACGGGTGCACCGTTTTCGCGACCACGAAGTCGAAGGCGCCAACTGGCGACCGACGCGGTTTGTGGACGAGGTGCGGATTCGCGTGTTTGCAGCCTCTGCCGCCTGATTCCGAAGCGCATCCTGCTGCTGCCGTGCTCGCACACTCTATGCGAAGCGTGTCACGCCGCCAACTCGCAAGGTGTCCGTGGGCGGTGTCCTTTGGATCACGAGACGTTCGAGGAAGCGGAATGCTTCGGCCATCACTTCCCGACCAGGAAAGTGAATGCACTGAAGGTGAGACAGCAAAAAAAAAAAGAGAAAAAGAAACGAGCGTTTTGTTTCTTATGCGATTTTTTTTCGGCACCGCTTGCATAGCTGCATATCTGTAGGCCTAACGCTAACCCTGACAGTGTCACTATAGCATAAATTGTTCCTTTTTTAAATTTTTGTACCGGTGTCACACGGTCGCTTTTGATCGCGATCACGCCTCGTCTGCATCGAATTTCTTTATCGTGAGAGGCTCATTTACGTAAACCGCAAGAGGGAGTCAATCACTGCTGAGAAATTCGATCCCGATCGAAGTTAATCGCGATCAGCAGTGCACCGTGTGACACCGGTCTTACTGACATGATATAAGATGCTGGTGCTGAAATATGGCGCCAGCTACTCCTTAGCTCATAGAGGGGTCGAACGAAGAATATACAGGGTCAAAAGTTGCATATGTAACAGCGTTCTCTAAGTAACACCAGAAGAAATATGCAGCGCAGACGATATACATATCGAATAATACTTTTCGCCTTGAAGTAAACGTTTGTTTTCACCGACTTTCGAAGGTGTCATTAAGGTACAGCAAAATGCAACTATAGCGGACGCGTGCTGCTTTAATGAACTGAATAATCACTCATTTATTTTTCATCTGTGTGCATTGATCAGTGGCACCGTGGCCTCACATCTGCATGAGCTGCACAGCTAAAGATAAATCTATTTGCTATGAAGGGTGAAAACTGGGCATGTTGGGAGGACATAACAATTGTAAGGCTGGGGAACAAGTGAGGACTGCCACAACAGACAAGGAATGTGTGTGTTCGTCGCGAGTCCTTTTCTGCTGCGCTGTTCTTACATTTATGATTGTTATTTGCCGCTGCCTTAAACTTGTGTAAATTCACGATGCGCTTTCTAATTGTTTGCGTATGAGGGGTATTTTCTGCGCCTTGAGACATACATGTCTACACCTGTCAGACTTTCATGATACCTGGAACGATTTGTCTAGGAATCGCCATTAACATATTGTGAGTGTATGTAGCAGTTCGAAGCTTCACAGGAAGAGGTAGAATATGTGTGCACACATAGCGAGCGCTGTGAAATAGAGAATAAACCGGCAGTATTTCAATTCGCAACTATAATTGGGGAAGCACTGACGACCAAAAAGGCGAGGTTACGATTATGATGACTTCCTTCCCTAAGCATTGCTGGTGGGTGTGCTTCAAGCCTACCTAGAAAATGTCGTCCCAGACAGGCCAGAAGAAATACTGTGATGAAAGTTCGCACTTTATACGTAAAAAAATGTGTAAATCGAAGAGAGATTCCTAGGGAAATGCTACAACTTCAGGAGACATTATTACAAAGGCTTGCCAAGAACCACGAATCGAATTCTCGCCTTGCAGAGTTTCGTCTAAGCTTTGGCGTTCGTCAAACATAGAGCAATATTTTGTTACGCTCTCTTTTTTCCGGTGCATGCCAATGGCGCCGTGGTTCTGTGCAATTAGTAGATGTCTCCGCCAATAAGGTTTCACTGTCTACTACGAATTGAATACTTAGAGCTAATACATATGAAGTACTTGTTCTTTTATTTTTTTCTATAAAGGTACACTGCTGGAATGAAGCACACGGCTGCGATTTTGAGGGCGCCGTGAAAGATATGCTGCGTCACTACGAGAAGGAATGCACGTTCCACGCAGTGGAATGCACGCGATGCGGTGAGGAAATCCTACACGGGAACTTGTCGACGCATTACGTGACCGAATGTGTTACTGGTGCTCCACCGGCAAGCGCAGTGAACACTTCCTCGCAATCTAGGGAAACGATTCTTCAAGGCGTTGGCGCTGCCCTCCAAGAGTTCAAGACGCTGTTGACGAAGGCCAACTACGAGGAGACGCTGCCTGCCATTCAGAGTTGCCTCAACGAGCTCCTAGAAAAAGTCAGGAACCAGGAATCCAGGATGGCCGAGGTTTATCGAGAGGTCGGAGGAAATGCAGAGACCGCTCAGAACGCGGCCCGGACTACCTCGACCTCGAAGCAGGAGCCTGCTTCTCGGAGGACTCCGAAGACTTCGATAGGCACCGAAGCAAGCACGTCGTCCTCGTCACTGTCGTGCCCGCAGAACAGGTCGGCTCCCCTAAAGCCGGTTTCGTTTCCCAACCTGCCCCGAGATGTTATGAGGAACATGCGGAAAACATCCACGCAGGATTATCCGCAACATTACGTTGTTAACCCTAACCCTCGGAAATATCGATGTGATCTAGAGTTAATCACGGCACCTTCGACTACACGTTCATGGAGCGAAGTGCGTAGGAGCGTGAAGTACAGAATGAAGTTCGACATGTTTCCCTCTGAAAGTTCTGGACTATTCGCAGGGGACGCGCAGGTTGCTGAAATTACTGTTTTGCACACGATGGACGCGTACTTTACAGTTAAGGTCTCTATCACTGACGGTGATCTCGTTATTAAGATTGACTTTTACAGGAGGATAATGGGCTCCAGGCATTGGTCCCCTTCTGTTGTCGTGAATGTGGAAACCTGGAATCAAGATTGGAAGTTTTCATTGCCCTCCGCTCAAGAAGACTCCAGTGATTTTATGTTCGACGGAGAAACGTGGGTGTCTTCTCATAGCGTATTCGCGAAGAACCTTCACCTTATAGAGGTGTTCGCTTTCTTTCGAAATAGCGTAGAGTTTGAAATCGAGGTCTCACACAGAAAAAAATGTTCAGGGGGAAACTCGAGCGTCGAGAACTGAGGGGAGCTCGTGGGGTGCTTGCGTATCTTCTTTCCTTTTTTTGCCAGCTGTCGTTTGACCTCACTCTGGGTCACCATGGTCGCTTTTTTGTAAAACTTGAAGGTAGGGTTTGTAGATACAGGTTAATTACTAATTGGGCAGCCTACTTACAAAAAATGAAGTTCACCCAAGAGTACGTGGAGTCTGGAGCGCATACGACAGGCATTTCCAAATCATGACAGACAATTCGCCGCCATCTACAAAGCGAACAACATGTAATCAGTGTATATTGTCAGTATTAATATGTGCGGCTGAAACTTGGAGGATAACGAAGGAACTCGTGGAAAAGTTAAAGTTTCACTTAGCGCACAACGCAACGGAAAATTACAGGAGTAACGTTAAGAGATCGGAGGCAGAATGGGTCGAAGAAAGAGAGATAGCTTATGTTCAAGTTGGCGTTATGTGAAGAAAGTAACGCTGGACCGGGCTCTTAGTACCTAGGACAAGCAACCGGTGGTCAATTATAGCAACGGAATGGATTCTAAGGGATGGGAAACGCAGGCCGAGGTCAGCAGAGAGTTAGATGCAGTGATGAAATTACGAAATTCGCAGAGATCACATGTTACCAGCTCACACAAGACAGTCTAACATGGAGATCGTTGAGAGAAGTTTTCGACCTAGAGTGGACATAATAGAGGCTGAGAATGGAGATCATGATTGTTAATTGCCGTTGCAAATGTTTAAAAATTTAAAGTAGTTGTTCAACACGTTAATCATTTGGAGACGTAATAAACACCTGGACCGTTTTGCTTAAGGTGCTGTCATATTGAGATCGCTCTGTCATCTATCATCTGGCACATTTCCTTGCTATGTGCCACTGGGCATGAATCTACGCCCCGTGCTTGCTGCTGGTGAGGAAATTCCGAACACACGCGTTAGAATTACTCTAATCCACACATTCATTACTACTTCGAAAACCTGCCGCAATGGTATAATATGCACATCGGGTTATTGTGTGTTATAGCTAGATAAACGTTATGGCCACTTCGTTAGCACGATGAATGCTCAGTGAACTTGCATCTGTCATTTGGGTTAGATTGCACCCATTGACGGCTGGAAGTTTTCAATATTGACATTCAATGTAATCGTCAACAGATGGCATTTTTACACTTTACCGTAAGACTATGCTAAAACATGTGTTCGAAGTTGGTTATCGCTGCATGACATTCGGAAATGACGAATAAAACTACTCCTACATTTTCCTACAGTAGCCGCGCTTGTTTGTCTGCTTCCTGTTCTGTGCGCGCTGAAAATCATTCCATAATGAATCCAGTAATGAGCCCCGGCTGTCTTGTGGCGTTCAACAGCTTTTCAAGGAGGAGACGGAGAGAAAGGAAAACAGGGATGTTAACCAGTCTAGAAGGACCGGTATGCTACCCTACACTGGGGAAAGGGATGGGGGAGATATAAAGATAGAGAGAGAGAAGGAGAACACGCACGCACAAAAAATCGCACACATCTCACAGTCATGCTAGCGTCGTTAGTCTATAACCGCCGGTACAGGTCTGATGCCTTCAAGAAGTTGAGCACTGCCTTCGTCGCCTTCACCCGCGATGACCTCTCAGGACGACATTCCAGAATGGTTTCTGCCGTCATCGGTCTGGGATCTATGCGAGCAAGAGCGACTGCGAGAAATATTTTCTGCGCATTGTAGCGAGGACAGTCGCAGCAGATGTGCTGTAGTGTCTCCTCGCTACCACAGTTGTCACAAAACGGGTTGTCAGCCATTTGTATTCGAAAGGAGAATGACTTGTGTCACATTGTTCTGTGAGATGTCAGCATATGTCGGGATAAAAATGTGGGGCTTACTCAGACTCACCCATGACATATATTTTGCCCTTAGGGCTCACTCGGACTCAGACTCACCAAAAATTTCCTCATCCGGACTCACTCGGACTCAGACTAACTAAAACATTACTCACTCGAACTCACTCAGACTCGCGGCTCGATCTGAGCCTGAGTGAGTCTGAGAGAATCGACTCGTGGGTCCATGGCGTATACTTAACTTTTGCGACCGTAGCGTCAATACATTTTGAACACCAAAATGTCTAATAATTGGCGCTGTATTGGCGCCTTGTATTCTCGTGCTTTCAAAAGTTATTAATGGTTGTAATCCAGTAAAAACGCTTTTATTGAACGAGACGACTTACACAATATATCTTTATCAACAACTTCCCGTGAAAGATTCTGCCAGAGAAAAGTCAAACGAATGCCCCCCCCCCCCCATCCTCCGCAACTAACCACTCTGATCAATAAATATTGAGACGGCGTATGAAAGCTAGTGTTAGAAGTATGTGTGAGTAGCTGTGAGTATACACGTGCGATGACATAAGGCTGACAGTAATGCTGAAGTTGAGTAAATTGGACCATATGCCAGCAAAAAATGTGGAGCTCACTCAGGCTCACCCAAGAAATATACTTCGCAATTTGTGCTCATTCCTACTCGACTCATGAAACTTTTCCTAAACCGGACGCACTAAGACTCACGAAAATTTTCCTCAGTCGGACTCACTGGGACTCAAAATCACGAAAACATTACTCACTCGAACGCACTCAGACTGACGGCTCAACGTGAGTCTGAGTGAGTCTGAGTGAGTCAACTCATGAGTGAGTTTGCCGACCTGTGGATGTCAGCGCACGTTAAAGGGGAACTCCGGGGATTTTTCGATATTCACCGATTTGAATTAAACTTTAAGAATATGTTCTCTTCGGTACCCTGATGATATGTGCCAAATTATACAACCGTAAGTCGTTCAGGTTTTTAGAAACCGAATTTTAAAATTGGTAGCCAATTCTAGAATCACGCCTGTTAACGCGGGCCACCCTGTGTGTGTGACGTAACGTGCCTACTCTTTTCGAACTCCGCTTCGCCAAGCAGACGGTTGCATCGCGCGCTTTCTTCTACGAGGCGGCGACGACGCGAGTAAAGTTGTTCGGTTTTGTTATCTGCTAGCGTCTTAGTCGTCGTTGACATCGGGTTTTACAGTAAGCACGCACTATACTGAGCAACGAGGAGATCGATGCGGGGCACGTCAGCTACTTCACGCGCCGGCAGGTCGAAATCAAAAGACGATGCTTCCGCGCTCATATAGCAGCTGCAATCATTGCTGAACTCGTCACTGGTAAGTTGAGACGGGCTGGCACAGCTTGATTCCGCGTCGATGAGATCGCCAGATTGCTTTTCGCGCGATAGAGGAAGCACGTGTGCTATGTTTACACCCTGGAGCCGTGGCGGCGTGTAGCGTACTTCATGACGTCATCGCACACCCAGCACGGAGCAGCTCAGCTCCCTGTTTCGGTTTCGACTCCTCGTTTATTGCTTATTTAAAATTATTGACAAGTCTTTCAGCAAAATGAACCACTCTTGCTGTTCCAGGACTGTTTATACTATTTGAAAACGGCATTATCTCAATATGGTCGAAAAGGCACCGGAGTTCCCCTTTAAAGAACCCCAGGTGGATGAAATTTCGCGAGCCCTCCCTTATTGTGTGCCTCATAATGATGCTTCGTTTTGGGTCGTGAAAACCCCAGAAATTAACATTTTCATGTGTCGATTGCTACACGGTCGGTACACCAATCTAGCAGTAAGTATCACTTTGAAAGTGTGACACCAGGGGGCGATGGAACAAAGAAAATAAAGACGACACCACTTTGACATTGTTAAGCATGAAAACAAGGGCCGGCGTTGGCAGTACTCCAAACGAAAAAGATATAAACAGCTGCATTCATTGTTATGCAGCGCTATCTGATGGACTGAGATTCTACGATAACCGCACGTACGCTGCGATTGCCTGTATTCTATACCCTGTCTAAAGCACAGTTAATCGCACGTGGACACGAAAGCTTTGCCGGAAATGCGGACTAACTTCATAAGCGAAGTCCCGAGCCCTGCCGAATGAGGACTTCTGTGATGGAGTGGGTTAAGCACGAAGCCTCAGTACTACAATCCCCAAGCCTGGCTTGTAGCCGCAGAATACCAAAATGTGTGCCACGTATGTATCTGATGCCCGTGTGATCCATTCTTCATTTTAGGTGGACCAGTGGTGAGTAGTGGGGGTCCCTTAATTTCTGTAGCACATACTTGCTATTTCTGCGGAATATCCCTGCTAGACGTTTTCTGTTGAGCAGGTAATGGTTGACCGTAGGTAAACTGTTCACGGAGCTACGATAGGTTCAAATTTGTTATTACTCTTAAGCTCTAAGTCACCTCTACGAATTCGCCGTACTTGGACGATCGTGACTTTGTTTTAACACGAAAGTGTTTTATGCCGGGGTCCGCCAAGTACTTCCGTTACAGGATATGACGTTCATAAAATGAACGCCAACGGGTCAGAGAGAAAAAAAAACCAAGAAAAGGATCCGCCGCTGGGAATCGAACCCAGGACGTTGCAGCCGCTATGGTAAGCGCCCGATGCTAAATCAATTTAGCTAGCTTGGCAGATGCTGGACACCTCACGAACGTGCCTGATATCTTTCACACATTCTCTTTTGCACGGTGCTCTCTAGGCGGGACGGAGCGGGGGTGGTGCTGCCGCTGTGAGAGGTGAAAAGAAGTAATGCGTCGCGATCTGCACTTACTAGCGCTTACTGCACTTACTCCGAGATTGCGTGCGAGACCGGAGGTCATAGTTAAGGCGTCTCGATACCAGCGAGGGACACTGGAAGCGCTGGCGTCGCCGAGGCACCCTAGACGCAGTTACGTTCTTTGCCTTTCGCTTCGTGTGAGCGTGCGCCGGCTCATCGGAGTAGTGCAGCTTCCACATGCACCAAGGGGATTTCTCCGCCGCCGACTACTTCAATTGCGAGAGCACCGACTAACAATACTGCTGCAATACGCGTTGCAGAAATGACACGATTTCGACGGGCGAATGTCGTGCCTTGGTGGAGCGAGACAGAGTCCAGCGGGACGCACGCGTTTGCGGCTCAAGCTAAGAACCTCTGCCAACTAGGCGTCAACATGAGTGCGTCCACGCCAGTCGGTGCTATAGCTGCCAAACACGAATAGACATTGTAGAAGCTCTCATATATCATTACAGAATAGGCACTACTTCTGTGTAGATACGTTTCACCTTCGTGTTATACCGATTCCTATGACGGAGGGATCAGCGATGCTTTTTTGTCGCCTGCGGTCGTCACGAACTCTTGTTCTACTCTTTCATTCTTTTACATCCCCTTTCTCCTTCCCACGTACAGAGTAGCAAACCGGAAACTTCCTCTGGTTAACCTCCCTGCCTTTCCTTTCTCTCTTCTCTCTCTCTCGCCGATTGCGCGAGCTGCCCTTTGAGCTCCGTCTGGGTGGCCACAGTCGCTTTTTTGTATTTGAAGGTGAAATGGATTTTATGATAATGATAATTTCCTGTTGAGTAGGTAACTGTTCCCGGAGTTACTAATAAACTTGTTATATATAAACTCATAGACGTGCGCAGGGTTCCCCTTCAGGGGGGGGGGGGTGCGAAGGTTCGTCGCAGCGCCCCCCCTTCACAAATTTTGTCAATGTATGGCGCTGACATTGCGCCCCCCCCCAAGTCGCAGCGCCCCTCCTCCTGTTACGTCAATGTGTGGGGCTGGCTTTGCGCCCCCCCCCCCTCTTTGGTGAACAGGGCGGGGCGGCCGCCCCCCCTGCGCCCCCCCCCCCCCCCGTGCGCGTGCCTATGTATAGACTCACTGTATAAACTGGCGCAAAGAGGCAATAAATTCCATGAGCTGCATCAATCCTTTCATGCACGATAGACGCAGTTCCCCAGCTAGTATAACAAAACCAGAAGCAAAGCATTTCACAGTGATTTCTTTATTTAGGTTGAAAAGCTCCGAAATTTTCGAAGTTCATATCACATGGTCGTGTGAAATGTTAAGGAGGATTTAACAGTGCATAGTACGGTCACTGGGATGGAGCTCGGTGGTTCATTTGTTTATTTGTACTTTAGAAAGCACGTACTTAGAGTTAGAGGATAAAAATGACTAGAAACAATCCACTGGTGAGGCGCAATTCTAGGAATTGGAGAGCGTTGCCTGCGTGTTCGATTTGTTTGAGAGCGCGATCTCAAGATTCAGCTTTCCGTCACATATGAAACCAGCACCCTTCAAGTTATCAATCGGTAATTCGAACCTTCCGTGAAAATCAACCAGTGATTTTTTGTTGTCCTTAGTTGAGAAAGGCGACTCGCAAGGATACATTGCAAATGCTTTCTCTCGTTTCTCGTCGAACGCGGTGACATCGAAAGAAGGAGCTGAACAGCGAGAGCCCTCCAGCCTTCCAAGGAATTTAATCTCCACGAAGAGCATATGCAGAGAAGTGAAACAGGGCCAGACTTCGATCGTAAAGTACGAGTCCTTCGTGTGCAGCACTCTGATAACGCAAACCTCCGTCTTCAAGTCCGCCCATAAAACACCTTTGTCACATTTTTCGATGGTCACAATGTACGTCACACTTCCAAGCACTTCCCTCCACGTGCGTGTCGTCGACAGCTCTCTGTTCAACATCAAGTGACATATAACTTTAGAAGACCCAAAATATTTAATAACATGTTGAGGATAATCTTGTGTAGAAGTTTTCTGCATGTGTCTCAGAACACTAGATGACAGGTTGAAGAAGTCTTCCGGCTTTCGATTTATCAACATTTCCTGTGAGCAGGATGGTGACGACGACGACGACGTGCCGGCTACATCGGCTCGATTTCGCCGAGAAATCGGTCCCTGCAAAACGACCGAGGAAGCCGTGGCCCCGTGTTGAGCTGTCTCTGCATTTACAGATGATCCAGACTCGCATGCGATTTCGGCGAACCTGGATTCCTGGTTCCGGACCTGTTCTATCAGCTCATTCACCCGACTCTGAATAGCAGGCAGCTCGCGGTCATGGTTAGGGTCTCTCAAAAGCGTCTTAACTTCTTCCAGAGCATTCCTCACATCTTGAAGTGTCAGCACTCTTGAGTCTGTGGACGCGTTCTCTGTCCGTGCTAAAGAAACATCGGCAGTGCACTCAGCCACGTAGTGCGCTGCCAGTTCCCTGTGCAGGACTGCTTCGCCACAATGCAAACATTCGACGGCGTGGAATGGGCACTCCTTCTCGTAGTGTCCCAGCATATCTTCCACGGCGCCCTCGTACTGACAACCGTGAGCTTCGTTCCAGCAATAAACCTTTACCGAAAAATAAAGAAAAAAATACATGTACAATTTCTTGTTAGTTAAGCGTAATCCCTTCGTAAAGAAAATGTAAACAACGTATCAACTTTATTATATTAAATACTGATGAATCGTTTAGCACCTAAGAATGTGGAAGAATATATTTATCATAAAGAAACTTTTTCGCTTTCTGTCAAAAGCAGCAGCAGTTGAGATGAGACTCAGAAAGGAAACTCGTGCTCAGTATTGAGATGAGACCCTTTCTCAACTTTTCGATCTAATGCAATGTGTATGTGATGTACAGAGCGGACGGAAAGAAACGTGCACAGCGCGGCGCGCTGTTTGCATCACGCTCTGACCTTGGTGGTGGCAATAAAAAGATGCTAGAGGGCTCTTGATTATATCATGGACGATTCTAGTGGCTTCTTATCACTATCCAGGCTACCACCGCTTGAAAATAAATGTGAAACAGCAGAAATGTAGATGCCGCATGTTCGCGTTTCTTTCGATCCCCACTGTACACTCTTTTGCGAACGAACTGTGATATTTCACTTCAGTGTTTCCTTCAACCCCGGCTTGGACGATTCCTTGCAGGCACGCTTGTGCCACAGTGACCGGCGCAGGTGATGGCTTGTGGTCGTGGCCTATGACAAATATTTTGCCAGCTCCTAGAGCGGTGCTCTTTCGGGTAACTAATAAAAAAACTGTTTTGTTTTTAAAGTTCGGCTGTAGTACAATCCAATAATACCTTTATTTGGGCAATTTGGTTCATACTCGCTGCATTTCTCTGTCTGTGTCTACTGTGTCTCCTGTCTTCGTCTGCAGGAGGCACATATAGACACAGATAGACATGATATGTAGATAGGCATATGCGTATGTCTGTGTGTCCTGTCTTCATTTAAAAGAAACATATATAGACAAATATAGACTGAAAACACAGATAGACGTCTGTGTCTCATGTCTTGTACAGGAGGCATAGACACACATACACGCCTGTGTCTATCGGTGCCTCCTCTCTTCGTCTACAGGAGGCACAGATTGACCCAGATAGACTGGAGACACAGATAGCCAGGAGACAGAGATGTCAGTGTCCATGTGTGTCTCCTGTCTTCACACACAGCAGACACAGCATTACGCCTGTGTCTATCTGTGTCTCCTGTCTTCGTCTATGTCGCGCTGCATTTCTCCGCGTAATACATTGCCACACCTACAACGCTAGGGCGTGTATATTCGGTGGTGTGAATATTCGAAATGAATACTTCTTGCCAAAGAATGGCAGAAAGAGCTTTCTCTCACCTTCAAGGTATTCGCTTTTCTCGTCGGTAAATCATAACGGGAACATTCCGCTTCCTCGAAGGGCTTTTGATCCAAAGGACACCGCCCACTGCACCCTTGGAAACTGGCTGCGTGACACGATTGGCAGAGAGCGTGTTCGCACGGCAACAGCATAGTCTGTTTCGGAATCATGCGACAGAGGCCACATACACGCGAACTGGGCACCTCGTCGACAAAGCGCGTCGGTCGCCAGTTGACGCCTGCGATTGCGTGGTCGCGAAAACGGTGAACTCCTCTGAGATCCGGCATGGTGATTGCAGCTACACGCGCAAATACCGCACTGGCATAGCGTCGCATTGGATTTTTTGTCATGAAGCTTATCGCAACTGTGTGGTCTCATAAGCTTTGGATAGCCCTTAAATCAATGTGTTGCCATTTTTTCGTTATTGTCCATACCTTGATAGTCACTGCTTGGGACTCACCCGTATATATTTAGCTAAGAACAATGGTGTTGTTATCGACGTGGCAATAATTTTTGTTCGTTCCGTATATCATGGCAGAACATATAAAGAGGAAGTTATCAGTTTTTTTTTTCACATGCCTCCGTGCCGCAATTCAATTCGTGCCGTTGTGTGACGCGGTGAGGAATGTTGCCTATCGTAGGCGAATGCACTACACGCATGAATCAACGCTTCCACCAGGAAACCGACAGCAAATTTTTTATTCTTTACTGGGTTCAAAGGTTTCTTTTCACATGCAGCCTAGGTGAAGCGTGACTCAAAAAGTGAAAAGCAGAGCCAAGGAAACCGACAGTGATTATGTAAAACAATTCATTTGAGTATTCGTGTAGTTTTTATTTTATGTAGAAAATGATGCTTAAACAAGATCTGTAAAGGCAGGGGATAAAGAAAGAAAGTTGTCGTAATGAAGCATGAAAATATAGCCGTCGCCTCTGACCGTAACTCCATCTGGTTGCAAATGTTGACAGTAGGGTGCCTTAACAGCAAGGGTAACACCGTGCCATGTGCGCTACGTGATTACCGTTCCGTGTTGAGTCAATATCTGAAAAAGGTGGAGCTTCTCGAGTTGCTCGACTCGCATTGTAACATGAGATGTTTACAGTGGCCACTACAGGTACTGCAGGTTAAAATAGCGACATGCGCACCACCACACTACGGTAGTGCCACACTTGCTGCAAGGTAAACCGGTACTATTGTAAGGCGCTAGAGCGCTTAGCTAGACTGTCCCACATTTGCGGGCTGATTAGCATAGTGGATGTATATGTAAAAAAAAAGAGAAACCACTGGGAGTCCGGAGATGTTTTTGGGACATCAGTGATCGTGCAGGCTGAGCAAAGTATGAAGTGATGAACGAAATAGATAGCCTGCATGGGTGATTGCTAATTGATGTTATCTAGGAGGTGGTCGCGCTGTGTACCGTTCTGTGTGAGTGAATAACAACTTTATCAGTCGAATGGGTCAGGGGAAAGGGAGGCTAAGCCACGTAGGCTGAAACAGTTGGACAGAAAATGTTCGCAAACCACTTTGTTCAAAGCGATTCCCGCTTTGCCTCTGTGTCTTGTTGTAGAATGAGTGGTGGTTCTTTAGAATATTCGGGAGCACTTTTAGGGGCGAAGCTCCTCTTAGTTGTCACGCGTCCGACGTAAGGCGTCCGGCGTAAGGCGTAACCGGCAATATCTCCCGAACAGTATCTCCCATAACCGATTCTTTAAACTGCACACTACTTCGTCTTTGCAAACATCCCACTACGACCCATCACCGATCCATCACTTCACCGACCATAAAGCCGTTATAATGAAGGGGGAACGGAAGTCAGGTCTAGCTACCACATACGGTTAATAAAATTTCTTGTATAAATATATACAGTGTTTGTCACGTCCTTGATGATGTACTGGGCTATCGCTTTGATTACTGCTGGGCGAAACCACTGAAGATTTCACGGTGTAACCATGATTGCTTCAGGAGCTCCACCCAAGCTCTTCATCATTCACCCGTGGATATGCTGTAAATTTTTTTTCCGCACTAGTGCTGGGGTTATTGAGAGCCCTAAATGTAAAGACTTTGTGTTCGCATGTCTGCGTCCTATTTTTGAAAAGCTCTACAGTGGTTGCTAGAAGCATGGAAGACAGACTCGGCTGCACTCCAAGAAAAACGAAGACGATGGAATTACACAGCGTGATGAGGGAATAGGACGGAGCCCTATAGTTTCAAGTGCGGAACACATTAGGGGCCCGGGCTGTCGTATGCTGCCGTCCCTTTCCCATATTCTTTTCGGCTGCCCTGCCGATCCTCCCCCGCGGGGACAGCCTGCCATCTCCAGCTGGGAGGACTGGGAGGTCCTGCTCTCGTCTGGGGACCCGGCGTTGCAACTTGACGCGGTGACTCGGGCTGCCGATGTCATCGCGGTGAGAGGCATGACCATGTAGACGTGGCGTGGGACCACGCGGTGGTCCAGGGACCTCGGGGGGGGGGGGGGGTCCAAACAAACTTGCTAATAAGGTTATTCTGTCTGTCTCTCTGTCGTCTCGTGTACTCGATCTCATTCAAGATATTACTAACTTGAATGAAGAGAACTTCGAGGGCTCGTTACTTCGTTTGATAAAATCTCAATATGTTGGTTTTAATTAAGTTTGCACCATGTAACTAGCTCTTGTTGCAGTGACTCCGCATATGCGACTTATAAAAATGTAATAATCACTATCACTAACATAATAGGTTTTTTTTCCGAGTTTCTTCGATGCGTTTGAAATAAAATTTGCCAGTACTATTGCTCTTCTCAACAGTACTTCTGGTACTGCTGAACATAGAATAATATGCGTACCGGGCCATGCTGGGTTGCAAGTAAACGTTGTCGCCAGTTCGTTATAGAGCCAGGCCGCCGCACAGTGCAACAATATCTCTTATTTGCTATTTCGCCTAAGGTGTAGTGATTATCTCTGCAAATTTTCGCTATGTGCAGATTGCACAAAATCATAATTACATAGGCTTTACCGTACGAGTGTGGTAAAAAGACCTTTTTGAAGATTGCTTTGGCTGTATCCGATTTAGAAATGCCGATTAAAAGCGCTAGCAGCTTTTTCGTCAGGTGCCCCTGCAATATTCTGGTGTTCCAACACATTTTACGAGTGCCGACTAGTATTTGATGATATCTACCAATAGACCAGCACTTCAGGAATCACGGCACACATGCGCAAGAAACAGAAACAATACGACGTTGACGTCACCGAGCTTGTGCATGGAGCCGGGCGTCTTCAACAACTGCATTCAGGCGCAGGTACTATACTAACCTCGAAGGATACAGATAGGAGAGTCCGTTATCACGCAACAATATATGACAGACGGAGCTGCTATGATTGCAGTATGCACGCCTTTATTAAGCATGGCGTTAGCGCTATCCAACGCATTGTTGATAGCACGCGGTTGATAGAGGCTTGGCCGCAATGTGGTTTATCCAGATGAACGAACGTCCTAGCCCACCGAACGTGAGCCCTACTTGCGGGCCGAAATGGATTCAGCGCGAAGCGTCAGTACTACAACCCGCACGCGTGACTTCATGGAGCAGCAAAAAAGAAAAAAAAAATGACTGTAAGAATGTCACTATATAGTGTAATGATTGAATCGATGATAAAAAAAAATGTCAATCTAGCATAACAAAATGAGAAAATATTTTTCACAGCTATTAACTTAGAATACAAAAGTTACACCATCTCCCACTAAAGGGACCATGTGGGGATGCGAAGGAGCGCATGGGTCGACTCAAAGTTCCGTTCATCACGGGCACCGTGCCCGATGTTAACGCGTCCTTGCAAGTGGAGCACACCATGAATTCATTGTATTTGCTGTTGCTGTTACTCGTCCCGAACTCTTGTTGGAGCACGCCACGCGGGTTCATCGCGCGTCTGCAGAATCTCGTTCCCCGACTCCATCACATAATTGCTGAGAGAGTGTAAGGGGGAGAGGCCACAGCGTCTTACCCAGCCCCTTAGACAGGCCCGAACGCGCTAGCGCGTGCCAGCACACATGGTTTTGTCTGCGTTAGGCTATGCTAGGACAGCATACGGCAGCCCTGGCCCCTAAAGTGCTCTGTACGTATCATCATCAAGGCGGTCGAAGAACAAGAGGAAGAGGGCTTCTCCTTGGCGCGAGCGCGTGCTCGGATGGCTATGCTAGGTGGTAGAAAGCGGACGATCGCCAATGGAACTACGGACACAGCCCCGAGCAAAAGCTGCTTCGCATCTAATGGTGAATTCCATTGGCAGATTCGGAGCACTTCCGGTAGCAGTTTTCCTGCTCCATTCGGAGCAAGTCTGTTCCATTGGCGGATTGCGAGTGCTCCCTGTATGTTTCATTGGCAGATCTGGAGCAGGCGCCAGATTTACTCCACGGAGCAGCTCTCTCTACTCCGCGAAAAGCGGCGGATTCGACCGGACGTCGCAAGCTCCCCGCGCGTGCGCAGAGCGTGGCGTACCGCGTGCGCAATTAATCATCTCCGCGGCTCGCGCCCGTGAAGGCGAAAACAGCGCGAAACGCGAGGAATGCTAGGCGCTTGCGAAGTAGGTGTGCGTAGCGCCCCCTACCGGTTGCTCTGGCGAGGGCGCTTGTGTTCCATTGGCAGGTTTCTTCGGCTGCTCTCTGCCGGAGTGGAGTGCTCCGGCGTAGAGTTCGTCGGCCACTCCGAATCCGCCAATGGAATTCACCATAAAACACCATACTTCATGGAAGTCACGGGACCTTGAGAAGTGGTAACGAGGATGTAACAGTACAGATCATGCAGCCCGCCCTGAGAAGCTCCGTGAAATGAAAAAAAAAACCTTATTGAGGTCCTACGGGCCTCAACAAGTGCATATCGGGCAGCTCCCACGTAGGGACAGATAGGCCTAACCTCTCCGTCACGTCGCAGGCCCGTTGGACTGCCCATAGTTGTGCTTCCAAATGTGGACTGCGTAGCGCAGCATCCCACTTAGACGACGTAACGTCTTCGTCAGCCCGAGTGCTTTTTTTAGTAGCGTTAGCTACACTGGCCCAGCAGGAGCGGTTACGTGTGCTCGTAAGACAGCCGTGCTGCGCATGCGCGAGCAGCAGTGATGTCACACAGCTGGCTCACCGGAACACTCTAACGCTATGAGCCCGTGGCTCCGTGGCTGTGGGCTGGATGATCGCGTCCCTGTCGTGTGTGCAGCGTCGACTGACCGAGTGCGTCCACACTTGACACTGAATGAACGCGCAAACGGCGCCACAGGCGATAGCGTCCCTCTCCGTCTGGCGAGGTCTGTGACGTCACGGAGAGAGTGGGCAGGCCTTCTCTTATCTAGGTGGTGTTGACCGGGCACGTCTCCATGAACCCAACGCCGGCGCTGCGCCGGGCGTTGGGGCCATAGAGACGGCAGCGTGGTGCTACACTGACCACCTAGCCGTCTTTGTGGCAATAGAGAAATGGCGTTGAGCAAAAAGTAAATATACTGTGTCACATAATACGTAACCATGTGTGTGTCATTGAAACAGCAGTAAGCATGATAATCAAGCTAATCCGAGACAACCAGGAGAGCTAAGAATAATGCGCTGAACCTTAGCTCACGCTACGTATATCCTGGCATAGCCGGGCTGAGCCAGCACAATTTTTTACTTGCGCTCTATCAGGGTATGTTGCGCAGTTGAAAGATTAGAAGCATAAACCAGCGACTACTGGAACACAATTCTAGGAGCTCGAGTGGGTCACCTGTGTGTTTTTGTTAGAACTGGATTCTAAGCTGCATCCAATTGCTATGGCGACCAACACCTTCGATTTCGTCGTGCAGTATATGAAATGTGGCGTGAAAATGTACTCGTGAGTGTCCAATGTCCGCACAACTGCAAGGCGAAACACGGGGACAGAACGTAAATGGTTTCACTTCTTCACCGTGGTAGCCGCTGACGTTGAAAGAAGGCGCCGAACAAGAGCCGAACACCACCCCAAAAAACACGATCTCCACATTGACTCTAGTATCGCGCAAAACAGGAATGTGATTTTTACGTACTTCTACGGTAAAGTACGAGTCTCGAGTGTGCAATACTGTAATACGACAAAACGGTTTTCTAACATCTGAACGTAAAAAATCTGGCCGACTGAGAACTAGGACATAAGTCACCGTCCCAAGCAATTGTCTCCATGAACGTGTCGTCGACAGAGGTGTGGTCAACTTTAAGTAACATCGCTGTCCGGGAGGAGACCAAACATATTCGATAGCATGTTGAGGGTAATCTTGTTCAGAAGTTTTCTGCATCAGTTCGCGAACAAGAGGTGAAAGGTCGAAGAGGTCTTCCGGCTTTTGATTTCTCAACATTTGCTGCGAGCAGGACAGTGTCGACGTTGGCGTGCTGGCTTCGTTCGCAGGACGTTGCCGAGATGTTGGTTCCTGAAAGACAGCCGAGGAAGCAATGGCCGTGTGTTGAGCAGTCCCTGCATTTACAGATGACCTAACCTCACGTGTGTTTTCGGCCAACCTGGATTCTAGGTTTCTGACTTGTTCCGTCAGCTCGTTCAAATGACTCTGAATACTAGGCAGCACCTGATCGTGGTCAGAGCCCCTCAACAATCTCTTGGCTTCTTTCAGAGCATTCCTGATGTCTTGAAGTGTCAGTGCTCCAGACTCTGAGGACGTGTTCTTTGTGCGCGTTGAAGAAACACCGGTACTGCATCCGACAGCGTAGTGCGTTGCTAGTTCCCTGTGCAGAACTCCTTCGCCGCATCGCAGACATTCCACTGAATGGAATGTGCATTCGTTCTCATAGTGTTCCAGCATATCTTCTATGGCACCCTGAAATTCGCATCCATGAGCTTCGTTCCAGCAACAAACCTTCATGGAAAAATAAGAAAAAGATAAGAGTACAATGTCTTCATGTAAAATATACGTAATCTCTATGTAATGAACGAGCGAACAACACCATCAACCGTATTGTATTGGATACATTTGAATTGCATAGTGCCTATAAATGCGCAACGAAGGTATATTTACCGTAATAAAATTTCGCTCTGTTTGCCACGAAAAGCAGCAGCTGAGATAACACCCAAAAAGAAGCAACTTGTTCAAAATTAGAATGAACGTCATTCGCTACTTTTCAAGGTAACGTAACTCGATGTTTGACACTTCGTTTAGGATGTGTATAGAATGTGCAGGTCAGCCCAATGTTAGAGGGAACACGCGAGCGCCTGTCTCGCGATCCGCTCAGTGCCATGCAATGGAAGCTGCGAAAGCGAAGCGCATGCGCGAAGCGACGCAGGATTGGCAGCTGCCCCACGTAGTCTACTGCAGAGCCACCCCTTTACATAGCTCAAGCGCGGCCGCGCTGTCACTGCTCTGTCGTGCAGTCACACCGTCGCGTGCCGTGCCATTCCACGGCAAGTACGTGGAAGCGCAGTCCTGCGCTAGCCTTGGGAATTGGTGGTGAGCCGAGCGAAACTTTTTGAGTGACACGTTGCTACTTCTCACACGACATGAAAAACGGAAATTACAATAGTTATTTCGGCTTTTCAGGAACACAAAGTTGTAAAAGAACATTCACGCTGGCAGCCTTGTAGCGCGTTATATCCCCGTTAGCTTGCTACACTAATCTCATTCGTCGGTGTAGGTGTTCTTAGGTACGAATCTGTTGACATGCGATTGCAGTAAGATGGCTAGTTGAGCCAGTTGCTTCACTTGCATGTGTTTTTCGGCGCGCTTCAACCAAATTTCAAATATGTATTAAATATTTGATTGCGATGAAAATGGATAGCTGGTTTTCGATACCGTGTTGCCGCACCTCCATCTGCATCTAATATGGGATATGGTGGCCATTTGCAACAGTATTATGTGTACGTATGTTTTCCCTGCACCCTACCTGGGCTGTTTTTATCCGCATAAGTACGGAACAAATCTTGCCAGCTGATATCTTAGGAAGACAAATGAAGTAATAATATACGTCACAAGTTTTTGAAAAACTGGTAACTTATTCGTTTGTATGATTTACGACGGAAATACATTTATTGTTTACGTAAATAAACATTAAATTTTGTGGGTTTTAACATTCATAGTGTAAGGACAAGAGGGCGCGTTCGTTGTCTGAAAGATTGAGTTTGGAAAAGAGCTGCTTTTTGCCACGACTGCGACTTGTGGCATTTTATTTTTTTTATAGTCTCTCACTGAGATAGCGAACATTCTATTGCTTATAAAAAAATTTATGCGCTGCTAGATCGATAGTGTCTTCGTCTTTTGCCACTCCTTTCATTAATCAATCAAAAGAAGCAGTGGTTTCCTTGTAATACATATTTGCGTCGGGCTCTAGGGATAATGGCAGCCCTACAATAAGGCCGTCAATAACCACAAGTATTAAGAATCCCCAAAACAACGAAAGACACTGCTTTCTCACCTTCAAGGCGTTCGCTATTCTGGTGGGGAAATCATAACTGCCACATTCAGCTTCTCCGAACGGCTCTTGATCCAAGGGACACCGCCCATGGCATCCTCGGGAGTTGGCTGCGTGACACGATTTGCACAGAGTGTGCCCGCACGGCAACAGCAGAATCCTCTTTGGAACCATGAGGCAGAAGTTACACACGTACGAACTGGGCACTTCGTCGACAAAACGCGTCGGTCGCCAGTTGACGCCTGCGGTGGGGTGGTCGCGAAAACGGTGCACTCGTCGGAGATTCGGCATGGTGGTGTGAATTCAGACGGGAATCATTCACTAGCAGACAAAAGTGGCTCGCTATTATATGGCCTCTTGCTACTGTGTGGTCTTATACATTTCGACTGTCATAGCAACCAGGGCAGATAACGGACGACCATTCGTTGTCGCCTATTACACGAGGCTCCTTTATCTCTACTTTAGTTTTTGCGACGCCACGTGAAACGACGCATCCGTTATGCGCGGCGGTGCTGTCTTTTCTTTTGCCCCGCATGTACAAGTAAGAGATATTGATAAGCGCTATTTCCACTTCTACATAGCCTGCATCGCCGTGCCTCTGTCACTTACTAAGCAAGTATGCTACGCAGCGAGAAAAGCACGGATGCGGTATCGTCTGAGATTGGAGCGTATTCATTTAGCCGGGCGTCTAAGAAAGAAAAATGTGAAAAAGTTGTAATACTGCAACTCGTGTATTTATTTGTGTATTACATGGCGGAATTCGAGAGTAAAACAATACTATGTTTTATTAGAGGCAATAGTTACCATTTAAAAGAGATTACAAGTTTATTGACGTGCAAGCAGTTCCTAGTGAGTGCCCGTCCTGGTTATGTTCCTTATGCTGCGGCATACTCGTGTATTTGGCGCCAAGTTTAGTATTCATACCGACGCGTAATCTATCAATGATAATTATTAACGCTATAACATTACAGACAGACTGCTCACGTCTCGAATCAATGACTTCGCTCTGACGTAATGTACACAGCGGTCTACTGTTAAAGCGAACGGTGGAGCGCGTGGTGGCCGCTCGGCGCCACCGATGGCCGGCGGCTGCATCGAGTTTCGCGCAGGCGCAGTGCGCGCTGTGAGGCGTGCTCTTTTGCCGTGCGCTACCGTCAGCTGCCCCGCTTCGAATCGTCGCGAAGCGAATCACTCACGCGACGAAAGAGCACCGCGCACGGTGCACACTGCGCCGACGCGAAGCCCGTTGCAACCATCGGCCGGCGGTGGCGCCAAGCGTGCACCATGCGATCCGCTGTTTCCCTTAACAGTGGACAGCTGTGTACATAGGTCGATCAAAGACAACGGCAGTCTAGCACTGCCCAACAAAAGCACTAGCTTTTACGGTAAAAGAGTCTAACAAGCGGTCACGGGACGCAGATACACCGGGTGTTTCTATGGCCTAATACGACAAGCGATGAAACAAGTGCATGATCGTGGCGGGGCGGTTATCGTATTACTGTGCTTACTGAAAGTCATCGATCACTTGTTATTCGTCTTCTTCATGGTGATTTTGTGTGCGCCGCGATGTTTCATCACGTCTTGACACGCGCGTTCACAATGCTGAACTGCTTCCATTGCCTCCCTGCTTACAGTGAATGCGTGCATGGCTCCGTTGTTACCTCAGCCACGGCCGCTCGATGAAAAAACCAAGGCTCCTTGTCGACGGACATTGCGACAGTGACTGCCGGTGGACAGCGCGAGCCTTCGGCCACAGCTCTAGCAACGTGTAAGTGTTTTGTTTGCCTAATTTTGAGTCTTGTACAAACGGTGCGTACAGAGGACACACACCTCGCGGGAGCAGAAACGATGCACTATAAACCGTCCAAACTTGGTGGTTCCCATGAAAATCGGGGACACTCTATCTTGCTCACCCCTTGGCTTTTATTTGCCAGTTACTTTCGAGCAGCAGCCTGTCTTGTTTCTAGCGCAGTGACGTTCTTCAGGGTGGTTTCCATATGATTACTTGAAATGTGCGTACATCTCGCGTGTGTGCTCAGTTGCCATCAGTTTTTTTCTTGCGTCGCACTAGGTTTCTAACGTATATATCTTCTTGTGCTTTCTCATTGCTCTCAGAAAGCATTCATTACTGACTGTATTCAACAACTCAACATGTGATTCTTCTTCCCAGCAGCAGCGCTCGGCGTGTGAACGGCGGTACTCGGGGTGCGTGGTTGCTGGCTGTGAGAGTGACGATGAGGTGGAGAATGTTCATGACGCATGTGGACTGCGTCGGATGAGCAGTCGTTCAATCTGTGGTTCTCAGTATGCTTTACGCAGACAGACGTTTCTTTCCTCGCGGCACGTTTGAGGCGTCTAACGCGAAGCAAAACCGTGGCCAGCAATTGAGAAGATGATGGCAACGGTGTCCGATCAGGCTATCGCATTCTACTCAAGAAGGCGATGTTCGGGTGTCCTCAAGTTTTTGTCGCAACTAAAGATCGCTAGGATAATATGCGTACCGGGCCACTGTTGGTTACAAAAGTTACGGCCACATTGTTAGAGTGAGCGCAACTCACTGCCTTATCTTTACCGCTATCGGTTTCAACAGGTCTTTTCGCAGAAATTCCGGCGTCGGTGACGGCGTCGTTGGTTGTGAGCGAAAAGTCGTCATCTTGTCCGTCACCGAAAAATTGATAGAGAATTTAACTTTATTGCCTGGCCAGGCGCTTTCTGTTCGCCCAAAGGTGGGTGTCTTCCTTATGCCAGGTAGCCATGGCTTGCAGCTGATGCCCGAGCACTGTCCACCAGGCGGAGCAGGTCTTCAGGGTTTAGTGACGTCAGCAACACCTCGCACTGGTCTTCCGGATTTTCTTGGATGCTTTGGGCGTCTATGGACGGAATACTTGGGTTTTTTGGGATCCCCATACCATGTGGTAAAGGGTGCTAGCACACTCCAGGTAGCATCTGCAGTTCCTACTGAAGTTGCCGGGGTACATTGCGTCGAGTAGTGTACCGTGCGGATAGAACGATGCAAATAAAACAAATGATATCTTCGGGTTCGAGTGAGAAACGAACCCAAGGCGGTCTGTGTGGCAAGCAGGTGTTCTACCACAGAGCCACGCTCTTTCTTGAAACTGCTTCGGAAAAAAACACTATATGAATGCTGAAAGCCATGTAGTGGAAGAAGTCTCCTTAACGCATGTATTATTGCGTGGCAGAAGCGTAGAATCGCGCCAGGCGTCAAAACAAGTGAATTATGCAACGAATGTATGTTTTAAAGGCAAACCCATTGCAAAGCACTCAAACATATTTAATCAGCAAAAGCACCAACAAAGAGGACAGCTGCATAGGATCGCGTGTTGCCTTACAGACGCGTAGTGGGCCCTTCGCGACCACATCGTCAGGATGGTTTGGGTGAAACGCAATTACACAAGAAGGGCTAATATTACAAACCCCACGGGTGACTTTCTGTAGCATCACGCTAAATAAATGCACGCCAAACAGAAACGTGATACCTTATATCTAGAGTTGAATGAGAAAGGTGTTTTGTGAGGAATGTTTCAAAGTTAATATTTTTGAGGAATATGCAGCACGGACTTTATTCAGGATCGAAAACTTCAATCGGAACTTCACTTAATTGACATCACACGCACACTTGAAACAGTGGAGCAGGTACGCGTGCAGTGCTGACGAACTTCGTGTGTCGTGTTGATGTCGTGCTCCGATATGCATTCCTGTATCACAAGTGACCGAAAGGAAGCAAGCAAGAAACGCTGAAAAATTTCAGCGACACACTAGCCACTCGAGTGTCCCGCGTCCGCGTTTTTACTGACGACAGAGCTCAATTTCGAAGTTGATTTTGTCATCGATTAGGACACCCCAGTCTTCCAGGTCACCAATGTGCGCGAAGTACTTGCGGTGAGAATGTATCCGTAAGTCTTTGTCGCGATTACAATCACATGGCTCTTCATAGGAATAGATTCGAAGATTGTTAGCTGGTGTCTGATTGTACACCTTGACAGCGAAAACAGGCGCCGAGCACCCAGAGAACCAAGCCATACCATGAAACATAATTTTCACAAAAAAATCTCTCAAACCAACCGAGACTTTAACCGTAAAGTACGCGTCCCTCGTGTGTAGCACAGTGATATCGGCAAGCCTGCTTTCGCTACATGTGTCGATGGAAAAATTTTCGACTGTCAGAACGTACGTCACGCTTCCATGCACTTCCCTCCATGTAGCAGTCGTCGACAACGTACTGGCTAATTCTAAACGACATTTACCAACCGGAAGGTCAAAATGTGCAATCGTATGCTGAGGATAATCTTGCGAGAAAGTTTTGCGCATGGCTTGCAGAACATCTTTTGGCAGGTCCACGATGGTTTTTGTATTTGGATGTATCGAGTCCTTTGCAAGCGGGACCGGGATGTCGATGATGGGCTAGCTTCTTCAGTGGGATTCCGCCAAGAAGAAGTTCCCTCTCTCAACGAGGTCGAAGGAGTCGGTGCTGAGACTTGTGCCACCTCTGATATTGCATGTGCGGCGTCATTGTGAGTGTTCACAGCCGTCCTGGACTCCTGGTTCATGACCTGTTCAATCAGTTCATTCATTTGAGTCTGAATCGCAAGCAGCAGCTGCTCGTGGTTGGCGTTCCTCAACAGCGTCTTAAGTTCTTCGAGAGCAGCAGTCACGTCTTGAAGGGTCAATGCTTGAGATCCCGAGAAAGCGTTTTCTAAGCGGGGTAAAGAAACAGCGCCGCTGCATCCGGCCACGTAGTGCGTTGACAGTTCCCTGTGCAGGACTTCCTGGCCGCATCGCACACACTCCACGGTGTGGAATGTGCACTCGTTCTCGTAGTGTCGAATCATAAACTCCATAGCTCCCTCAAATTCGCACCCATGCGCTTCTTTCCAGCAATGCACCTTCAGTAAGAGAGGAAGAAAAAGAAACAAGCAGTCTCTTTAGGAGACGTACGTAATATCATAGCAGGCGGACGTGAAGAACATAATTGCGGTGATGCGGTCACATTGCACACCAGAGAGTGGACAGGTTAACTTTCTGGGTATAGTAGCGCATCGATCTTGTTAACGATTGGACATGTTACTAATTTGGTTACTATATCTCTTTATCTATTTATTGGAAAAGAACAGCTGCAGGGGAGAGCGAATCTAATAATAACATTTATTCTGACATTCGTAAAGGTCACGCGAAACCGTCTGAACTAATGTACTTTTACAGTTCTGCGCTTATGTATTGACCAGGCTGTAGTTCCACTTTTTTGTTTACAAACAAGAAGTTAAATTTTACCTGAGTACAACTTCTGGCCTTCCTATCACGCTTCATTGCAAGCACCCTTTAAAGTAATTAAACGGATTGAGTGGTCGCGAATAACCACGTTCACTGTAGATTGTTTTCTTGCGAGGTTTTTTAGATAGCGACAACTTCGCTTATTTGCATTAGAAGTCTAACGCATGCGTTCTGAAATTCTTAGACAGTGTAAATATTAGTGAAACAACACAAAACAAGGTGTAATGTAAACACGTTTTCCTGCTGTTAGATTTGCCACTTATGTTATTTTCGAAACTGGATAGCCTGAATGAACAGCCTATATTGAATTTATCCAGGTAACTGAATAGTCGATCTCCTGCTTTTGGGGCGAAGACATATTGAATGGTCATAGCCCTTTGGCGCGTTTGTCGAAGAAGAAAGCGCGGCATCGCTCACAGACAGGTGCACTATTCGCGTCGGTTTGACCAGCCCGCTTTCGGAGAGCCGTGAACTGAGCGCTTGCTTGCAATATAATGAAAATCCTTTAGGACATATTTTCACCACGCATTTCAAGGTTTCCAGGAAACCACTTGAATCTCAATCTATCTCGAAGCAATCTCGCTATTCCATAAATTCCTTGCAACTTTCGATCATTGTTAACAATTTATAGGTTTATTCTCGCGTTTCGAGGCTGCTGTAGCTCTCATCAGGACCATCAACTCATCTGTTAAGTGTTTACTTCGTGCTTAATAAGTGTAGAAGTTTGCTTACACGAAATGTCCAGATTTACACTGCCAAGCTCGCAGATACGCAGAAGCGCAAATAATGTAATAGAACTATATTCTTCAAGAACGACTGCAACCATTTTCTCACCTTCATGGCGTTCGCCTTTCGGGTGGGGAATTCACAACTCGTACATTCCGCTTCATCGAACGGCTCTTGATCCAACGGACACCGCCCACTACAACCTTGGGAGTTAGCTGCGTGGCACCATTGGCAAAGGGCGTGGTCACATGGCAAAAGCACAGTCCTCTTCGGAATCATGCGACAGAGGGCACACACACGCGAACTGTGCACCTCGTCGACAAAGCGAGTCGGTCGCCAGTTGACGCCTGCCATGGCGTGGTCGCGAAAACGGTGCACTCGTCTGAGATCCGGCATTGCGGTGTAAGTTCAGACGTGACTGCTTCGCTTGAGTACAAGAGCGGATTGGCTGTATCTGGCCTAGCGCTACTCGGTCGTCCCATACACTTCGGCTCACATAGCAAGAGCGACAGATAACGCGATGACGTTTACCCGGTGTGGCGTATAGCTTGCATCTCGCGCCTTACCCTTCCAAACGCGACGAGAAAGAAAACATTCGTTATCATTGCTTCTAGTGCTCTTTTTTTTTCTCCCGGATGCCGCGCCAGGAGTGAAAGATAAGTGAGGGCTGCACTTCCTTTAAGATTGCATACTGCCGCGCCGCCGTAGCTCGTTGAGCGAATCTGTTACGCCGCGAGAAATGCAACGATTTCACATTCCCAGACATTCGAACATAATTGTCTAGCGAGGCTTCCAGGAAAACAAAATTGGTGCAATATTTTGTAATATTCAAGCTTTCCGGAATTTCCTCATCCTTACTACACAGAGAAATTTGGGTGCAAACCAGGCCTGAAGCCAGGGGGAAGGAGAGCCGTGCCCTGGGGCACCCCCGCCCGGAATGTTGGTCAAGTAGGTGTTTTTACCAAAAATAAATAATGAAAATAGGTGTTTTTCTCAAATAGACAAGGTTTTCAGCAAGTGCCCTCTGATATAACCGGCAGTACAAAGAACCGGCCTGCAAGGGACGCTCATCGGCGTACCTGCCATATGCTGTCCGCGTTCCACAGGAACGCGGGAAATCTCCTGGTGTGCTGCGAGGAACGCGCATCGGCGGGCCTGCGATAGGCAGTCGGCGTCTAGCGCGTGCACGGACCGAGATAAAAGGAGCGTGTCGGGTGTGCGCGGGGGGACTCACTGGCCTTTGCTCGCCCTCTCGTCTTGCTCTGGGCCCTTGTGATGTAAAGGCGCGTCTCTACGCCTTGGTTCTTAAGCCTCCTGTAAATATGTAAATTAAACAGGTTTTCTTCTTGTACAGTACGGTCCACTCTTACAGGGAACACGCGAGCGCGTGGCTGACAGCCCGCGCGGCGCTGACTAGCGGCGAGATTTGTAAATGCGGCGCATGCGCATACACTTGTAAGAGCGGCGCGCACCCGAACGCCGTAATGAATCTATACGCGTGCGCTGCATTTACAAATCTCGCCAGCAATTAGCGCTCCGCGGACAGCCGGCCACGCGCTCGCGTGTTCCCTCTAAGAGTGGACCATACTGTACGTGTGAAGCGTCGCAAGAGTCCTTCTTCGCCGGAGCCTGGGTGCCAGCCTCAACCCCTCCTCGGTCACATCAACTGGTTGGCAGCGGCGGGATCGGTTCGTGTTCTTTCCTGGTACCGATGCTGGTGAGTGCTCACTTTCCGTAGAGATTCTACCAGGTGTTTTGGATAGATGGTGATGTTTATCCAAAGGGGTAGATTAGTTGCTGCTTTATGAAGGATTGGGTTTATTAGAGGTACCTTCACGGCAGTTTGAGCAACGGAAGTCTGCACGGGGTGGCCATGGATTTGAACAAATTGAGAAAACCGGATTTAGTGCTTTTGTGCGAGGAGCTGGGGATTGAGGTGAAGACTATACATAGAAAGCCACATTTAATACAGGCAGTTAAAGGGACCCTGAAACGGTTTTGACGATTTTGTACGAACACATTGAGCCGGTAGAGCAAGTCCTAAGGATCATTTATAGACCGATTTAAGCTCTGTGCGTAAACTGTGTAATTTATTACAAGGCTTTAAAGCTGCGAATCGCCACCGATCACAGCGGCTCAGCCAAACGCGTTTTCAAACCGCCCACTTCCAGTGCGCGTCGTATTGGAAGCGTGACGTCACGCAGGCGGCTGATCTGATTGGATATGTCCAGTACACGTCACTGAACCTCCTGTGGGCAGCAAGCGTCGTCGGCCTGTGTTACAACGTACTCCGTGTTGACGTGAACTGAGTGACAGTGTTTCTCTCGAGGTTTCTTTTCTTGGACACAATGAATTGCCTTAGCCGTGTTGTGTACCACATATCTAGCAATTTCTAGCAATTGGTGACTTGTAAAGCTGCGAAATCGTGCAATGTTCGTGAGGCATCTGGCGAGCGGAATCCCATCAGCTCGTCGCTGCAATGGGCGTCGCGCTCTCGCTATCCGTTCAACGCCACGATCCAAGTTTTTCTGGCTGTAACTTCACCCCTGAAGACACAACCACATTGCCCGAGTTTACGCTTATCGGTGATCGTTCTCGAATTATTTTTGTTTGTCCGCATGCTTTTGCAGACTGTCGCCGTACATGAGAATAAAATAAGATCTGCTGGTATTGTGGCGGCACCTGTCGGAGCAGATATCAACCACTCCGCGAGCTTCGTCTTTGTTGGGCCTCCGAGATTGCACGCAACCCGTCGGCGCACAAATCTGAGGCTATGACTGGGCGAAGCTCAAACCGTCGAGTGCGCTCATGAGAGCGCTGCGATCGCCGGCGATGTCAGGGTGTCTGTGAGTTGAGGGTGCAAGGCAGTGGTGAGGAGGAGGGTATAGATATAAATTCCGTAGCGGCCTTGGTACACAGTGCGTCGCTTAATTTGTGATGTGAATGATTTGGGGATGCTCCTACCTAAACGCTGACAAAACTTCAAAAAACCGTTTCAGGGTAACTTTAAGGATTCTGGCGCGGATGAGGAGGAGCTTGCCGAGTGCTGGGAGCTAACTGAGTAGAGGATAAAAAGGGCACATGAAGACGAAGAGCGAGAGACCGTCAAGCGTAAAGCAGAAGCGGAATGCCAAGAAAGGGAGCTTGAGCGCTTGCGGCTTCAGCTTAAGATTGCAGAGGCAAAAGGCGCTACCGGTCTGGGAACAGAAAATGTAGAGATTCAGGCAGGCGCACGATTGAGCATGAGGGACCTCTTGCAGCCTTACAAGAGGAGCGAGGACATTGCCTTGTTTCTTATAAATTTTGAAAGAACTTGTGAGAGGATGGGGTTTGATCGTGCCACGTGGCCTCAAAAGCTACTAATGGTATTGCCCTGCGAAGCAGCGGACACTCTTGCGCGTTTGCCAGCACTAGACGCGGATGATTATAACAAAGTGAAGGCTGCGCTCCTAAAGAAATTCAGGCTTTCAGCAGAGGCGTTTCGCCGCCGGTTTAGGGACGCACAAAAGAAAACTGGCGAGACATTCCACGAGTTCGCATTCAACATGAAGGCCGATTTGGTAGAGTGGTTAAAGGGAGAAGGTGCATATGACGATCGTGACAAGGTAGTGGACTTGACCTGCCTTGAGCAATTTTACGGGTGCTTGGATGAGGAAACGCGCCTATGGATGAAGGACAGACTGGGCGAGAGGAACATTGAACGCGCGGCTGAGCTAGCTGATGAGTACAGCGTCCATCGCAAGTCAGAGAAAGCACGCGTTCGACCGTTCAGCAAACTGCCGCGCAGTGATCGCACTGAACGTAAAGGCGTTTGTTATAAGGAAGAGCACCGAATGGAACCACCCAGTAAAGGTGACAGCGTTGTACAGAATGCGCCCGAGAACGAAGCCATGGCAAAGACGGGGAAAGACGTCAGTTTTGAGGCAAAAAAGCCACCGCTGTGTTTCCGTTGCCAAGAGCCAGGGCACATAGCGGCTGGGTGTCGGAACCCCAAGGTAGTGTTCTGTATCACAGGCGCTGACGACGAAAATGTGCAACTCTTAAAGCCTTACCTACGCGACGTAGTTGTAAACGGAAAGGAATGCAAAGCCCTTCGTGACATTGCAGCCACGATCGACATTGTCCATCCCGATTACGTAGAAGCTAAATATTTCACGGGTAAGTGCGCGTGGATAAAGCAGGTGGTAGAAAAGAACAGCGTTTGCCTGCCGATCGCAAAGGTAAAGATGAAAGGACCGTTTGGGGTGCTAGAGACTGAGGCGGCAGTATCTCCGAATATGCCGAAGCATGCACCATTACCTATTCTCGAACAAGTCCGACTTTCTGTTAAAACAAAAGGGCCTTAGCTTTGGAGAACTCGTGGCACAGGCTATTGAGCTGAAGCCAAGGCAACGGAAACGCCGACGGCCTTAGTCGAGGTTTTCCGTAGCTGAATTGCTTTTTTTTTTTACTGCACAATTATTTTGAGTCCTATGTCAGACGAAGGTGCTGCTATTTAGCTTTGTGTGTGTGCACGTTTATTACTTTTTTGTTCGAGTTCAACTGGTCACCGCCATAGTGTAGTCTTCTGTTGTGCAATAATTAAGAGCCTTGCAGTAAGTTACACCTGGTGATTCTCGGGAGAGCTGAGTGTTCTCAGTGTAGGTGTGCGGTTTGGGAGCGCCCTCTCTGCAAAAGGCAGGCAGAAGATAGCTATGCCTACCGGTCCAACAGCATGGCATGGTGGACACGACGAACCAGCTACTGCGGAGTGTGACCATTCGGCAGCGCTTCGTGCTACCTTCGACCAGTGGACGACCAGGGAGCGGCGACGGGGCCTTTGCGGCTGTGGACGGTCCCATGCTGTGACCAAGCGTGTGTTGTGCTGGGATCTTTACGACGTCAAGGTGCACCTACCGTAAGACCTGCTATGTAGTGCGCGTCTCTGTGTTGTGGTGGACAATCAGTGTGACGGACTACGGCCACTTCGGGGAGCAGCGACACTGCAGCCCTTACGTGACCTCTTCGGGCGGCGGACGAGCTGATATAACCGGCAGTACAAAGAACCGGCCTGCAAGGGACGCTCATCGGCGTACCTGCCATATGCTGTCCGCGTTCCACAGGAACGCGGGAAATCTCCTGGTGTGCTGCGAGGAACGCGCATCGGCGGGCCTGCGATACGCAGTCGGCGTCTAGCGCGTGCACGGACCGAGATAAAAGGAGCGCGTCGGGTGTGCGCGGGGGGACTCACTGGCCTTAGCTCGCCCTCTCGTCTCGCTCTGGGCCCTTGTGCTGTAAAGGCGCGTCTCTGCGCCTTGGTTCTTAAGCCTCCTGTAAATATGTAAATTAAACAGGTTTTCTTCTTGTACGTGTGAAGCGTCGCAAGAGTCCTTCTTCGCCGGAGCCTGGGTGCCAGCCTGAACCCCTCCTCGGTCACATCACCCCCCCCCCCCCCCTCGAAAAGAATTCCTGTCTACGGGCCTGGTGCAAACCAATGTTGTATTTCAAAGAGAGCAATGATGTTTATGCGTCAGAAATTCCACGCGCGCTGACCAGTCAATCATTTAGGAAAATGTAAGAAGACACTACATTTTCACATTAGCCAGTAAGGAATACTGTAAAGTAAATTTTACCGCGGAAATAGTTCTAGTTGAGATAAGGTCGTCGCCTCGGACAGAAACTTACCCGTGTTGTGGACATCCTCAGTGTCATCAGAAGCAGGTGTCAAATCCAGCGCTGATAAATGTGCCTGTTGTGGGACCAAATGTGCTTTGGTAAATTCGGTTGTTGTGTGCGTATTGCCAAGAAAAAAACTTGTTGATGAAAGTAACAGTGTCGTAAAGTAACGCTCCTTCTAAGAAGGAAAATCAAGCCGAAAACAGTCGCCTCGTTCAATGTGCCGGTGGTTGTTTTGCTTTGTCGCAATGTGATTTACCCGTTTAAAGTATAAGGCTTTCCGTGAAGATTCAAGTTCGGCTAAGCTGTTGTACTGAATGATTGTACAACAAGTACTTTTTTACGTGTGAAGCTTCCAGGAAACTTAGCAAGGGTGGATCTTTGGCCTTGTTGGTGTGACATATGCATAACGTTAAGCGCAGTACTGAATTGACGAGGACGGGACAGGGAGTGTGTGTGTCACTCCCTGTCCCGTCCTCGTCAATTCAGTACTGCGCTTAACGTTATGCTTCCAGGAAAGGTTGCTATTAAGAGTAAGCGAGTTCGTGACGACCTAATACCGTGGGTCGCTGGTGAAATTAATATCGCTGCATTTTTTACGAGATTTCCTGATTGGCACACTTGGGTCGCATACATTTACGCTAACACAAATCATGAACGTGGTTCACTTTTTAGATGCGAAGTATCTTAAGGCGGAGCTCAATCCGGTGGTGGTGGTGTGCGGCGTGACCACCCTTACTGCGCATGCGCATACCCTCTCCACACACCTCCTCTCCACTCACCCTCTCCACGTTCCCTCTCCACTTTCCCGCTCCCCTTCCCCTCTCCACTACCCCTCTCCCCTTCCCCTCTCCACTTTCCCTCTCCCCTCCCCCCTCCCCCTTTCCACTCTTCCTCTGAAACGCGGACTAGACATGCCGAAATTCTCTCCTGCGCAACGCCGCGATGAGCTCGAGCGCATGCGCGTCCCCTCCGCTTCTCTCTCCTCTCCCACGCTGCCCCCCTCTCGCCCGCCTGTCGACCGCGTTCCCCGCTCGCCCTGTGAGAATTAACGGCCAGGCTAGATGGAAGATACGACGCCCGTAGCGTCCCTCATCGCGTTCTACGACGCGAGGTCGGTAGCATGCCCAACGAACGCCAACGGAACGCGATCGTGCAAGTGCTCCGGCTTCGCATCGCCTCATGGTCCCCTTTAGCGGGAGATGGTGTAATTTTTTTCTTTGTTATTGCGCATATGACAATCGATTTCGCCACACAATATTGCACTCGGGACAAGAGGAATAAAGCAAATGCCCATTTTTTCCTGGCTCTCTTATTTTTAAAAGGTCGATAAATTTTTATAACTCCGTATATACGAAAACTGTCAAGCGCTTTCAGTTCTGCTTGGCCTGATGACTGTCTAAGGTGTTTTAAAGGAACGAGCTCCACTTTAATGGCTCTCTGTTCAGGTTGAACAACACAGCATACGAGGTGACGTGCAATGAGGACCGATTTTATGCTGTATACATGCCAACCTTTCCAAGAGGCATTGAGATTCATCTTGCTATACAACGGCTCTTCACGTGTGGTTGCTTACCGTTCGGGGTTCAGCCGCAGTGGTTCAGCCCTTTTGAAGTTCACTACTATTTTTTCAAGGCAATGCCATCGTTTTTCCAATACCTAACACTTATAGGGAAACAATAGTTTGACTGCGTATAGGTGTCGAAAAGTGTTACAGGAGCAGTGACCCTCAGTACATTATAAGACAGCGAAGAGCATATGCATATAAATTATAAAGAGGTGTATTAGCGGCGACGATACTCAACAGCGACAGTCAAGGCGGGGCCGACTCTCAGCGCGAGTTGCGTTCTCTTCGAAAAAAGCCGAAGGCGACCCACTAGAAGGTGTTCGAGAGGACGACCCATTACCAAGTTCGATCGCTTCGCTACAATTACCCCGGGTACGAAAAGGGAGCCGCCTGGCGACCTAGCAACTTGTCACTATGAGGGGGTCGTGGTAGGGCTTCAGGCGCTCCACGTTGACAATGTCGCGCCCTCGACGGCGCATGTCCGAAGATGGTTCTATGGGTTCGATCAGGTAGTTGACCGGGGATGTGCGTTCGACGATACGGTAGGGGCCTGCATATTTGAGCAGTAGTTTGGAAGAGAGGCGAGTTGCAGTGGTAGGGACAGAGAGCCAAACGAGCGCTTCAGGAAGGAACGGGGGCGTAGAAGTAGAAGTGGTGGTGTCACCGCGAATGCTCTTCTGCCGCTCTTGGTTATGCGTAGTGAAGGCCTTGGAGAGCTCACGACACTCCTCAGCAAGTCTGGCTGTGGCAGAAATAGGCGCACATTCAGAGCGATCCGGCTTGCAGGGAAGGATTGTGTCGATTGTGTGCGACGGGTGCCTGCCATACAATAAGAAAAAGGGTGAGAAACCAGTAAGGCTCTGAGGGGCGGTATTGTAGGCATACGTAACGAAGGGCAGAATGGCATCCTAATTTGTGTGGTCGGCGGCGACGTACATCGAGAGCATGTCGCCGAGCGTGCGGTTAAAGCGTTCGGTGAGGCCATTCGTCTGCGGATGGTAAGCAGTAGTTTTGCGGTGAACAACGTTGCACTCTTTGAGAATGGCTTCGACGACTTCCGACAAGAAGACACGGCCTCGATCACTGAGCAGCTCCTGGGGTGGACCGTGACGCAGCATGAATCGGTGGAGCAAGAAGGAGGCCACATCGCGCGCTGTAGCCGCAGGGAGGGCGGCAGTTTCAGCGTATCGCGTGAGGTAGTCTACAGCGACGATGGCCCAGCGGTTACCAGCGGACGTCAGAGGAAGTGGCCCGTACAAATCGATGCCAACGCGCCCAAACGGCCGGTCAGGTTGCAGTAGAGGTTGCACGCCTGCCGGCGACAGGTGCGTTGAAGTTTTGCGGCGCTGACAATCGATGCAGGAGCGAACAAACTTCTGCACGTAGCGGTACATTCCTCGCCAAAAGTACCGCTGGCGAATGCGGTGGTAGGTTTTCGATACCCCAGAGTGTGCACACTGCGGATCAGAGTGGAACGACTCGCATATGTTAGAACGCAGACTGCGGGGTATTACTAGTAGCCACTGGCGACCGTCGCCGTCGTAATTGCGTCGGTGGAGGAGGTCGTCGCGAACGGCGAAATGGTGGGCTTGATGACGCAATGCGCGAGAGGATGGTGTGGCCGATGGATCGGTCAGCAAGTCTATCAGTGAGGCAATCCATTGATCCTTGCGCTGTTCGGTAGCGATGGTGTGAACGTCGATTGAAGCTACAGCTATGTGAGACACTGAGCTGAGGGCATTGTCGTCAGGCAAGGGAGAGCGGGACAGGGCGTCGGCGTCAGCATGCTGGCGTCCGTTGCGGTACAGCACACGGATGTCGTAGTCTTGCAGGCGAAGTGCCCACCGGGCGAGACGGCCTGAGGGATCCTTCAAGGACGACAACCAGCATAGTGCATGATGGTCGGTGACGACATCAAATGGGCGACCATACAAATAAGGTCGGAACTTCGTGAGGGCCCAAATGATTGCCAGGCATTCTTTCTCCGTAACGGTATAGTTGGTCTCAGCTTTAGTAAGCGTACGACTTGCATATGCCACGACGTATTCCGGGAACCCAGGTTTGCGCTGCGCAAGGACTACGCCGAGGCCGTGTGTACTTCTGTAGGGGCCGTAGGGTCGTAGTGGCGTAGTATCGGAGGAGACGTCAACAAACTGCGGAGCTTTGCGAAAGCGTCATCGCACTCTGACGACCACGAATTGAGGGGCCCGTTGCTGCCAAGGAGCTTCGTCAGCGGCGATATGATAGTCGCGAAGTTGCGGATGAAGCGCCGAAAGTAGGAGCATAGTCCTACGAAACTGCGCAGTTCTTTGACCGACGTAGGTTTGGGGAACTCTGACACGGCCCGAAGCTTGGCTGGATCGGGGATAATTCCGTCCTTGGACACGACGTAGCCCAGTATTGTCAGCTGCCCTGCTGCAAATCGGCACTTCTTTAGATTCAGTTGTAGCCCGGCGTCGCTCAGACGCGTCAACACATCCCGTAGGCGTTGAAGATGCGTGGAGAAGTCCGGGGCGAAAACTACCACGTCGTCGAGGTAACACAGGCACGTGTGCCATTTCAAGTTGCGCAGAACGGTATCCATCATGCGCTCAAAGATCGCGGGCGCATTACCAGCCCAAACGGCATGACGTTGAATTAGTACAAGCCATCCGGCGTGACAAAGGCTGTCTTCGGTCGAGCGTCATCAGCCATGGGGACTTGCCAGTACCCTGAGCGCAAATCAAGCGATGAAAAGAATTCTGCTCCTTGCAGGCTGTCAATGGCCTCGTCTATTCGAGGTAGGGGATAAACGTCCTTACGGGTGATCTTATTTAGTCGTCGGTAGTCCACACAGAACCGCACAGAGTCGTCCTTCTTCGCAACAAGAACGACAGGAGACGCCCACGGACTGTTTGAGGGTCGAATAACGTCACGGCGAAGCATGTCGTCGACTTGCTCGTTAATTACACGACGCTCTGCTGGAGATAAGCGATATGGACGTTGCCGCAGCGGTGGTTGAGCGCCAGTGTCGATGCAATGGGTGACAGCAGACGTGCGGCCGAGAGGAGTTTGCGCGACATCGAACGAAGAACGAAACTCTTCCAACAGGCAAGAAGCTGGGAATGCTCGACCGACGTAAGGTTGTCAGCAATCGAGGAACGAAATACATCAGCGGATGACGGATCAGATGTGGAAACAGCACTGAGCGTACGGGAGCTGGCGCAGTGCGTGTCACCCGGTGCGTCCATAAGTTGTGCGTCTTCGAGGGGTTCCGCTATGCCGAGACATTCCCCTCGCACCAACGTAACCATGAACGGGGATGGGTTGGTCACAAAAATATCCGTGTCGCCCTGAGTGATTTCCACGGTCGCAAATGGCACCAGCAAGCCTTTCCTAGTGAAAACGCGGTCACATGGAGAAAGGAGTGCAACGGCGTCGCAGAGACCGGTGCAATAGACTGACACAGCCGTTGACGAATTCGCAGGAACTGTGACGTTGTCTGACGAATACCTTGGTCGCAGCCGATGAACTGTCTGCCAGCGTCAAATGTGAGAATGGCGAGAGCTCTAATTCGGCTGGTGCGCAATGAATGACGGCGTCGTGGCGGGCGAGAAAATCCCATCCCAGGATGACGTCGTGATAGCATGAAGTAATTATGATGAATTCGACGGCGTACAGAGCGTCCTGAATGATGACACAGGCTGTGCATACCGCCGTCGGTGAATACTGAAAAGTGACGACGCCCGGAAAGCGGCGTCGTCACTTTTCGTAGCAGGCGGCTTAGTTTAGCGTCCATAACGGATACGGCGGCTCCAGTATCGATAAGGGCAGATGCGCGAACACCGTCCACAAAAACGTCTATCACGTTCGATGGTCTTCGCTGAGGGCTTTCGCAGTTCGCTAGCGTCGCAGCCCTTGCCTCGTGGACTGCGACGACTAGTTTTCCTGATCGCGTGGGACTGGACGTGGCCGCATCGGTGACAGCGAGTGGCGTCGTGGTGACGGTGAACGGCGGGTAGATGCAGCTGGGCGAGACGGCGGCGACGGAGGCGTAGGTGGGTCGTAATACGGCCGGTTCGACTGGATGGTGGCAGGCGACACGTCTCTAGGCGGCTGCACGCGATTGCAATAGCGCGCCACGTGGCGGACGTAAGCGCATGCGAAGCATATGGGGCGGTTGTCAGGTGTGCGCCATCGGTTCGCTGGGGCAGGGCCCGCCCATGGTGCAGGACGGGATTGACGGGGCGGCAACTGACAGGACTGCATGGTGGGCTGCAGTCGTGGCCTGTGCGTGACATCGGCGTAGGCTACCGGTACATCAGCTTTGAAAGAGTGAGGTCGAGTGGAGGCTTCGGCGTAAATGTGTGGGGCAGCCGTAGCGATTGATGGGGGCGTTCTTGCGACAACTTGGGCGTAACTAAAAGGTGCAGGAGCCGGATGGTGCTGGTGGTACTCGGGCATGACCTCCACGATTTCCTGCTCAATTGCTCGACGGAGGGGAGGCAGAAGGGTGGTCGACGGCAGTTGAGCGTACCGAGGGCGAGCAAAGTCCAGCAGAGAGAACTGGCGCGCGATTTCCTCGCGCACGAAGGTCTTGATCTCTGCGAGCAACGCGGAGTGGTCGGGTATGGTCGACAAGCCAGCAAGCTCGGCGTCGCGTGATGGAGAGCGACGGGTCATCGATCGCTGCCGGCGCAGCTCCTCATAGCTTTGGCAGAGCGTTATGACCTCTGCCACTGTGCTGGGGTTCTTGGCGAGCAGCATGGTGAAGGCGTCGTCGTCGATGCCTTTCATGATGTGCCTGATCTTGTCAGAATCGGACATGGTGGCGTCGGCTTTCTTGCAGAAATCGAGGACGTCTTCAATGTAACTGGTGAATGATTCACCGGTCTGCTGAGCGCGTTCACGTAAGCGCTGTTCGGCCTGGAGCTTACGAACGGCAGGTCGGCCGAACACGTTGATAATGGCGGTCTTGAAGTCGGACCACGTCGTAAAATCGGATGCGTGGTTGTTGTACCACAGGCCCGCCACACCCGCGACGTAGAAAACCAGGTTAGTCAATTTTCCGGCCTCGTCCCATTTATTGGGGACACTCACGCGCTCGTAAATGGCGAGCCAGTCCTCCACGTCGGTACTATCGGCGCCAGTGAAGACTGGAGGGTCGCGAATAATATTTCTGTAATATTTCTTCTGTCTCTCATTAGTGATTTTTCCGTGGGAAGCACCGGCGCACACTGCATCCTTCGCCCATCCGCAGGTTTCAAGTTAGTGGAGCTGTTTTTTAATGGGACGCCTCTAGTCGGCCATTATTCATCGTCTAGCTAGGAGTTAAAGCTTCGTTCTCAAACAGGTCGAACCTGCTTTTCGTGGTAGTTCAGTTATAAACTAGCTAACTTGGTTCAACTTCAAGTGCGACTTTGTTCAAAATTGTTATCATAGACCAGTTTAATTCAATTACCTGAGCAATTAGTTCTGTTATGCTCAAACTGTTTTTTTATTTATTTTATTGAGCAGCCTGCCGGTTGTGACCACCAGCTGAACTCGACGGCGATGACCGACATGTGCGGCATGTGCGGTGGTGACAACGCCACCTGCAGGACCATCAAGAGACACTTCCACGTCGCAAAGTTCGGTGAGCAGCTATGGGCACCATCGCGTGACTCACATTTTAAATTCCAAGTATATATTTCTTAACGGCCTCCCGTTCCCGCGTCGAAACCCGGTTGGGATTCTAACGGAGTGGTGGAGCATTTTCTTATGTCATGATGCGGTGCTTAGCAAGGGGCGTTTGTCGAGCCCGCGATGAGGACGCGAAGCAGTCCTTGTATTCCTGCAGAAGGCATCGAAGCTGTTGCTGTTGGCGAGCGGGAAGATGGGTTTACGTGGAAGGGTGTCTCAGGTAATGGGGTCCTCGTTGTAGCTTCGTCAGAATCTGAAAAGGCAAACGCATCGCTGGCGGCCAAGATTTCTTCTGTGTATGCAATCGTCGTGCCCCTGCTCAGGTGTCTGTATTCTTGGCTGAGTCCTAGCCGCCGGCGGCTAGTTCGATTGTCCGGGATGTCCTTAGGTTCTTCCTCTTGAGTACTCGGACTTGGGTCCCGACTCTGTGTGGGCATCCGGAACATGGACGAACCAGCCACTCCACCAGATATCACAGGGTCGTGACGGTGAAGACTCCAGCAGAACTCAGAAATGCGTAACTTTGGCCGAACTTGGGGCTGTAAAACGGAAAGTCAAACTGCAAGCAAGACACGCAGTATCCTGGTAGCGGCGAACAGAGCGTCGGCCGTCGATAATCTGATCTGCAGTAAGGCGCGTCGGCATTTATACAAGCGGCATCGAGCATTCGAACCTTATCGTTGGTGATCGCGTTAGTTCCAGAATAATCTCTACTGTTAGCGGTTGCGCGCTCAAGCCTATAAGAAGATTCTAAGATAATCTGGAAGGTTCCCAGACATTAGGGCGCGGCTTGCGCAAGGCAGCGGCTACGCGTACAACGGACTATTTACATAAAAATAACAAAAAAAGCGCGTGTGACAATATGTAAGGTGGTAGCGAAGCTTCCATAGAAGCTCACAGGGTGTCTGAGGGTGTCTTGCTCCCCCATCGCTGTCCGATTACGAGCCACACGGGCTATCATCCGATTAATCTGTTGCGCTATTTTTCTTATCGTGTTTAAAGTATAAAGACATCTGTTGTTCGATTGTAGCCACATTCCCAGCACTCCCAGTATGGCCTCTCCAGAATAACCTTACCCTTAAGCCTGATCTTGAATTTGAGTCCTGGATCTGTTCTTTGTTTCTTGCGTTTTGTGAGGCGAATCAGTTCTGATTTCTCCGCTGTAGTCCTCTGTAGTCCTCTTTGTTTTGTATGTTTCTATTCTATTGGCTGCCAATTAAAGCTTTTCCTCATTTTCGCCCAAGTTGCCCTGCGTTATCCATATTGTTGTATCGTCCGTATATAGGGAATGATGAATATCGGCAATTTCTTGCACTTTTTTGGCTAGTCCAATCATGGCTATGTTTAAAAGTGTAGGCGAAATGACCGCACCCTGTGGCGTTCCTTTGTTTGGAGGATGGGTGATTTTGGATTTATCATCCCCTACTTTGATAACTGCTGTTCTCGTGTTAAGGAAGCTTCGGACGTACTTGTACGGCCTTTTACCATAGTTGGTTTCGGCTAGTATATCCAGTATCCCTTTGTGATTACGTTATCAAAGGCCCCTTTATGTCAGTGATCACGACAATGTGTTCTCCTGCCTTGGGGACGTTGGTTAATACTTCCTGTTTTAAAAGCAGGAGAGTGTTTTGTGTTCAAAGATGGGGTCTGAAGCCAAACGTAGTGTCAGGCATTAAGTTGTTTGTTCCAAGATGACGTTGTAGTCTAGTGTTTACTAATCCCTCGAACACCTTTCCAAGACATGATGTAATACATATGGGCCTAAGGTATTTCAATGCCAATTTCTTCCCTGATTTCGGGATCATGATGATAACGGCGTGGCTCCATTGCTGCGGTATCGTTTCTTTAATCTAATGGTGATTTATAAACTTCGTGAGGGCGGCTAAATATTCATCGTTCATGTTTATTTATTTGCGAATGCTGTGTACCTATTTATTTGCGAATGAAGCCCGTGCGAATTGTGGGGCTTACAATGTAATGGTCACTTCATAGATCTTCCGAGGGCATTGCACCACTCCGCATTTGGACAGTTTGTGGTTATGGTTAGATCCGTACTTGTGTCCGCAGAGATACTATTTCCTGTTCTTGTTGGGACTGCCGGGTGTGTTAAAAGTGTCACTCCCAGTGCTTCTATTTGTCCTGCAGTATTCTTGCCTTTGTTGTCCTGGGTCGCTATACAAATTTTTGGTCACACAGAGCGTTTACTTCAGCACGGCATTCACCAGTTCACCCTGGAGGAGGTCACGGAAGCTCAGGAACGCGCTCAACTAGCTTGTATCACTACTACGAAAGCGCGCAGATGCATCCTACGGGATCTCGGTTATTGCCCCGATGTGATCGCAGGAGACTTTTCTAACATTCCTCATTCTGTTCCCGAATGCATTACGGTGGCACCTATCCCTAGACACATGCACCCCGATCATAACCGCGGTAGAAGGAAAGCGAGAGCTGCTACCATCCTTGAGTAATTGTTAAAAAGCAGGTTCCTGACAAATGTCAAAAAACAAATTACGTTTCGGAATCCGTACGGTTCCCTTGTTCCCAATGGAATGACGGCAGAGCAGCAGGTGCTTAAGTAGCGATGAGCGCACGACGCAAAGTGCGGGAATACACTTGAGGAGGAGCTCCACACAGGAGGAGCTCCAGACCATTGACTATGACCTCATCAGAAATGAATATCCCAGACATTTTATTGAGAAGACAACTAAGTTCATCATGTATAACCAGCAGCAAAACAGTCAAGCCATTGATAATACAGCGTCAACACACCAGCGCGTAGCGATCCCTACATTCAAGGAGTAAGCGAAGCCCTAGTTCGCGTGTTTAGAAAACGCGGTGTGCAGGTCACGCATGTGCAAGCAAGCAAGCTTAAGGGTGACTTCCTAAGTGTGAAGGAACCTATCTCAACGGTAACGTTTCCCTGGTGCGGTCTACAAGATCCTATGCGCCGACTTCGAATCGGTGTTCATTGGCGAAAGCGGAAATTTCTGCGGGCGTTTGAAGCAGCATAAGGATGACGTCGCCAAGAGCCAAACAGTGACAAATGCACTCGCAGAGCATTCCGAGAAGACGGGCCACGAGATAATGTGCGACAACGCGCGCATTACGGCCACGGAGAAGAATTTGACAACGACGCTCAATCTTGAACCACGTGTACTCCCGGACTTTGCGTCATGCGCTCAACGCTACTTAAGAACCTGCTGCTCTGCCGTCATTCCATTGTAAACAAGGGATGACCTCAATGCCTTTACCTGACGAGACGGTATTGCGTCGAACTCTCGACTCCGTTAGCATCCATCCTTAAGCAAATATACAGTGATCAGCGATAGGTCAGCTTTGTTGACGCTGTCTCCTATAGACGTATAAAGGACGCCAAGCCTTTTCAATTCTAAGTGTCAATTCTAAGCAACAAATTACCAATGCTTCCTCGGTCCGGGCCAGGAACTCAGAAATTGCCGAACAGATGGCAATCAAACTATCCTTGCTTGATGACACGCGAGACGCTATTTATGGCAACTGGAGGTCAGCAGTCAGAGCACTTCAAAAAAGCGTTATTTCTAAGCAGGCCCTCCGGCTCCTTGAGGGTAAGGAAATCACACAGCACTGCAATTGTTGGTTCTCCACACATCAGGGTCAGATAGAGGGCCTTTCCTCCAACCTCAATGAGTCGGCTTAAGAGGCTGTGCGCAGCCCAACCCACCGCCCTACCCCCGGACAGCTTGACGACGACTCCACCGAGAATAGGGACACTCCTACGTACAACGAGATAACAAAATGATTTTATCTCGCATGGAGAATTTACTCTCTTCGACATCTGCGGCTCAACAGAGCTCAGGCACTCACATTTCGGCTTTTACAAACAAATACATATCTAGCCCATGTCTTTTACACACGATCTATCACGGATACGTATACCGACAGTTGTTGTCCTTTATGCGAAGAAATATCCACGTTAGAACATATGCTCTGGCGGTGTGCGCGGTCACACTATGCAGTCGATAACTCGGCCAGGTGGGATGCGGGCCCCCGTAGCGCCCTTCTGGCCGGCTAGCTCTGGGCTGTCCAGCAGGCCCACGATGCGGCCGAGAGGCTTGGCCTCCCGGTCCTTATGTGGGAGCGGCCCGCTGCGTGTTGAGACACGCTCTGTAGGACCTCAATTGTGTTTACCATATCATACTGGTGAGCAGTGTGATTTACCCAATTTCTGTGGCACATATACCCGTTGGGATTATGATAGTTTTCTGCGATCGACTCACAAGGAACGATTTGCTAAACAGTTTTGCTGTTAAAAATTACGTCACTACTGGAAGCCCTATTGACATCGCACTTTAACACTACATGGCGTGAAATTATGATATTCTTAAGAGGTGCTGCTGTAAAAATTGTTTTGTATGGCTACGCATTTCTTAAAGCATGAAATGCTTTTAGCTTTCGTTGTCGGTGGCTTTGAGGCAAATACGAGCGCAGTTATCCGGGCACTTCAAACGAGACCACGGTCTAACCAAGGCATTCGAACGAGGTCATACGGACATAGAGGGCGAGACATCCGGGCAATCATCCTAAAAGTTGAAAGAAGAGCAGTCTCTCTTACGGGACCGCATAAAATACACTGGACGACGTCCAAAAAACTCAAAAACTATATTGCTTCACAGTTCTTCCTCTTTGCTCGCACTACTACCTAAGCTGTAACTTCTACGCTTAACCGTTATATACCGGTTACACCAGCGACGTACCAAAGCGAATATGGCACCATACACTTCCTCTCTTAGGTGCCATTCGAAGATTCGCCAGAGGATCGGCCTTTTACACGAGTGTTGAGAAATGCAAGTCTTTAGACTAAACGTATAATTATATATCTTTGTTTGTTTTTGTGCACGTCCGTGTGCACTTCTTATGACTTATTAATCGCCGGATGTTAATCAACTGAACTTACATACGTACACTCAAACCTTGGCTTTGTGAAGACACCGGCTGTATTGTTACTTGGTTCGAATTGTCGTTATTGTGGTCACGTGACGCCAATGTTGAGCGAGTTGTGGCACTTCATTGCATACGCATCGAACAAGAAAGGGCCGACTTACTACCGGCACATGTGAACTTTGCACATGGATTCGAGCAGCCAGTTTATAGCAGCAGACCTGTTTAAGCTTGACCTTTGACCGTGCCATACGTTAAAAGAAAACTATTGTCATCATGGACGGCCTCTAGCTTCAAAGTGTCCTACGTTGACCGATACCATATTTCAGCGCCAGACCACACTACAGAGAAAAAGCACACACGGAGCGCTGACTGGCATCAAGAGTTTTGAGTCAGCGCTCCGTGTGTCTTGTGTGCCTCCTCTGTGGTGCCGTGTCGCTCTGTAAATATGGAAGCTAAAAACTAACTCGCCCAATGTATTGTTTTCTTAACACAAACCTCTGCTCCGCGTAGTGGATAGGAGGAAGGAGGAGAGGAGAAAGAGAGACAGACTGAAAGAAAACAAAACAAGCTTTTTTGGTGAGGCGGGATTGGAACCCGAGTACCCACGGTCCGAAGGGGAGCGTCATAACCACCAGGCTACGCGCACCCACGTTTGCAGGACATGCATTTACGGGAAGCCTATGATTGCGTTGTTGTCTGGGTTCTTGCGGAAGTTGCTATGGGCGAGACAATCAGAAAGTGAGAGCGGGAGAGAGAGAGAAAGAAATAGAGAGCTGGTAGCGAAGCATCCACAGCAGATCACATGTCAAGAAAGTCGCTGCTCGTTGGAACCGTAGTCATCTACGTATTATGTGGACCGCTCACAGCAAGTAAAATGTAGAAAAACATTAAAAAAAAACATTACGTCCCTACCGGAAGCTGTAAGGACGTCGCTGTTTTACGTTACATGGCACAGAAGTATATATTTTAAAGGTGCAGCTGTTTTAGTTGCTTTTGATGGCTTTGCGATTGTTCAAGCATGAAATGCTTTTAGCTCCCATAGACCTTGAACAAATGCTAGCGCCGTTATGCGGGCACTTCTATCGAGACATTCTGGCATTCAGACAAGGTCATACGGGCATCCGAGCATCCAGCTCAAAAGTTGAAGAAAGAGCGGTCTTTCTCACAAGACCGCATTACATACCCTATCAGCGGTCCAAATAAGATAAACAATATATTGCTTCACAGTTCTTCGTCTTTGTTCACACTATTACTGAAGCTGTAACTTGTCCTACGCTCAACAGTTATTGATCTGTTAAAATAGCGACGCATGAAAGGCAGATAGGGCACCATACAGTTGCTCTTTTAAGTGGCAGCGCCCAGCGTGAGCTCTATGGAACGTCAGCGGGGCGCAGGTAAACGGGTTTCACGGCGCTAGTAGCCTTCTTCTTCGAGAAATGGCGCCACGGTACAACATGCGGTTGCAGCGCACCAGCTTGCTGTCGCCTCGTGGCCGCATCGCCGCATACACTAGGCAAAGCCCAAGATACATCACGCACAGAAACAGCGAGCAATTCCGTCCCTATGGACGACTGCACAGAGTAGTGGGGTATATTTTGGGGGGAGGGGGATCTCCTTTTCGAAGGGATGACGAAAGGCTTGACCCAGTGCAGCTGCGTTGCCTTGACCTTGGTCTATCCCCTTTTTTATGTCTGTCTGCCACTACTACATTCAATATTGAGTTCCTTATAAAAAGAGACATAACATTATTCAGCTCTTTGTTCACGTTTCTTTTGGTAACCAATAAAAACCAAAGGGATGACTTTTGATAAGTTTGACGATGATACATGGCCTGTCTTACAGTTAAGCCCTAATAGATGCACTAAGCAAATAATTCAACTTAATATATGTTGCAAAAATGACAGGAACAGCTTTATCACCTTCAATGCGTTCGCTTTTCTGGTAGGAAAATCATAACTGCCACACTAATCTTTTTTGAATGGCTGTTGATCCAAGGGACACTGCCCACCACGGTCTTGGGAGTTGGCTACGTGGCACGATAGGTATAGAACGTGCGAGAATGGCAACAGCACAGTCCTCTTCAGAATCATGCCACACAGGCCATATAGAGGCGCTTACAGTGCACCTCGTCGACAAAGCGAGTCGGTCGTTAGTTGACGCCTGCGATGGCGTGGTCGCGAAAACGGTGCACTCGTCTGAGATCCGGCATGGCGGTGGGAATTCAGACGCGAATCCTACAGTCGCGCACAGGAGCGGACTGGCTGTAGCTGACGTATCGCTACTCGGTGGTCTTACACACATTCGTTGTCATAGCAACGAGGACCAATGACACAAGGCCCTTTCCTTGTTACCACGTATAAGTTGAGGCTCAGTTGCAGCGAGTTAGCCTTTGCAACGTGACGAGGAAATCACACATTCGTTATCTGCTACGGTAGTGCTTTTCTGCTTCCTCCCAGATGCCCCAGCAAGAGTGGAAAGAGTGACTCCTATCACAATAAACATTCCGGTACAAACGGACAATAAATTCCATTACCTGCCTAAAGCCTTACGTCGATAAAACCAAGAGTTGCCTAACTGGCGTATCAACATGAGAAACGGCAGCAATTCCTTTTATTTAGTACGAAAAACTCGAATACTTCAAGAGTTGCCTATCTGGCATAGCGAAATGAGCAACGACACATTTCACGGTAGTTCCTTTTATTTAGTACGAAAAACTCGAATACTTGTCGAAGTTTATACCTCTAGCTCTCGTGAAGTGTGAAGAAGGAACTAATACTTCCATGCAAATCCACTGCTGGGGAGCTTGGGGCTTGGTTTTTTTTATTTGCAGCTTGGCAGGCACTGTTGCAAAAGTTAGCAGAAAAGAAACTTGAAACAGTCGACTGGTGAGACACAGTTCTATCACCTGACACTTCCTGCCTGTGTGTTTTCCTTGTTTGAGAGCGGGATTTTAAGCTCCACATTTCCTTGGCGTAGGTAGCGATACCATGTGAAGGCATCAACCATGATTTTTTAATGAGCCGTGAAACGCGCTCGTGAGACACAGGCAAAGCCAATCACGTGGGTAGAACAGTAGTGGTTCGCCTCGCTTCCCGTTGTACGCAATGACGTTGAGAGAAGGTGCGCAACGCCAACTGCCCTCCAGCATCTAAAAAAAAGCAATCTCCAGAGTAATCGTGTGCCCAGACTCCGAGAGGCTGTCGCAAGCTGCAGTCGTAAAGTACGCGTCTATTGTGCACAACACTGTATTAATGCAAAGTCCTCTCTGGAAATCCAACAACGGAATATCTTCGTCAGATTTTTCGAAAGTAACAATGTACCTCATGGCCTTCCTTCATCTTTCGAGTAGTCGACAGAGGTCTGGCCAACTTAAAGTGATATCTAACTTTCGTGCGACCAGAATATTCAACGGAATGTTGAGGATAGGCTTGCATGGAAGTTTTCTGCATCCGTTTCCAAACAGCTGGCGAGAGATAGAAGAAGAGTTCAGGATTTCGATTTACCAACTTTTCCTACGAGCGCCATCAGTGAAGACCTACCTTCGTCCCTTTGGCTTCACCGATCAGGCGGTTTCACCTATAGGTCGATGAGGCAGCCAAAGGGAAGTGAAGGCGGGCCTTGAGCCGACTATCTGTCTTCACCAGCTTGACTTCGCTGAGAAGTTCTTTCCTGAAAGAGCCAATGAAGCCGAGGCAGCGTCTTGATCGAATGATCTAGCTTAAGCCGCTTGACATGGCCAAAAAATTGGTTGTTGAATAACAGCCAAGGAAGACCAGGGCGCGCCTTGAACCGACGATCTAGCTTCATCCGCTTGGCTTCACTGAGAAGTTAGTTTCTGAAACACAGCCAAGGAAGCCGAGAACGAGCTTTGGTCCGATGATATAGCTTGATCTGCTTGACTTCGCCGAGAAGCTGGTTCCTGCAAGACAGTCAATGATGCCGAGGTCACACCTTGATCTGATCTAGCTTTATCCGCTTGACTTCGCCGAGAAGTTTGTTTCTGAAAGACAAGCAAGGGAGCGGATTGCGCACCTTGAGCCGACGATCTCGCTTCATCCACTTCACTTCGTCGTGAAGTTGGTTTCTGAAAGACAGCCAAGGAAGCCGAAGGGGCGCCTTGAACAGACGATCTAGCTTCATACTGCTGACTACGCCGAGACGTTGGTTTCTCAAAGACAGCCAAAGAAGCTTGGCTGTTGGTTCCTGAACAATTCGAGGACGCGCCTTGAACCGACGATCTCGCTTCATCCACTTCGCTTCTTCGGGAAGTTGGTTTCTGAAAGGCAGCCAAAGATGCCGGTGGGGCGCCTTGAACAGGAGACCCAGCTTCATCCGGTTGGCTTCGCCGAGAAGTTGGTTCCTGAAAGACAGCTAAGGCAGCCGAGAACGCGCCTTGGTTCAAAGGTCTAGCTTTATTCGTTTGATTTCGCCGAGAAGTGTGTTCCTGAAAGACTGGCAATGAAGCTGAAGCAGCGCTCTGATCTGATGATCTAGCCTGATCCACTTGATTTCGCCGAGAAGTTGGTTTCTGATTGAGAGCCAAGGAACCGGATGTAGCACAATGAACTGATCTAGCTTGATCCGCTTGATTTAACCGGGAAGTTAACTCTTGAATGACAGCCGAGGAAACAGAGGTGGCGCATTGAACTGTTGATCTTGCTCGATCCACTTTATTTCTTCGAGAAGTTGGTTCCTGAGTGAGAGCCAAGGAAGCAGAGCTAGCGCCTTGACCTGATGATCTTGCTGGATCCACTTGATTTCGCCAAGAAGTTGGTTCTTGAACAACAACCAAGGAAGCTGAGGTAGCGCATTCAATTGATGATCTAGCTTGATACACTTGATTTCGCCGAGAAGTTGGTTCCCGAATGACAGCTGAGGAAACTGAGGCAGCGCACTGAGCTGATGATCTGGGTTGATCCACTTCATTTCGCCGATAAGTTGGCTCCTGAATGACAGCCAAGGAAGCTGAGGTAGCGCATTGCACTGATGATCTAGCATGAGCCACTTGATTTCGCCGAGAAGTTGGTTCCTGAATGACAGCTAAGGAAGCTGATGTAGCGCACTGAACCGATGATCTAGCTTGAGCCACTTGATTTCGCCGAGAAGTTGGTTCCTGAACCACAGCCATAGAAGCTGAGGTAGCGCATTGAACAGATGATCTAGTATGATCCACTTGGTTTCGCCGAGAAGTTGGTTCCTGTATGACAGCCAAGGAAACCAATGCAGTGCATTGAACAGATGAGCTAGTTTGATCCACTGGAATTTGCCGAGCACTTGCTTCTTGAATGATAGCCAAGGAAACCAAGGCAGTACATTGAACCGACGACCTATCTTGATCCACTTGATTTTGCCGAAAAGTTGGTTCCGGAATGACAGCAAAGGGAACAGAGCCAGTATATTGAACCGATGACCTATCTTGATCCGCTTGATTTTGCCGACAGGTTGATTCCTGAATGTCAGCCAAGGAAACCAAAGCACTGCATTCAACCGACGTTGGCCTGTACCGAGTATCCTTCCCGCGTCGCGAAGGTTCCATGGTGTGGAACGTGTGTTTCTTTTTGTAGTGTTGCCTCTATCTTCTGTGGCACCCTCCTACTCGCACTAGAGGCCTTGGTTGTAGCAAGAAACCTACAGTGAAAATGGTAAAGAAAACAAGTAAAATGCTTTTATTAGATACAATTAACCAATTCGTAAGCATACGCCTCATTGAACGATTCAGTAGTCAAACTTTTTCGAATATATTGAAATTGCATAGTGCCCAGAAATGCGGACTTATTCATGAAAACAAATTTTAAAAACCTGTTCAGTAAAACTGGTTTCTCTGCCAAAAGCAGCAGAAATGAACGTGAAAGTCCAAAACAGAACATGTGTTGACTAATCTATTTAAACCGAGCCGTAACGTTTAAAACTAATGTTTCACGTTTAACTCTTGTTGATGAATGTATCTGTGTTGTAGAATTTCTTGCAAACAAACTGTGGTGTTTCACTGTTCTATTGTTTTCTAATTGGCTTGCTGTTAAGAGTTCGAGCTTGATATCAACTCCGCTACTCAATTTCGATATGTTCTGCAGGAACAATAATGGTTAACAAAAAAACAAAATATTGAACCATGGACCGCCACACGCGGACGAACATACGTCAGAGACGCCATGTTTGCTTTGAAAAAGAAGCGTGCAGTAAACGTGTAACAGTCTGTGTCAAAATATGGCAGTCGCCAACATATCGTCACAGAGCAGTCGTCATATTATCGTCAAAAAATTGCAGTCACCACGGACCGAAACTTCGCCGGCTTCTGGATGTTGTCGTGGTCGACACACAGATTGTTCCACGGTTTGTTGACGCATTGCATTGCTGAAGAAATGAAAAAGTTCCTGAAATGTGAACAATGACTTTATTTTACCTACGACATCCCGTAACTGTTTTAGTCTCCGTACAAATAAAGCAGCATTTATTTTGAGCAAGGTAAATGAGAAAATTAATAGTGATAAACGTAGGTATTATTTCTTGGCGCGCTAGCAGGCATGCGTTTCCGTTCTGTAGCTTCCACAGCACAGCCACAAAAAGTTGTCACCAAGTGTAGCCCTTTGGGACTAGGCGTCCCTATTTGGTGAGGCCACCTAATTTGGCCTTTTCGGTGCACCAGTGACAAAGAAAAGGTAACATACACTTAATTTACGGTAAATTTAACATTCTTGTGGCCTTAAGTTTTTTATTTCACTTCCCGTTGAAATATTTCGCTAGACACAAATGTTTTTGTGAAGGCAGCACCTTGTTGAACGAGACGCCAGACGTGGGGCGTTTCTGCAGGAATTCCACATACTCTTTTTAACATTGTTACTCCCGCAGATCGCATTATACTCACTCTACAGAGAGTCGCTTTACTCTCTTTTGCCAGGAGGAGTGAAAGGCCCTTTCACTCCTCCTGGCAAAAGAGAGTAACGTGCCTGTTCCACTCCTGCATCCCACGAGAGAGTAAAAGGTTGTTTTACTGTCTTACCATACAAGAGCTTGTTTCAGAGGTTGTTTCAGTCTTGCACATTTCCAAATATAAAGAGCTGTAAAAAAAGTTCATGCTGCCTTACATCTCCGGCTGTCGCTCAATCGATGAAGTGACGGCGAAACATTTCTCATCAACCTATCGCGACGAAAAGCGCTGAAATGCTCAGAGAACCCGCGATCATAAATGCACGCGATTTTGTTCACACGTACGCGCACTCTCAGTCAGGTGCTAGTTATAAACTGACTAGAGGCGGCGCGCCGCAGCGTACAGAAAGCCCGACAAAGAAGAAAAAAAAGAGGGAGGAGGGGTACCCTTACGCTTCGCCTTTAACACACGATCTAGCTTCATCCGGCTGACTTCGCCGAGAAGTTGGTTTCTGAAACACACACACACACACACACACACACACACACACGCACACGCACACACACACACACACACACACACACACACACACACACACACACACACACACACACACACACACACACACACACTATCGCCTTCTCAATCGCTAGCTTGCCTTCGCTTCCCGTTGGAGACGAATACACATTGCCTCAAAGCAAGACCAGGGAAAGCCTTAGTGCAAACGCCCGCTGGCTTCTGTCTTTGCATCTACCTCGAATTTTCGCTCACTACCAACGCTGCTTTGCGGCTCAGGACCGAAGACACCACCGACACCGTAATTTCTGCGAAACGAGCTCTTTGATGCTGTCGCGTTAAAAAAAATAGACGCGACTTTGTTCAAGCGGCCGCAAAACGGGAGGGCTGTTACATGCGCCCCCGAGATAGAAACATGATAACGCAACCTTACGACGCATACGCGAGCGAGGAAAGAAAAAATTACAGCATATCCACGGGTGAATGATGAAGAGCTTGGGCGAAGCTCCTGAAACAATCATGGTCTCGGGATCGGCTTCTCGTTGAGCCCGTTTCGCAGCGGCGTCCTTGACGCGCATCGTCTTGGGATCCGCCAGGCTGCCGCCAAGCGAGCGCCCGCCGCTGCGCATCGTTCATGCTCCACCAACGATCCGACACGTAGGGCGACGATCCAGGAGAATGAGAGAGGCGCTCGCTCCCCGCGCAGCCCGCGCAGCAGCCAATCGGAGAGCAGCGGCACTTCTAGCGCCATCTAGTGTCGATTCACACAAGCGCCATATTGCACACAATTATATTGGACCAACGCCATCTAGGAAATGAGACGAGAAATGGTGATGACGACAGAGATTGCGTACAGCGCCATCTAGAATATCGTCCCTGAACTGCAGTTTGTATGTACTTGTATGAGACAGCGCCATCTGCCGTTTACGCTGGACAGAGATACTGCCGTTTACGCCGGACAATGGCGACGTGACAAGGTTAGACTAAGAGGAGCTACGCCCCTAAAATAAACGACGGTAGGGAAGAAGTGCGTGCTGAAGTCGAAGTCTCGCCGTCGCCCGTCGCTCCCTTCGCCATCTTGTTCCGTTTCCCAGCCATCGCAGTTTCCTAATCGCTCAGCTGTGTCAGTGCTGGGCAGTAACGAAAATACATGTATCTTCGGTACTATCTTAGATACTCTGTGAGCATCTTGTATCTGTATCGTGATACGCCTCGCAAGATGAGTATCAGTTTCTTTATTTCCGATACATTGAGGAATGTATCGTTTATCTTAAGATACAAGATACATCGATCGTGACACTACCGTGTGAAACAATAAACATAGGCTGAGCTCTGCTTCTCAAGCTGATACTGCGTCACTAATTGTCAGTGCCATGACACTTGCTCTTAGTCACTGTGCCGCGTATTCCGATGCGTGGCACGTCTATTGCGAAAATTTTGGTTCCGTTATAGTGTGGTCATCAATTAAAGTTTCTCTTGCGTGGTGCTTCGTTAAGAAGTCGGACTAATGTAAGAAGGGGGTTGCTTTGCGTCTCGTGGCTTTCACACACCACTAATTTGAACGATCTTGTGGATTTAAGTTTGACTTAGCACGCTATCAGATTGTCTTATATGCAAATAAAATTCTAACAACTATAGCACCACCGGTACCAATGCTACATCTAATAGAACAAGCCTAATAGAAGATATCTTGTGGTACCTTACGTTTTCTTCCTCCTTTATTTATTGAAAGATTTCTTAAAATCATATTTCATTGTTAGCAAAGTAAGTGCTTTTTTGCTGTCCTTGTTTTGCATCCCGCACATTACCTAAGTCTCTGTATTGCTTTTTTTCCCCCATTCTTTTTACTGCAATGCGTCTTTTGTAACAAGCTGCCAAACTAAGCTCCCTTCTTTATTCTTACTTTTCTCTGCGTCATTTCGACAGATGTTTACATATTTTCATTCAGCTTGAGTTTACTGCGATTGTAAGGCATTGTTGAGGACGAATATTCAATAATCTGGGCGCGCCTGGAGCATTAAAAATGTTCTGCTCACTAAATAGCGAAATTTAGTTTCCAGAAGAATAATGGGAATTATCAGGAGCCATCTCAATGTATGTTACGAAGAGTTTTTGAGAAACATTGCTATACCAAATCCTCTGTTTTTCTCATGAGCGTCCCAGCGAGCCGTCATGATATTTTCCATAGGCATTGAATTTCCTATTCGATACTTCATACGTAATTGGTATAGCCATTAAACCTGCCGCCTGTATCGCCTTTCTGCACTACTTCTCTGTGTTCCATGCGGAAGAGCCTTTCTATTTTAGTTGGATATATCAAATGCGAAGCATTTCTTAGCGTATCTTTGTCCCTTTGAGTGTTTCTATCTATCTATCTATCTATCTATCTATCTATCTATCTATCTATCTATCTATCTATCTATCTATCTATCTATCTATCTATCTATCTATCTATCTATCTATCTATCTATCTATCTATCTATCTATCTATCTATCTATCTATCTATCTATCTATCTATCTATCTATCTATCTATCTATCTATCTATCTATCTATCTATCTATCTATCTATCTATCTATCTATCTATCTATCTATCTATCTATCTATCTATCTATCTATCTATCTATCTATCTATCTATTTCTTTTTGTATGTCTAGTAGCTGTGTGCACATCATGGGCTTACCAGGCACGTCGAAAACACTGGCGTTTAAAGGGTAACTTATGGTGCGACGTAACGTCAGCCGTCACGTTAGAGTACATACGTCAGTGTTATCGAAACTAAGTGCACTTTAAGGTGCAATCATGTGAATATCATATGTAACTTTCATTAATGTATTCCTCCGGGGTCCAGCAATGCTTCAATATAACTTGCTGAATCACAGGAATAGAAATTTAATGTTTATTAGACTGCTATCAAAGCGGAGCCAACACTGGAACCAGAGATGTTAATCTGATATGACGCCTGTATCATAGGAGTACATATGTAGTGTTTGTTGCTTTCTTGTAACATTAGATAGCCAGCACCACAACCACAATTGACGTTGAACCGACCGACATTACGCTTCAAAGGCTGTTTTACAGCGAAAGCTGTTATGAGATCATTTCACCGGCCGTTTTTGGCGCCGTAGTTGTCCGCCGCCGCCGCCGCCGCCGGTGTCCGTAACCAGTATCGCTCGAAATAAGAAAAAAAACGAAATAAGAAAAAAATTCCAGGATGGAACGAGGTTCGAACCTGGGCCCTCTGCGTGGGAGCCCAGTATTCAACCTCTGAGCCATGCCGGTTTTTTTTTTCTGTCTTTATTGCAGAATGTAACATTCAAACAAAAACAAATACATCCCCACTAAGCTTCAAACTTAGTGTTATAGCTTAAGCATAGTATGCAACATGCCACACACGCTTAAAATGGTTTCAGATGACACAGGTCGTCCATAACATGCAGTAGTTCATCATCGTAACAAAGTTTTGCAAATACTTCTCGCAACTTGCACACTTGTTCAATAAAATAAATACGAACTGGCCGAGCATCTAAATCACAATGCCTAACTGCCATACGGCTTCGCCATATACTGTGCAAGCCAAGGAGAAAGAACGTATCGTATTTTAAAAGTCCCGGTTCTATTGCTAAGAACCGAATCCCGCGTGGTGTAAGTGGGAATTCTTTCTTAAGTGTTCTTTGGAGAACATCCCAAAATAAAAAGGCGTCCCAGCAATCGATAAAGACGTGCTCTATCGACTCTGGTTTTTGACAAAGTAAGCAATTGGATCCCCACGGTAAGAAGTCACCTCTTTGCTCTAGCCACGTTTTAACCGGGAGCGTATCAGTGTGTAACTTAAAAAAGACCGTTTTAACTCCGGCTGGTACGATCATTTTTTTAACTCTCTTCAAAACGTCTTCTCCTTGGCCTCCACTATACATAGATCGATACAAAGGAACAGGTAAAACACTTTCAATCAAATCTCTCGTCAAACGCTTTCGAGTGACATTAGACAGATAATCCAAACTAAATCTGGCACTGAGAAATCTAAAAGCCAAAACAACTTCTCGCAGTAAGCTACTGACACCATGATGGAGATCATCATGTGAAGTAACAATAAAGTTCGGCAAAGCTGATGCAAGCCTGATTTGAAGAAATGTCCGTAAAAATGGGTCGCACTGGTCACGTAGAAAAAGGAACCTTGAAACAACTTGCCTCAAGAAGAGGTGCGGTAAAGCCAATCCTCCTCTTTTTAGTCTCAAGAAAAGGTTGTTGCGGTTTGTGCGTTCATACTGGGACTGCCACACGAAAACTGCCAATAGCCTATGAATCCTCTGAATATTGATCCTGGTGCATGGCAGTACTTGCAACAGGTAGACCAACCGCGATACCAAAAAGACGTTGCATATTGTCGCGCGTGCGAAGACAGATATGTCACGTCCACCCCATTTCTGCGTCAAAACAGAGAGCTCTTTGGTTTTTTCAGCCCACAGGTCATCGTTTTTCCGATATTTGTCTAGTGGCACACCGAGATAGGTATTAGGCTTATTAAACCATTTCACTCGTTCGTAGACCGCAGGGGACACTTCCCAATTTCCATGCCACAGGCCGGCACACTTGTCTAAGTTTACAATGCTCCCGGTAGCATCACAAAACCTTCGCACAACGTTCATGGCAATGGTTGCGCTCTCCTGATCGCTGCAAAATACGGCAACATCATCAGCATATGCTAATATCTTCACCTCACACGCTCCTAGGTGGAAACCTTGAATACTTGGATTTTTTGTTATGGCTACACAGAGGGGTTCTAGGTACAAAGCAAATAATAATGGTGAAAGTGGGCACCCTTGCCTTACAGATGAATATACATTAATTCTTTCAGTTAACTGGCGGTTCACAATTAACTTTGTTGAGCAATTGTCATAAGCCATTTTAACACCCTGAAGTATCACAGAGCCAACGCCAACGTGTTCTAACATCTTAAACAGAATGCTATGACAAACTAGATCAAAAGCATTCGCTAGATCAATTTGCAACATTGCAACTCTTCTGAAGTCAACGTCACAACACTCTAATATGCTTCTTGTTGTATGAATATTCGTAAAAATTGACCTTCCCTTTATTCCGCAGGTTTGGTGTGGGCCAACGAGTGTACAGATGACTGTTTGCAACCGCATCGCTAGAACTTTCATTAGTATTTTGTAGTCAACATTAGTCAATGTTATCGGCCTATAGACTGACACATATTTTCGTTTTACAGGGTCTGCACTTTTTGGAATCAGTACGGTGTGCGCTTTCTTGAAGGAAGGTGGTAGACTGCTTTGCAAAAAGGTCCCATACAGGCTTCATGTCGGGAAGGAACCACATTAGCATATGCAATATAGCGTGGTAGAAGAGTAAAATAAGCGCCAAGCGTCGCACAACGCGAATTCTGTAACCAGGCGTCACACAATGCGAATTGCGCAACGAGTAGGTTGTTGAATGCTTCCAACCCATTACAAAGGACTCTGCCATAAATCTTCATCGTCATCAGGCACAGCATCAACAAAGTGCGCATAATGCCTTACATGCGTAAAGCAGGTACCAACGCTCTCCGTAGAATGACGAAAAATGGCACAGTGCCTGCTGCCCTACTTCTCAAAAATTACAATGATTTATAGCGTAGTGGGGTCCTCGCAAGTGCTCTTGTATTGGTTGCCAAGGAAGCCCATAAGCGCATGATCCACTTCCTCGGGGTCTCAGTAAAATTACACTGATTTATAGCGTAGTGGGTTCCTCGCAAGTGCACCTGTATTGGTTGCCAAGGAAGCCCATAAGCGCATGATCCATTTCCTCGGGGTCTCAGTAAAGTTCTTCGCCCCCCCCCCGTCTCTCTCCCACGTCAACGTATGTTATACAGCATGACGGGAGAGGGAAATAGCGACCGGGCATCCCCCAATGCAAATTACATAACTGGTGGCCCGTTTAAAGATTCCAACCCATTACAAAGGGCTGAGCCATAATTCTCCATCGTCATCAGTCGTCGCGTCAATAAAGTGCACATAATGCCTTACAGAAGTGTAGCTGGTGCCTCGCTTCTGCGCGGGATGACGAATAATGGCTTAGTAGATGCTTCCCAACTTCACAAAAATTGTGATTTATGGCGTAGTGGGTACCTTTCTAGTTTACTTGTATGGTAGTTCCAAGAGAGCTTAAAACAGCCTCTAGAAACGCCGCTCTTCCAGCTTTCGCTGTGACTGTGCTGCGGTTTCAGCGCAGGCCTGGCGTTTTTTCTTCATTAGCCATTGCTACTGCCGACTGAGTTCTTGTATTGTAAGCTATGCTCACCATGCATTCCACGGCCGATGTTTTGAAGGCTATTGATGACCTCAAACGTGAAATGCGCGCCCGAATCCGGACAGTGAATCGGAGAATAACATTTTGTTCTAACACAGCTGATGATTTCAAGTATGCTCTAGCAGAACTACAAACTTTGACTGCTGAGGTCTAGAGGACAAGAGAGGATTGTGCTGCTTTGAGGCAAGAAAACAATGACCTAGCTGAAAGCAAAAATTGGGGGACCCTTAAGCTTCACCTTTAAGAGTTTCACGCGATAGCGAAATCCGGCCCCTAGTGCGCACTTCAACCACTAAGTGCATACTTATTAATGTGTGTTGTTGCACACACACGCACACAGACACACACACGCGCGTACACTATGTATCTCTAGTAATGGTACAGGTTTTCGATCTAAAGCACTTCCCAGTGCTAGAGTCGAGACATATTTCTCCCAATGGCCTCACATATGGCCGCACATTGTCTAATCTTTGCTGATAGCTTGATTAACGTCTCCTCTAGAAAGGAGGCATTGGCTTGATATGTTGTCCGCTAGATGGACATAGTTGTCCATTTTTGGAGCTGTTTGAAAGTTCGTGTGTGTTTTTAGCGGCGATGGCTGCATTATCCCGGCTTTTTACAGCGAAAGCTGTTATGAGATCACAACAAGGGCCGATTTTGGCGCCGTAGTTGTCCGCCGCCGCCGGTGTCCGTGACCACTATCGATCGAAATAAAAAAAAAAACGCAATAAGAAAAAATATCTGGGACGTAACGGGGTTTGAACCTGGGCGCTCTGCGTGGGAGCCCAGTGTTCTACCTCGGAGCTATGCCGGCGCTTGAAAATGCTTTGCAAAAAGACCCTTTCCAGGCTTGATGTCGGGCAGGAACCACATTTACATATGTAATGTAGTCTTGTAGAAGATTAAAATAACAACCAGGAGTCACACAACGCGAATTCCGTAACCAGGCGTCACACAACGTGAATTGCGCAACGAGAGGGTTGTTGAATGCTTCCAACCCATTACAAATGGATCTGCCAGTAATTCTTCATCATCATCAGCCACAGCATCAGCAAAGTGAACATAATGTCTTACAGGTATTTAGCGGGTACCACGATTCTCCGCAGAATGACGAAAAATTGCAGAGTGGCTGCTTCCCTTCTTCACAAAAATTATGATGGTTTATAGCGTAGTGGGTTCCTCGCAGTGCACTTCTATTGGCTGCCAAGGCTCCCATGATTCATTTCCTCAGGGTCTCAATAAAGTTAATTCGCTCTCTCGCTCTCTCTCTCTCTTTCTCGCACGTTGACGTATGTTATAAAGCGTGGTGCAAGAGTTCAATGACGACCGGGCGTCACACAATGCGAATTACCTAACTAGTGGGTCTTTTAAAGCTTCCAACCCATTACAAAGGGCTCAGTCATAATTATTCATCGTCATCAACCGTCGCATCAACAAAGTGCACATGATGCCTTACAGATGGTACCTCTCTTCTCCGCAGAATGACGAATAATGTCGTGGTGGGTGCTTCCCAACTTCACAAAAATTATGATTTGTGGCGTAGTGGGGACGTTGCTAGTGTACCTGTATTAGTAGCCACAAGAGAGTTTATAACGGGCGCTAGAAATGCCGCTCTTCTAGCTTTCGCTGTGACTGTGCTGCCCTATCCGCGCAGGCGTGGCGTTTTTTTCAAAACCAGTTTATAGACCTGGTGTGCCTCTGGGGTAGAATACCTGACTGCCACGCAGAATGCTTGGGTTAAATTCCTGGTGGGATCCTAATTTTTATTATTTTCATTCGCCTAGTGAACGCTGCACATGTCGGTTTTTCTTAACGATCTCGAATTTAAATTACCAATGTCCCGTGGTAAATGGGTATGTGCCACACCTGTCTGGAGGAAAGCGTTTGACGACGTACGCGACAAGATTTTCACGTTATTAACGCGATAGCGTTAAAGAGCTCGTATCGAAGAAATTCCGCCGTCGGCGTCGGCACCGTTGGTTGTGAGCGAAAAATCATCATCTTGTCCGTGACCGAAAAATCGAAAAATCTGCAAATAAAATAAATAATAAAAATATTGGGTCCAGGTGAGAATCGAACCCCGGCCGTCTGCGTGGCAAGCAGGTGTTCTACCACACAGCCACGCCTCCCCTCCTTCTTTATAACCGGTTTCATAACACGGCAGAGGAATAACAGCAGAAAATACAACAATAGACACGCCTCTGCTTGGAGCTGCACTGAAAGTAACTTTCATGCTTCCCAAAAATACGCGTCCTGTATACAGGTGTCACAGTACGAGATGCAATATCGCAGTAATATTGCGTGGTACAAGCGTACATTGCCATCGGGCGTCACACCATATCATTATCATAACGACTTTGTGGTTTAAAGACAGCCACCCCTTACAGAAGGCACATTACTGCGCGTATTCCTTTAAGACCACGTAGTGGGTGCATAGCAACTTCGAAAAAGTTTCTCGCACATAATTGCCCCTGGTTTAAAGCATGCTACCCATTACATAAGGCACACACCTTAGTGCGCGCATTCTGTTAAACACTCGTAGTGTTCGAAGTGCGCACTAGGGGCAGGATATCCCTATCGCGTTCAACTCTTAAAGCCGAAGCCTAAGCGTCCCCCCAATTTTTAATGTCATGACTGGACTGCCAAATTCGACAAATCCTTTTACCCTGCTATGCCAATTTTGGTCGACACCAAGTTAAGGAGGCGATCACGAGAGCACCCAGAGAGAGGTGGATAGATAGATAGATAGATAGATAGATAGATAGATAGATAGATAGATAGATAGATAGATAGATAGATAGATAGATAGATAGATAGATAGATAGATAGATAGATAGATAGATAGATAGATAGATAGATAGATAGATAGATAGATAGATAGATAGATAGATAGATAGATAGATAGATAGATAGATAGATAGATAGATAGATAGATAGATAGATAGATAGATAGATAGATAGATAGATAGATAGATAGATAGATAGATAGATAGATAGATAGATAGATAGATAGATAGATAGATAGATAGATAGATAGATAGATAGATAGATAGATAGATAGAAACGTTCAAAGTGCCAAAGGTTCGCTAAGAAATGCTTCGTATTTATTATCGAGAATTTTAGCACTCCTGATCACCTTGTGTAAGCGCTGCACCTGTTTCAAATCTTTTTGTTGATTTTGTGAGAACTTACATTTTTGGTATTTTTCCGTACGCGAAAAACCTTAACTTTTTTGCTAGTAAATATTTTTCATTACAACTTGTCACACTTCCTTATCACATTAGTGGCTGTGCAATGGACCCCAATGAGCAAACTTATGCCACAAGAAATAATATGGCTGCCTGTTATACGAAGGTGCCCCAATTGTTAGTGCATAACCTTTTGGTTATTTATTCACTGTTCATAATATTCATCTGAGCTCAGTTGTTTTGGTTCGTTGCAGGGGCCATTGCTTCTATTATGCCCCTAAAAATTACGCTTTTTTAGTGAGTGGAATTTGGGTTAGGAGTGTTTACGTAAGACGCACTTTTAATGAAATGTTTAATTATGAAAAACTAACAAATGATAGAACTTGCTTGATAATGTTCAGATGTGCCGAAAAAGGTGTGCTTTATAATGTAGACTAATCATCTTTCATGCTTATTGCTTTAACCAATTCTTCTGACACTTGGCCTCATACTGTAACATGTGGCGTCAGCGTGCGCTTTTGTTTTCAGAGTTTTTGATGAATACTCATAGGACTGCGTCTACTGTTGTGGGGCTTGCGGCACTCCGCAGTGCACTTCGAGAATTGAAATAGAATCACCGCTAAAATGGGACATATTTACAGACTCGAAGTCAGCCTTGCATTGTCTGTCGTCAGCTTTATGTCGTGGTGCACAAGACCAACCAGTATTAGAAATGAGAAAAACGTATCAGCAATTAAAATACAAAGGGCATGACAACTTTTCAGTGGCTTCCAGGCCACTGTGGCATCGACGGCAACGAACATACCGATAATTCTGCAAAGAATGCTCATGAAAGTCGCGTGCAGAAAGCCATTCCATTATCACGAACCAATGCAGCATCAAAGATTCGCTCGCTCGCACGTGATCTAACGCATTCATTGTGGAATATGTCCAATTTTCTGCATACCCGCCTTCACCGTCTGGGTCCGTCACTTCAAATTCCATCCGGACTATCCCGTTCCGAAACAACAGTCCTCTGCCGCCTGTGGCTTGGAGTGTTTTTCACGTACAGCTTTGCTTACCGAATCAGAATGGAAGACAGTGCTGCCTGTGCTCACTGTGGCAGTGAGGAAACCATTGCGCACGTCCTTTGTCATTGTCCTCACTATAGCTCCCAAAGACAACAGCTCTCAGCGACGCTAGCACTCCTCGATGACCAGCCGCTTTCTGAACAATCAATTATGGAGTGCCGGAACGTTCGAGCTTCCAACCAGAAAAGGACGAAAGCGCTGCTGATGTTTCTACGCTCAACCGACCTCGCTAAACGAGTATGATGCTCCCGTGCTTGAGTGCGCGTGCGTTTTCTTTCTTTTTTACTCTTTTTTCCTTCCTTACCTTTCTATTCCCCTTACACCTTTCCCAGTGCAGGGTAGCAAACCGAAAAACTTTCTTCTGATTAACCTCCCGGCTTTTCTCTTAACCTTTCTCTCTCTCTACAGGTGAGCTACCCTGGGCGTCCTTTTGCTGCCACCGCGCAACTGTGGGGATTCATCGAGGCATAATACAGTAAGTGGGAATACTTTTCGACAAAAATTTTGCATTGCGCACTTTGTTCGTCACTAAGAAAAGAAAAGAAACAGCATACCATGTGATAATAAGGTCGTTAAGTTGGATTTAATTGACTGGAGCAAATAAATTATGCTGCAGAATTATGATTATGGCCATATTATGTGACAGTCGTCTGCCAAGTGACAGCGTGTATGGTGAAGCACATGTATTTTACGGTATTGTCGCTTAATTAGTGACATATATCAACTCTTGAACTTTCCTGGATTTCACGTGAATATTTTCAGCAGGCTGAAGATGCGTGAGCTGTGCCAGAATAATTCAGCCACATTAGTGCGAGTCAGCTCAGCGCAATCCTGATGGCAGAGGGCCAATCATAAAAAATTGTGACTCCGATAAGACTATTATGAAGCTCTGAAGCAAGACTAAGCAGCCTTTAAACATTATCGCAGTTAAAGAAAACTAATGCTCAGCGAGAACAGATCACCGTTCCTCATTTGTTATGGTTCGCTTCTGTAAGGCATATGTAAGCTTCATACCTTCATGCTTCTTGATGAATGTAAATATTGAGTTCAGTGCAGCACCAGAAAGCAATAGACAATGGCACGCAGGTCACCAGATCATTCTATCGCAAATTCTCAAAGGACGTGCAGTTGTGCACTTACTCCATACTGTGTCATGCTTTGCTTTGAGCTCTTTCATTAGCGTAGTTACGCGACAAACTTAATATATCATCAACTCAAATTCTGTGTTTTTGACAAAATAGTTGGTGTGGAGTGAGCTTGTTAGAGCGCAGACTGTCACCTCGTTTGCGCAGACTGTCACCTCGCTTTAATGTTGTGTGGTTTCCTTTCCGCATAACTTCGCGGTGTTGACGGCTGCTGCTGGCAACTAATAGTTCCGTTCAGCTGCTTCTAGCTGCGTGATCTGGCACGGTGTATCGCGTCTGGGGTATAGGCGCTGACGCGATCTACTTGCATTGATACTGTCGTCTAATCCGCTGTGTTTCCCTTAGTCGCACGCCTACTAGCTCGGAAGCGCAATGCTTACGTTCTCTGTGCGCGGCTTGTTTTCGATTGTGTGCGCACGTCAGCAGCAGACGTAACAGCACGCCGTGGACCCCGCGCTCCGAGCGCGGATTGAACGTACGACCACGTGAAATGGGTTTCGAAGGTCTACAACTCAGGAGCCGGCGGCTGCCACTGACCGTGGCAGCCGCTGGCTCCTCTGTTTCCCAACCTCTGTTTCCCACTGACCGTGAGAAACAGAGGCTGTGTGTGGTAGACTGCAAACGTAAACTAGCCTAATGGGCCTTTTCAGGGCTGCAGTTCTCCTTAATACTACCTGCATACAGACCATACTTCCTTAGGGTGTAATGAGGTGGGTGTAATAAGGTTCTGCGTCCTCAGTTTTACTTCGTTAAGAAATATGTGGACAAAAGGTGGAAGAAAGGAGGCAAATTCACGATCAAACGTCATTCATCACGAACGATACCAAAAACTTTCATTTCACCTCCTCTATCACGTTTTCCTTCTATTTGTTTCCGAAGCTCTCTACAATGCCTTCAGTGCTGGCGGGCATGCATGCAGCTATGCAGGGGTAAGAAGTGTGTTGTCATAAGAAAGCACACATTTCACAGAATGCTTAATACATTCATGAACGCGCTAATCAATAATTTCTTCGTCTCGTCGACTAATATACATTTTCGTATGGAATGCTGCAGAGGGCACACCTTGCACCGTTGAGCTCGGGTTCACGAAGCACTTCGACCACAGAATAACTTCGCTTATGTCGTTTTTCCAATAAATGAAAATTAAACTAAAAGGAAAAGCCAGCAAACCCTCTATTTGGCCGATGGGCACGGCATGCACACTCAGTATACGCTTCTATATAACAAACTGGCCAAGGCACAGAATAAAATCCCGTGCGGAGAAAACGCGACGCAAAAAAAAAAAAAAAACACATGGCTGATCCCTCTGTCATAGGAATCGGTATATCACGAAAGTGAAACGTGTCTTCACAGACGTAGTTGAGCGTTTGTTGTGTATAGGCACCGTCCACTGACCAGAGGGAGCTGCGTTGCTCGCACTGGCCCGTCCCAAGTTCGCTGACATTGGCCGTTAGTGGTGCGCAGAAAACAGACGCGCGAACGCGTCCCCCTTGTAGCCCGGCCACAGTCCGCCCACTAATGCAGTGAGGGAGACACGCGCATCGCGTTCCATTTTGACCGGCCCCGTCTCAAAGTTGTTTTTTTTATCCGCTAGGCAGTGCGTTCTGGCGCTGCAGTCACACGGGAAAACTCGACTGCACGGTGCCTATTCTTTCGCCCCAAGGGTGAAGGAATGAATGCTACAGCAACAAATTGTAAGCAGCTCGAAACTTGCAACGCGCTGCTTAGCAGAAAGGACGCACGGAACGAACATACACAGGATGAGAGCGAACTGTCACATTTGTAGCTTATTTCTGCGTGAGCACCGCGCTCCTTTCGCAAAAGCGGCCGCTGCAGTGAGCCACGTGACCTTCGCGCTCTCAACGCAAGACGTACAAACCACCGCGATCACGAGATAAGCGCGCACTAGCGACCACGCCCTGTAGAGGCGGCCGCTCGGCGCAACGGCGACGACCTTTAAAGCGCGCTATACGAGCCCTTCGCGCCATCTGGCTAGTGATTACAAAAACACGCGATGTAACAGACCTCCAAGTACAGCCACCGGCAAATGGTCTATATGAATAGCTCGCCGTTAGCATGGCGAAGAACGTGCCGTCCGTGGTCGAATCGTTTCGCGCTGCGCGCTGCGGAGCGAGGGGTCGTAAGTTCGATTCCCGGTGGTGGAACCTGCTCTTCTGGTTCTTTTCTTTGCCCACTGTTAGTCTTTATATTTTACAACGTCATATCCGTGACGGAAATACGTCAGTGGAGCCGTGGTGGACCCCGGCATAAAAGACTTTTGTGTTAAAAAAAACATGGCTGATCCCTCTGTCATAGGAATCGGTATAAGACGATAGCGAAACGTGTCTTCACAGACGTAGTTGAGCGTTTGTCGTGCATTCTTTCGCCACCAGCGCGAAGGAATGAATGCTACAGCAACAAATTGTAATGTCACGCGAAGAACGGCAAGCAGCTCGGAACTTGCAACGCGTTGCTCAAGCAGAAAGGGCGCACGGAACGAACATACACAGGATGAGCGCGAACAAACTGTCACGGTTGTAACTTATTTCTGTGTGAGCAGCGCGCTCCTTTCGCAAAGGCCGCCGCTGCAGTGAGCGAGGTGACATTCCTGCCCTTAACGCCAACTTCTGGTGAGAGCACAAGACGTACAAACCACCGCCATCACCACACAAGCACGCGTGCGAGCGACCACGCCCTGTAGAGGCGCGCACTCATCCGCGAGGGGCGACGACCTTTAAAGCGGGCTTTTCGAGCCATTCGCGCCATCTCACTAGTGATAACGAAAACACGCTGATGTACCACCGATCTCTGTGTACCGCCACCGGCAAATGGTGCATATAAATAGCTCGCCGTTAGCATCGCAAAGAACGTGCCGTCTGTGGCCGATTGCTTCGCGCCGCGCGCTGCGGATCGACGGGTCGTAAGTTCGGCTCCCGGGGGTGGAACTTTTTCTTCTAGTTTTTTTCCTTGCTATCTGTTAGTTTTTATATTTTACAACATCATATCCGTGACGGAAATACGTCAGTGTAGCTGTGGTGGACCCCGGCATAAAACACTTTCGTGTTAAAAAACAAAAACAAAACGCCATTCTTTCTGAGCGGCCGCTGTGAACGGAAGGAAACGAGATAAAATGCCCTTCGACCTTCAGACGGCTGCATCCCGCCTGCTCGTCGGCAAGAGCGAGGAAATCAGACAATCAGACACGCCGGAATATAAGCGAGATGGACGCGTCGCGACGTATGCGCGCGCGAAGGAAAAAAATCAAAAAATCAAGAAACGTGAGAAGAGAGTCGTTTTAGGCTGGCCCCAGCAGCGTGCGGGATGCCCAAGCAAAGCCGTCATGCCATTACCTTGGCCTTGTGAACGCTGCTTCTGAGCTGTGTCGGCCGTGTGTGCGCATTTTGTGTCTGCTCTCACCACTGTACGTGAAATGCGTGTTTTGCGGACATTGCAGTATGCCTTACTGCGGGTGCGGTATGGTGTGGCGATGACCCAGCGACTCAGGCGAGCCTGCCGCTGTGTATATTACCAAGCAGATGACGTGCACGCTGCGTTCGCGGTACCATCAGGAACACAAATGGTAATACTTATGTTTCCTCTGTTCGCGCGTCCTTATCGTCGCTCGGGGAGCTCTAGGTGTCGTTCTGCACATTGCGTCGAGGGAAAAGTGCAATGAAAAAAAAGAAAAGTCATCAAGCACACATAGCGACGATGTCTGGTGCGTGTTTAGAAACTCTTGTGAATATAGCACGTATGCTTCGCACGGCCAGCTAATTATGCGCGAGAGCGCCTTGAAAAAAGATGTTTTCACCGCATAATTTCCTTCCTTGCGATAGAGCATGAATGAATCAGAGTGTTTTCAAGCGGTATACTCTAAAGCAAAAAAAAGAAAAGGCTGGTATTAACACGCTGTCATGGGATGAAATGTGCACTGAGGCTAAATTTTTTTCTCTTTATGATGTTTTCATGCTTGATTTGCTTGTTTTGATCCTCCGTCTCGATCTCAGTTTGTGCGCGTTAACATGTGACATAATCGTCACATAAATATGACCATATGATGAAGCATAATTATGGCCATATGATGTGACAGATGTACGCCAAGTGACAATGTGTGTTGTGAAGAACATGTATTTTATGCTACTGTCGCTTCATTAGTCACATAGCAGCACTGGAACTTGCCAAGCTTACATGTGCACATTTATAGCCTTTAGGAGATGTTTCAGTTGTGCAGGCTATTTTAATCACATTGATATAAGTCAGTTCAACCTGTTGAACCACGTTGTAGAATCAGCTTGTTTCTTCCCTCTCGTTATTTTGTTTTGCATTATGTTGCCATAGTGTTTATTATCTGTACACAGTATTCTCACTGTTGACACAATTTCTGACAAGATAAAAGCACTGGTATTGTGTCCACGTCTTCTCTGGTCCTCATTACAAGTACGCTGTTAATTTTTCACATGGATCGATACCAAGTCGCCCAATGTTCAGTCCAAACAGAGCAGCTGTGGTTGATCAAGAAGCTAGTGTCCAACGTGTTTAAATACAAAGTGAACCTCACTAACATTCACACCCCTTTACACTATATTGCTACCTTCATTGACATCGAAAACTACCCGAATGGTGGTACACAGGAAAAGAGTAACACTTCTGGTGTTTTTGGTATTTCTTTACCATCGTGTATTTTTCACCCTGTGTACTTGAAGTGAAAAGTTCACAAGGAACTACTTAGCAGCATCACAGTATTGCATTTCTTTCATGTTTTGTTAAAAAGTCTGCAATAAGTATAGTCAAGTGTGAGTCATTGGCAAGAAATTCTTTTTTATGGACACAGAAAGCTTAATGGACATCTTTTTGTATCATTTTCAGGAATGCATTTCTGGCAGAGCAGCAGGAGTTGCTCGCACACTGCTTATGTACTAGACAGTGTATTGTGAGGACACTCCACTGGGCCTCACTCTACACTATCTCTAACATGTCGTACACCTCACAGCATTTGGGCAAATGATGACAGTGTTATGTATGATACTGCGTGCAACCTTTGTGCATTTGAAAATTTCGCGTTGTTCAAAATGACACTTAGTGGAACCAGCTTTATTCAGCAAACTTTATCCTGAAATGGACAGTTGGGCAAGTTGATGTGTACTCATAGTGAAAGAAAGTGCGGAAAAAACCCACACCAGAGAGAAATGAGAACGAAAGGCACAGGACGATGCACTACTAGCAACTAAAGTTTAATACAAGCCACAGAAAGATTACGCATACGATAAGAAAAAACTACAGAATTAAAGAATCACGCAGTCGCAGAAAGAGTATAAACATGTCTAAAAAAGCCAAACACGTGTTAAGCTTCAGTTGTTAGTACTGCGTCGTGCTGTCCCCTTCATTTTTATGCGTGTTGTGGCTTTGTTTTCCCGCTTCGTTAACTATGAACTTACGTCCCGACTGCTTTACAGCCTCTATACGTGCCTCATCAAATTTTACTCAACGTCATGGCATATCCAGTCCTAGGATCCAATGTGCCAAGCCATCAGCCACTATTTAAAGAAAACTTTTATTTTTAAGCATATGATTGCCTAATTTCAAGTTGACTTTGCAGCCATAACGCTGGGCTTAATTTTCACTGTGGTGATTATACAAAAGCCATGAAGTGAGGAATCAAAGATGAAGAACTTGAAGTTGCAGATGGCACTCGCTGGCATGGATATATTGTAAACATAGATGCACTAATTAGGCGTAATAGAAGTGTTGATACATCGCAGTCATGTGATAACGCCGACAAGTTCCCAAGAATATTTCCATAAATTTTCGTTATTTTTCAGATAGCTGTGAGCAAGTATGGGCAGTAATATACCTATAAAGGCAGCATTGTCATTTTATGGGCATTGCAGAATGCTTTTATATATTGTGATAAGTGGATCTACAATCAATTTTAGATTTTTCTGCAGGAAACTCAACTGTATGATCACGTGCGACACGTTTTGATGCCACAGTGCAAACTAATGATACAAAAAAAACTAGAACATGCCTATCTGAATGGTTGCATATTTCTCAACAATAAAGCTAGCCTTATTGTACTAATTTAGTTGCCTTCATATGTAGGCTGACACCAAGTTCCTTTTGCATCCCATTTCTTTGGATTGTGCTTAGATACTGGCATTTTGAAGTGCACATGTCAGTAGGCACTATGAGGAAGTTTTACACACTACTTTCATGTTGGTTTACTGCTGTGAAATATATCAAGTGCTTGCGCTGTACTGTATATGTTGTTCCACGTGTTCACTATGGGTGTAGGTTCTGTGCACAAAGATGGAAATATACATATGCTTACACTGACATGAGAACTGCTACTGTTTTGATTCCAATAAAATAGTGCGAACACTGTTTCTTGTATCAATTGAGGTACGCCTATTTGTCGTGCATGCAAATGGAAGAAATAAATTTTTGCATGCAATACAAATTGGAGAAACACCGCTCGCTCAATGTAACGGCTTGTGTTTTATTACCAAACAAGTAAAACAGCGAATTCACCCATTAGAACACATTGTGGAAGGGAAATAGGCGACAGGCCGTTAGGCAACAAGTAATCACTGTGTTCTATACTAGACTACGTGATATTTCATCAATAGCAGCATAATTGAAGGTGCCTGTTGTATAAGTGAACTTCAACATAATGTACAGGTGGATGAGGGAGTGCACGCACATAAGACTGAGTTTTTCCAGTTTTGTGCCTATTTGCTATAGTCCTCGTCTTTCTGAGTTATGTATGTAAAACTCTGAATTGCGAACAAGCTAACATGTCTACTGCTGTGAATATTGTATACTAGCAATTCATACGAAGCTGGCCACGCAACAAGCGCTCACCCAACATTGCGAGTAGGAAGGTAGCACGGCCGCGTATTCTGCAATGGAACTGCCGTTCTCTGCGCCGCCGCCACAGTGATCTCGTTCAGCACTTGCTGCTGAATGAGTTTGACATCATCGCGCTCCAGGAGACCCGTGTGAGCGATGGCGAATGCAACCTTCCTGGCTTCACCGCGTACCGCTGCAGCACGCGTTGCGAGGTGCGCGAGTGCGACCTAGTTGTGTGCAGCGATGCCACACACCCGCTCGCTCGCCCCCGCGCCTCTATTTACGTGCGCCGCGGACTCGCCCACTGCTGTGTTGACATCTCTGGTGCTTTGTGCAGTGCGGTTGAGGGTGTCGAGGTGAAAGTGCGTGTTGGTGCGTGTTACACAGCGGTCGCGAGTGTTTACGTGCAGCCAGTTCATAGGTGGGACACCACATTTGTGATATGACTCTCGCGGCTCTTCGGGAACGACTGTGTGATATGCGGTGTCTTTAACTCGCACCACACGACGTGGGGAAGTGGCCATACGGATGTCAGGGGCAGGGCCCTTTTGAACTATCTTAGAGACCGGCCTCCTAGTCATCAACACCGGCAGCCCAACCGTCGTCCGTCGCGGTGTTCTCTGCAGTGCCATCGATCTCTCGATCGTGAGTGAACGCTGCAGGTACGAGTGGAAAAGGTGTGCAGACACGTGGGGCTCCAACCACTTTCCACTGTATCTCGAACCCATCGATCAGCGTCGCTCAGCTACGCGCAGCTACACCGTGACAGATTGGACTCGGTTTCGTCAACTGTTGGCTGCTTCCGCGCCATCGGGCGCTGCCTTCTTCACGCATGTGTCGCGCTGTGTGGAAGCTTCATCGCGCAAGTGTATGGTGCCAGCGGGAACGCCAGTGCCGCACATTAAACTCCGTAATCTCCATGCCGTTCGCCGCAGATTCGAACGCCGCGCCACTAAAAGTGACAGAAGGGAACATTGGACGCTGTACAACAGGCTTGACGCCGTGTGTCGTCGGCACGCTAAACGTCGACGTGACCAATCATGGGGCAGTTTGTGTGTCACGCTCGACGACCCGCGGCGCACGGCGCGAGCTTGGCGAATTTTCGGCGCTATCCTTAGCCATCCTGGAACACGTTTCCCAGTGCTCGCGATTGCCGTTGCCCGGGGGCTTATATACGAACAGCTGGCCGAACTCTTAGCTGACACCCTGTGCGTTTGCATCGCTGGAACACCGCCTGAAGTGCCGCAGCTCCCGCAGCATCACCGTGGCGAGTTGTTCACGCCTCGCCGCTTCCTGCCCACTGCAGGGATACGACACGAAGTGGACGCACTCTGCAACAACGACTTTACGTTGTCGGAGCTTCGCCTGGTCCTGGCGCCGCGCAAGCGCCACTCGGCACCCGGCGCCGACGGAGTGACATACCAAATGCTTCGGAATATCGACGACTCCCAGCTCCCAGCCCTCCTAGCCGCCTACAACGAAGTGTGGCGCACGGTACTTGTCCCGCAGGAGTGGCGCGAAGCTGTCGTCATTCCGGTGCTAAAAAAGGGCAAACCCGCCTCTGAACCGGCGTCATATTGCCCCGTTTCGCTTACGTCAGCAGCGGGCAAGCTCTTTGAGGCCATGGCACTTCGGAGGCTCGAATGGATCGCCGAGGCGCTGCAGACGTCTTTTCGCCTTCGCAGAGTGGATTCCGGCATTCGCGGGCCACTGCCGACGCCATCGCCGATGTCATCTCGACACTATAGAGGAGGCGCGACACAGTGGAGATGCTGGCTACCTCGCCCTACTGGATATAAAGTCGGCTTTTGACTCAATGCCGCACCCTACCATCCTAGACGCCGTCCGAACTGTTGGAGTGAGTGGTCTCCTCCTAGCGCACATTGCCTTCTTCCTCAGTGGTCGAACTTCGCGTGTGCGCGTTGGGGGAGCCCTCAGTGACCCGCGTCCCGTGTGTGTTGGCGTTCCGCAGGGCAGTGTCCTCAGCCCCTTTTTATTCAACCTCGCCCTGGCTGACATCGGAGACCATGCCCCCCGTGCTGTCCCGTGTGATGTGCAAGTTGCCGTGTACGCCGACGACATTGCGGTGTTCGCGTCAGGACCGACGAAGCGCGGGCTAAGTGTACGCGCTTCGTCGCTTCATCAGTGGCAAGGATATGCGGTTTTCCCCGGAGAAGACAGAGCTGCGGTGTTGGTTCACCGCAGCTCTGTCGCAAGACACGACATAAAGTGCCTCACTCTCCGCGGAATTCAGATCCCCTGGATGCGTCACGTGAAGTACCTTGGAGTGCTCGTTGACCACCGGCTCAGCTGGACGCCTGCTGTCAACGGTCTCTGCAAAAACGCGAGAAGGGTCGCCTCTGCCGCGCGTGCGCTCCTCGCGCGCTGCAATGGATGCTCGCCGACACTCGCCCTGCGCCTCTTCAACGGCATGGCTGCAGCGCGCATCCTCTGTGGCCTCCCCCTCCCAGAAATCTCGTGCCACAACTGGTAAAAACTGGACGTCGTCCACCGGACAGCCATCCGGCAGTATTTCAGCCTGGCCCGTACCTCTCAAGTCGGACCAACGCTGGCTGAGGCGTGCGACATGCCGTTATCGCTGCGCTCCGACATCCGAGCGCTCAACAACCACATCGAACGCATGAAGCGCTCGTGTCACGGCCAGCAGCTGTTTCTACACTTGGCTTCACTCACGCACTCGCGGGTGGGACAATGCGCCGCGGCATTCCGAACACTGGTCTCACATACGCCGGACGTGAATGACGACAGCGCCCCCCCTACCGACATCGTGCATTGACAATTGACGCACATCCCGGGAGTGAGGAGCAAACGATCGACTCCGGCGTGCGCGCTTTGGCAGGAAACTGCAGCCACGCTGGACAAACGCCTCGCAGGGCGCCTCCTGCTCTTCACGGAGAGCTCTATCTTCAAAGACGGCTCTGCTGCGGCTGCATGCGTCGTTCCCTCGCTCGAGCAACACATCCAGTGCCGCCTTATGTGCGAGGCATCATCCACGGTCGCTGAGCTCGCCGCACTCGACCTCGCCGCTGAGGCACTCCTCCAACCTCAAGTCGTGTCGGCTGCCATCCTGTCGGACTCCCGTGCCACCCTCCAACTGCTTGTGAGGGGTTACCGAGGACCGCCTCTTGTCACTCGCATCGTGCGTAAGCTCGAGACAGTGCAGGACCACGGATGTGATCTTGTTCTGCAGTGGATACCCGCGCACATCGAAATTCCCGGCAACGAGGCGGCCGATGAACTTGCAAAGGAAGCGCACGCGACGGACACGCCCCTCTCCGCAGCTGTCAACACATATGACTACACATGACCTTGCACGAGCGCGCATCCACAGCTCGATTGTCTCCCGCCACCCTCACCTTCGTGTTGCGGCCGGCAAGTCACCATACCCCCTTCCGAAAACCGGCTTGACGAGAGAGGAGCGCGCCTTCCTCCTCCGCCTTCGCATCGGCTATGCCCGGACCGCGGAACGTCAACATCGACTGGCGTTGAAGGGCGATCCACTCTGCTCTCATTGCGCCACAAGGGCAACGATAGAACATATTCTTCTCCAGTGTCCGCAATATGCGGAGGACCGCCGTGAGCTCGTCCGTGGCTATCGTGGTCAGGGACTTCCTGCCACCAGCGCCGACGAGCCCCTATTTCCCAGGACACATTCATGAGCCGTGAGGAGAGCCCTAAGTGCGCTCATTGATTTCTTCAAGAACAGCGCGCTCTTTGAGCGCCTCTGACGTCTTGGAACTCTTTGATGAGCACACACGTAAAGTTCACCGGACTCCAGTTCGACAGACCTTTATCTCTACAGTGCCGGGGCTACGAGCCTCGGCGAGCGCTTCGCGCTCGCGCGGTGTGTGGTGTGCCTTCTTCGTTTTTTTTTTTTTTTGGCCCGTTTGCGGCTCTCCTTGGTGCGGCGTTCCCACCCCTCACACGGCCTTCTTGGCGGCCTTTCCTGTGTGCTCCGCGCTTCGCGCTGGGATCCGCTCTGACAGACTCACTATATTATTACAACCTCCTTGATTATTACCTATTTCTTCATTCCCTCCCTATCTTTCATTCCCCATTACCCCATCCCATGCCGACTTGTTGAGGTGTCCTCGCCAGGAGAGACAGTTATGAGTCGGCGCTTTTCTCTTCATTCTTCCTTTATTAAACACTTAGAGAGAGGCGTCCGCCCACCGACGAGAGTGAGCACCAGCCTCTGTTTGAAAAGAGGGCGCCTGAGAAAACAGCAATTTCACGCTCCGCTTGTAGCCTTTACGCGGCGCGCATGACTGCAATATTTGGCTGAGCAGTTCATAGCCGTGTCAGCGGTCCGCCTGATGTGTTTTTTCAACAAGCCCAAGGGGTGCATCATGTCCCTTTAAGGGTGAGGGGCAAGCCCTTTATTTCTAAATATTTCAACCTGCTGTATTGTTCTAGTTCTAGGATTTTAACGCGATAGCGTTGAGAGCTCGTTTCGCAGAAATCCCGCCGTCGGTGTCGGCGTCGCTACTTCGCTTGTCAGCGAAAAATTGTCCGTGACCGAAAAATCGAGAAAGATGCCAATAAAATAAACAATCAAAACCTTCGGTCCCATTGAGCATGGAACCCGGGCCGTTTGCGTGGCAAGCAGGTGTCCTACCTCAATGCCACGATGTTACTTGCAACTGCTTCGGGAAAAAACACTACATAAATGCCATGTAGTGGAAAGAGTCTCCTTAACGCATTTTCTTCGGCATGTGTCACGACGAAAATGAGCCTATTCGGCGATTTGTAGGCGCATTGGCGAGGCCATCAAACTGCGTTTTTTGCGCGACGCCATGCTTCGAAAACAAAAAAACGCCAGGCCTGCCCTGAAACCGCAGCACAGTCACAGCGAAAGCTGGAAGAGCGGCGTTTCTAGAGCCGTTGTAAGCTCCCTTGGGGCTACAATACAAGTACACTAGAAAGGTACCCACTACGCCATAAATCACAATTTTTGTGAAGTCGGGAAGCACCTACTAAGCCATTATTCGTCATTCTGCGGAGAAGCGAGGCACCAGCTACACGTCTGTAAGGCATTATGTGCACTTTGTTGACGCGACGACTGATGACGATGAAGAATTATGGCTCAACCCATTGTAATGGGTTGGAAGTTTTAAACGGCCCACCAGTTATGTCATTTGCATTGGGTGATGCCCGGTCGCTATTTCCCTCTCCCGTCATGCTGTATAACATACGTTGACGTGGGAGAGAGACGGGGGGGGGGGGGGCGAAGACCTTTACTGAGACGCCGAGGAAATGGATCATGCGCTTATGGGCTTCCTTGGCAGCCAATACAAGTGCACTTGCGAGGAACCCACTACGCTATAAATCATTCTAATTTTACTGAGACCCCGAGCAAATGGATCATGCGCTTATGGGCTTCCTTGGCAACCAATACAAGTGCACTTGCGAGGAACCCACTACGCTATAAATCATTGTCATTTTTGAGAAGTAGGGCAGCAGGCACTGTGCCCATTTTCGTCATTCTACGGAGAGCCGTAATACCTGCTTAACGCATGTAAGGCATTATGCGCACTTTGTTGATGCTGTGCCTGATGACGACGAAGAATTATGGCAGATCCCTTTCTAATGGGTTGGAAGCATTCAACAAGCTACTCGTTGCGCAATTCGCATTGTGTGACGCCTGGTTACAGAATTCGCGTTGTGCGACGCTTGGTGCTTATTTTACTCTTCTACGACGCTATACTGCATATGCTAATGTGGTTCCTTCCCGACATGAAGCCTGTATATGACATTTTTGCAAAGCTGTTTCAAGCACCGGTATGGCTCAGAGGTTGAATACTGGGCTCCCATGCAGAGGGCCCAGGTTCGAACCTCTTTCCATCCTGGAATTTTTTCTTATTTCGTTTTTTTTTCTTATTTCGAGCGATACTGGTTACGGACACCGGCGGCGGCGGACAACTACGGCGCCAAAAACGGCCGGGAAAATTATCTCATAACAGCTTTCGCTGTAAAAACGCCAGGCCTGCGCGGATAAGGCAGCACAGTCACAGCGGAAAGCTAGAAGAGCGGCATTCTAGAGCCCGTTATAAACTCTCTTGTGGCTACTAATACAAGTACACTAGCAACGTACCCACTACGCCACAAATCATAATTTTTGTGAAGTTGGGAAGCACCCACCACGACATTATTCGTCATTCTGTGGAGAAGCGAGGTACCATCTGTAAGGCATCATGTGCACTTTGTTGATGCGACGGTTGATGACGATGAATAATTATGACTGAGCCCTTTGTAATGGGTTGGAAGCTTTAAAAGACCCACTAGTTAGGTAATTCGCATTGTGTGACGCCCGGTCGTCATTGAACTCTTGCACCACGCTTTATAACATACGTCAACGTGCGAGAGAGAGAGAGAGAGAGAGAGCGAGAGAGCGAATTAACTTTATTGAGACGCTGAGGAAATGAATCATGGGAGCCTTGGCAACCAATAGAAGTGCACTGCGAGGAACCCACTACGCTATAAACCATCATAATTTTTGTGAAGAAGGGAAGCAGCCACTATGCAATTTTTCGTCATTCTACGGAGAATCGTGGTACCCGCTAAATACCTGTAAGACAATATGTTCACTTTGCTGATGCTGTGGCTGATGCTGATGAAGAATTACTGGCAGATCCCTTTGTAATGGGTTGGAAGCATTCAACAACCCTCTCGTTGCGCAATTCACGTTGTGTGACGCCTCGTTACAGAATTCGCGTTGTGTGATTCCTGGTTGTTATTTTAATCTTCTACCAGACTACATTGCATATGTAAATGTGGTTCCTTCCCGACATCAAGCCTGGAAAGGGTCTTTTTGCGAAGCATTTTGAAGCACGGGCATAGCTCCGAGGTAGAACACTGGGCTCCCACGCAGAGGGCCCAGGTTCAAACCCCGTTCCGTCCCAGATATTTTTTCTTATTTCGTTTTTTTTTATTTCGAGCGATAGTGGTCACGGACACCGGCGGCGGCGGCGGCGGACAACTACGGCGCCAAAATCGGCCCTTGTTGTGATCTCATAACAGCTTTCGCTGTAAAAAGCCGGGATAATGCAGCCATCACCGCTAAAAACACACACGAACTTTCAAACAGCTCCAAAAATGGACAACTATGTCCATCTAGCGGACAACATGTCAAGCCAATGCCTCCTTTCTAGAGAAGACGTTAATCAAGCTATCCGCAAAGATTAGATAATGTGCTGCCATTTGCGAGGCATTGGGAGAAATATGTCTCGACTCTAGCACTGGGAAGTGCTTTAGATCGAAAACCTGCACCATTACTATAGATACATAGTGCACGCGCGTGTGTGTGTCTGTGTGCGTGTGTGTGCAACAACACACATTAATAAGTATGCACTTAGTGGTTGAAGTGCGCACTAGGGGCCGGATTTCGCTATCGCGTTCAACTCTTAAAGGTGAAGCTTAAGGGTCCCCCAATTTTTGCTTTCAGCTTTAGTTAGCCTTTCAGCTAGGTCATTGTTTTCTTGCCTTAAAGCAGCACAGTCCTCTCTTGTCCTCTAGACCTCAGTAGTCAAAGTTTGTAGTTCTGCTAGAGCGTATTTGAAATAATCAGCTGTGTTAGAACAAAATGTTATTCTCCGATTCATTGTCCGGATTCGGGCGCGCATTTCACGTTTGAGGTCATCAACAGCCTTCAAAACATCGGCCGTCGAAGGCATGGTGAGCATAGATTACAATACAAGAACTCAGTCGGCAGTAGCAATGACTAATGAAGAAAAAAGAAGACGACTTTGACCAGTATTGGTGAACATCTATGTACGGGTGCACTCACCTATTCAGCGCAAATCAGTAGCGTGGAACAATTATTTGCTTGCTCAACGTGCCACCGCCGACTCTGATGTTGGCGTCTTGATGGCTCTCGGGCCCCGTTCGAGATTAGGTTTTCTCCCGCACCAGCGACGTCCGTCCGGCTGACGGCACACACGCACGACGTTGTCAGCTCGACCGTTCCGCTGACCAGCTCCGTCCCGCCACGGTAGGCCACCCGAAAGGTACTTCTCACCTCCTGACAACGGTAATTGCAGTCGGAACGGCACAGGTTGCCCGGGCAGTTGCACTTCACGACGGGCAACTCGGCCGGCACTCTCGTGGCGTCAACGTCGACGGTCGTCGTGAACGTACAGGTCGCGTGCTCAGTAATGCTCGCTCCTCCCGGCTGCGGCGAGCACTTCTCGTTGGCGAACAGTACCCTCTAGAATACGGAAATCCTCGTGCGGGCCTCCAACGAAACTGCGTGCAGGAGGAGAACGCGGTTCTCGATGGTTGCTACAGGTGACATCTGAGTGCACCAGTTGACAGTCTTCTACATTGAAAATGCACCCAGTTGCTGTTATTTCAAAGTGCTGGGAAACCACTGTCGACAGGGTCTTATATACGTTCCCTACCGGAAAGCCCCTTTCCCAACGTCGGTCTCGGCGCTTCCATCGTTGCAGTCACTCCATCCGCCACGCTGGCGCGACAGGCCCTTAGAAAAACGGTACGTCCAAACCCGCGATAACGAAATCCCGAGGGAACGAAATTCTCACCGCAACGAAATATTTTCGGAGCACCGGCGAACGCCCGTAGGAGTCAATGCATTTCGTAACTCGCAACTACGAAAGATATTCATACCGCAATCCCTCATTAACGAAATTTTTCGAAACACGAGTGCGCAAATCTACTCTCGCAACATTAACTACTTTCGAAAACTGCTGAAATGCATTCTTGCTACACTTAAATTGTGCAAAACTATATCTACAGCGCACTTGAGAGGCAGCCGCCATCACTGTTTACAAAAAAACATAAAGCTGGTGACAATGAAGATGATGATGGCTTGCCGAAACCCCCTACGTAGCCAAATCCACATTCCTCATGGAGTTTAGTTCGTTGGCTTGGCTCTGTGCTTGGCTTTGTCGGCTTTGCGCGCACATGGTCGCGTGTGTGGAGCCATTTGTGGAGCGTTTGCTTGGTCGCCTGGTGCAACGTGAACAGTGTGTTGCGATTGCTTCGTCCGATTTCGCTGCCTGCGAAGATGCCGCCTTCAACGAAAAAGCGCCAGTTCATCACGATGGAATATAAGGCTGCAATCATCAGTGAGGTGGAAAAGGGCAGGAAAAAAACGGACATCGCCGAAGAATTCGGCATGGCGTGCAGCTGGCTGTCCACGATGCTGCGCTGATCCGCGCTGATCCAGCGAAGCCGGAAGAAGCTTCGCCTGTAGCGCACTTGATGACGGCGCTGGTGACAGCGCAGTGCCGCCGTCACTGACCAGTGCATGGGGCGAACTTTGTGCCGTGGCAAACGTGATTCCCGATCGAGAGGCATGAAATTGCTGCATGGTAAGGCCAGCCAAAGCAAACTTACTGACTTTTGGAAATAAAATGTGTTTTTTGTAAATTCCATGTCTTTTCTGCCGCATTCTCGCGCCAACGAAATTCCCGCAAGAGCGAAATTTTGTGCTCTCCCCGCCGATTTCGTTATTGCGGGTTTCAACTTATTGCGTTTCAACTGTACTGCGTTATTGCGGGTTTCAACAGTTGAAACCCGCAATAACGGGGAAAGCACAAAATTTCGCTCTGGCGGGAATTTCGTTGGCGCGAGAATGCGGCAGAAAAGACATGGAATTTACAAAAAGCACATTTTATTTCCAAATACCAGTAAGTTTGCTTTGGCGGGCCTTACCATGCAGCAATTTCATGCCTCTCGACTCACACTGTAAGAAATGGTCCATCGCCACGTCGGCGTCGAGCTCGCCGAAAATAACGAAATAACGCTGGATTCATGTCGAAAGCATTCAGCACATCCTGCGGGCTTGTTGTTTTCTCTGGCTGCTCCGGTCGTTGCTCAGCGGGATCGCCCGCCTCGCACGCGCTACTGGGGATCGCTTCATCAGTCACTTCCTCGTGTACGACGATGCCTTCGTCCGCGCAAACGAACTCATGGACGCTGAGGCCACCGGGAACCTCGTTTGCCACGGCACCAAGTTCGCCCCATGCACTGGTCAGTGACGGCGGCACTGCGCTGTCACCAGTACCGTCATCAAGTGCGCCTACAGGCGAACCTTCACGTTGCACCAAGCGACCAAGCAAGTTCACGTTGCACCAAGTGGCCAAACAAACACTCCACAAATGGCTCCACACACGCGACCATGTGCGCGCTAAGCTGACAAAGCCAATCACTATGTCGCTATCGCTGTAGCGATAGCTATCGGCTACAGCGATAGCTATTGGCTTTGAAGCTATCGCTCTAGCGATAGTTTTGCACAATTTAAGTGTAGCGTGAATGCATTTCAGCAGTTTTCGAATGTAGTTAATGTTGCGAGAGTAGATTATTTGCGCACTCGTGTTTCAAAAATTTCGTTAATGAGGGACTGCGGTATGAATGTCTTTCGTAGTCGCGAGTTACGAAATGCATTGACTCCAAGGGGCGTTCGACGGTGCTCCGAAAATATTTCGTTGCGGTGAGAATTTCATTCCCTGAGGATTTGGTTATCGCGGGTTTCGACTGTAGTCGAAGCTAACAGCTTGGAAAAGAAATATTTTAGCAGACAAGCGGCATACGACCTACGCACTATTTCACTGACGGGATCAAGACCAATTGCCGAGGCTTGGTGTTGGGGTTGCGCTTACCCCATATGTGACCAACCTCTTTCGGTGCAAAAGTACCGCGGCTCGTATGGTACATCGTGCCCATTTTGCTACGCCCCAATCCGCGATGTAACTGCCACACACTTGTTGTGGATGTGCACGGGTCTACAATTAAGCCGTCGTCGTCACCTCCGTGCAACAGGCCTCAGGCCTGGCCGACCACCCGACCTTGACCGCTGGATTCATGGACCTCACCACTGCTCATTGCTTGACTTCATACACGAAGCAAATTTGTATGTGTTCTTTTAATCAGTAATTATTATGCCTAAGGGCAGACTTTCGAACAAAAATACTAAGTACGGTAATAAAACGATAGATTATCAAATAATTTCGTTTTGTACTGAATACCTATCGTTAATGAAACTGGCCAATGAAAACTCATGTATGTCTCGTTTCGAAAAACATGTAAAACTACTTTTCATGCCTCCTTCAAACCTATAATACCTTTTCAACGATGTCTAATAAAATGCTGATAATTACCTCTGTGCTTCACATTGAACGTGCTTCATTTGCCAAGACTGTTACAATGTGTAAGTGTGTACAATGTAGAATGTGGAAAGACTGTTACATGCACTATTAGAGTTTGTATAACCTTTTCCCTTAATATTCATGTTCAAGTGTTTTTATTTATTTTCATTATTGTTTGCGTACTCTGTAATGACCAGCGTCATTTTTTTTTATAATTAACATGATTTCATTGGTTTCGCTCCTACCTGCCAGATATGTTAGCCCCGGGTGAAGGCCTCGTAAGGAAGCATAAGAGTCTCCTTTTGCCTTACCTCGTGCACATATTTAACATTGTGTATGTATGGCTCAAATGAACCAATTGAATTGCAGATGAAACACGCGTACGAAGTTCCTAGGCGACGGAAAACCGATGGTATTTCGTGAATACCAATTATCAAACGACCCGCCACGTTTGTCTGGTGGTCATGATGCTCCACTGGTGAGCCGAAGATCGCTGGATCGAATCCCGGCCGCAGCGGCCGCATTTTCGATGCAGGCGAAAAATTACTTAGATTAAGGTGCGTGTTAAAGAACCCCAGGTGGTCGAAATTTATGGAGCCCTCCGCTACACCGTCCCTTATGATCATATCGTGGTTTTGCAACATAAGATCACGGGACTTATTATTAGAAACTTCATGTATAGTTTTCCGACTCGTACATTTTACGAAATCTGCAGCACGAGTACGTAGGAGCCCAAAGAAAGATAACGCAGTGAGGTAAGAAAGGAAGGCACAGAAGGGAACGCAAAGAACGCTGCGTACGTCCATTTTTGCCTTGCTCCCATCACAGCGTTACTTTTCTTTCAGCGCACGTGCTAGCGCTGCGGATTCTGTAAAATGCGCGTAAACCAGCTCTCAACATCGCCGTCCTTCTCGGACATATCTCTGTTTTTTGTGGTCAACGGTGGGATTGTGGTACGTGAAGTCAGCGTATATACGTAAGTTCGTATTGAGTCAGGGCAGGTCGACGATAATGCGTCGCCAGAACCTTGGGCGGAATCTTCGCGCACAACTTTTCACGATGCTGGCGCCAACATCGCCCGATAGACGGAAGGGAAGCTGGGCTCTTACAGCTTCAAATTTACGAAGAACACGCTAGAACGAGGAGAAATGACACCGCGAGGTTAGTAGTCTTTCTAGTTTAAATGAGTAATCTCCCCTAATGTTTGAATATCTACAGTCCGTTAGAACCTAAGAATAAATGTAAGCACCGCCCACAGCAATCGCCGCCCCACCCAGATAGAATTTGCGTAAATCCTCCATCGGACGTCGAATGTTTGTATGCCTATACGTTGCAAGTGTTGCGTTTGGCCTTGGAATTCATCTAGGCAGACGCCATTGTGAGAGAACCTGTCTGCCAAAATGCTCAACCCCCCCCCCCCCGTATCGGCGCTCAGACGGACGCCCGGAACGCCGCGTCTTCCTGGACGGGCTTATGCCGAGCGAGCTGGGCATGTCGCCGTGCATGGATAGCAAAACGACGTTGGAAATCGGAGACCCTTTTTGGCTCGGTGTTGTCGCCATGGGATAGGACCTCTGAAGGGATCTTCACCAAACCGTTGCATTCTTATACGCGAGCGAACACATGAAGATTTGCACGTGCTGGAGTCGACTGTCTCCCTGTCCTCCGAATTCGACAGCTCTGCTTTCTTGCGCGGTGTTTGCCAGCATAGGACAGCGCCGCTATAGCCGCTCTCATCGAACCAGGTAAGCCTTCCATCCGATGGCAGCCATCAGCTCTTGCGGGTGTTCTAGCAGCGGCTGTAGAGCTTATCGACCTTCCACCCCCCCCCTCCTTCGAACTCAACCTCCTCGCCGACATTCCGATATCCGAGTCGTGGCGCGTGAATTGTATGGTGCACTGGTGTTCCCCAACTGGACTTCTCGACGTACGAGTGTATTGTGTCACTGATTGCTTCCTTTCTGGAGGCCTGACGCCGGGACGGCAGGTCACCGGATTGCCGGGAGCTACTGACACCAGTTTGCGTGTGCCTGAGTGTTACAGACTCTGCGTATACATATATACGTTCTTTTCGTGCGTCCTCCTCTGTGTTTGATCAGCGCGCTGCAAGTGTCGAGGTGAGACAGTTGTCAGTCCGCACTCGCCTTGTGTCTTTTCTTTTCCTGCGTCATTTGTGCTTGAGCAGCATGAAGCAAGTTCCTAGCTGCTTGCCATTCTTCCTGTGACAATCCAGTTTCTTGCTATCGCATTCATTGCTTCGCCCTTGAGGCAAAACAGTGTTTTTTTTAATATATATTCATTTTGCACAAGCAGCGGATGCTCAGTATATCTACTTTGTGTGAAGCCACAGAGACAGTAAGTTATTACGGAATGTTTAAGAAAAAAGCCACAGAGGAACGCGCATTAGTTGCTCTAACCCCTAAAAAAATACGGAAGAATACACACTGGCCTGTAGTTTCCCAAGATGTTCGTATCTCTTTTTTATGAATCATGGTCAGCCTGGCTAGTTGCATATCAGCAGAAAATTGAGCAGTTGTAAGTTCGGTGTTATATATGTATGTTAGACATGGCGTAATTATGTAAAAAAACATACTTCACTGGCCGACTTTGCATATTGTGCGCATCAAGACTACAGGTATCCTTTAACTTTCTGCATATTGAAAAAACCTCCGTTCCATTTGTTGGCGCAAAAAATAGCGATGGTATTAGTTTGTTGCCTAGAAAACTAGAAATGCCAGCATTGAAATCACTGTGACCTACCTCAGGGAAAACTTTCTTAAATGAGTTAGCGAGATGGGAGCCGGATGTTTCGCTGCCTTCAATTACTAAACTTGTTATATTCCTGTCATGCGTGTTTCTATTTAAAGCATATTATGACATCTCTATTTTTCCTTCGGCTTTTTAGAAAGACTTTTATCGAATAAATTATGTAATTAGCATGTATAGCTACTCGAATTCCTCGGTTCGAGCGGTTACGCAGTGAATTTGATTTTGATTACTTGCTGTGCATTCCTCGTATTTGTTGATGAAAGTCGTAAGTTTCTTGCTGACGAAAATTATTACACCGTTAATTATTCACAGAATGTCAACGCAGCAGTTTTGCAACTCCGGGAACCTGTTCTGCACAAGGCCTAACTGAACGCTTCAATGAATAAAGTGGGGTTCCAGAGAGTAATTTTTGAATCAGCGTGAAGATTCTTTTCTCTTTCTTTTTTTTAGATAATCCACATTTCTTATCACTACACGACCAGAACATCCAGTGACAAACGTGAAGTCTTAGTCTGACTTAGCACAGCAGCGGCATTTCATGCACGCCCGGCGCGCTCAGTCTCGATATCGCCTGTATCGGAGGCTGCTGTCATCAAACAGCGACCGCTGAGGACAGGATCCAACTAATGGATCGAACTTGCGACATTCGCATTAGTGGCCTAGCACCGTAACCAATATCCGACCGCGGCAGTTGGTTTTATAATGGAACACTTGCTCTTTTTGGAGAATCGGTGACACGTAACTTCAATCACACCATGCAGGTTCCTTATCGCGGAGCAGCCTAGCTCGAACTTGCGGTTCCAGTTGCCGCTGCAGCTCTCTTAGAAAATTTGCTTCACTTAGCTCGTTTGCGTCGAAAATACAGGAGTGCTTGTTCGGGTGAAAATATCGCCAAAGTTTGTTATAGTCGTACAAATAATCGTGCGTCTTTTACAGCGAAAGCTGTTATGAGATCACAACAAGGGCCGCTTTTGGCGCCGTAGTTGTCCGCCGGCGCCGCCGCCGCCGCGAGTGTCCGTAACCGCTATCGCTCGAAATTAAAAAAATAAAAAAAAAAATTCACCATCTCCCACTAAAGGGAACCATGAGGGAATGCGAAGCAGCGCATGGGTCGACTTAAAGTTCCGTTCATCACGGGCACCTTGCCCGATGTTAACGCGTCCTTGCATTTGGAGCACACCATGAATTCACTGCAGTTGCTGTTGCTCGTCCCGAACTCTTGTTGGAGCACGCCACTCGGGTTCATCTCGCGTCTGCAGAATCTCGTTCGCCGACGCAATCACATGATTGCTGAGAGAGTGTAAGGGGGAGAGGCCACAGCGTCTTACCCGGCCCCTTACACAGGCCAGAACGCGCTAGCGTGTGCCAGCACACGTGGTTTTGTCTGCGTTACGCCAAGCTAGGACAGCATACGGCAGCCTGGGCTCCTAAAGTGCTCTGCACGTATCATGATCAAGGCGGTAGAAGAACAAGACGAAGAAACTTCTCCTTGGCGCGAGCGCGCGCTCAATATGTTACAGATGGCTATGGTAGGTTTTAAAAAGCGGACGGTCGCCAATGGGACTACGGACAAAGCCCAGCGCAAAAGCTGCTTCGCATCTAAAATCCCCAGGATGGAGCGAGGTTCGAACCTGGGCCCGCTGCGTGGGAGCCCAGTATTCAACCTCAGAGCTATGCCGGTGCTTGAAACAGCTTTGCAAAAAGACCCTATACAGGCTTCATGACAGGAAGGAACCATATTAACATATGTAATGTAGCGTGGTAGAAGAGTAAAATAACAACCAAGTTTCACACAACGCGAATTCTGTAACCAGGCGTCACACAATGCGAATTGCGCAACGAGTGGATTGTTGAATGATTCCAACCCATTACAAAGGGCTCTGCCATAATTCTTGATCGTCATCAGCCACAGCATCAACAATGTGCACATAATGCTTTACAGGTGTTCAGTAGGTACCACGGTTCTGGGCAGAATGAAGAAAATTTGCATAGTGGCTGCTTCCCTACTTCACAAAAATGATGATGATTTATAGCGTAGTGGGTTCCTCGCAAGTGCACTTTTATTGGTTTCTAAGGGAGCCTATAAGGCTCCCATGATCCATTTACTCAGGGTCTCAGTAAAGTTAATTCTTTCTCTCTATCTCTTTCTCACGTTAGCGTATGTCATATAGCGTGGTGGGAGAGTGAAATAACGACCGGGCGTCACACAATGCGAATTACGTAACTAGTGGGTCCTTTAAAGCTTCCAACCCATTACAAAAGGCTGTCATAATTCTTCATCGTCATCAGCCATCGTATCAAGAAAGTACACTTAATGCCTCTCAGATGGTACCTCGCTCCTCTGCAGAATGACGAGTAATGGCGTGGTGGGTGCTTGCCAACTTCACAAAAATTATGATTAGTGGCGTTGTGGGTACGTTGGTAGAGTACTTGTATTAATAGCCCGACGAGAGTTTATAACGGGCTCTAGAATCGCCGCTCTTCGAGCTCTCGCTGTGACTGTGCTGCGCTTTCCGTGCATGCCTGGCATTTCTTTTTTAACAGCGCAGCAGTTGAAGCTCGGAGAATCTCCATTCGTCGCGAACAAAAATTATCAACATCAAGAACCGACACGCGTTCTCTCCGTCCTCTTCTTCATCTTTTAACACGAAAGTGTTTTATGCCGGGGTCCACCAAGACTTCAGTGACATATTTCTGTCACGGAAATGACGTCGAAAAAATTTACACGATCAGATGGCAAAGAAAAAAAGTTCCGTCAGCGGGCATCGAACCCACGACCGTTCGGTGCGCAACAACAGATGCCGGGCACGCTATCCACTGCGCCACGGTCACATTTTTTGTTTTTTTTTAGGGGCGAAGCTCCTTATGCCATGGGTCTGTCCATCCTCCATTTGTAGGTTTGTTTGTTTGTAGTAGCCACCTCTATTTCGTGAGAAGCGCGCGTTCTGGTATGCAGTAGAAGAAGAAGACGACGTTGACGAGTGAGACTCTCGTGCGTGTTCGCCTGTGTGGCGTTCTTTCTTCTTTACTACGTCTCGTGTTTTCAACGACACCCGAAGACAACATTTCAGAAGTAACGCGCCATGAGGCTCCCTCTTGGCACGCTTTCTCTTTAGCTCGGAGTCGCCAGATGGAAGACAAGGTTGCGGAACGGAGGGCACGGAAGGCGGCGGCAGCGCGCGCTAGCAGACAGAATCCTGAGGTGAGAGCCCGCGAGGCCGAAGCTGCACGTCGACGCCGCGAAGCAGATTCCGCCGTTTGAGCCCGCGAAGCCGAAGCTGCTCGACAAGCTGCACGGCTGCGGCGAGAAGACCCCGCCGTTCGAGCCCGCGAGGCCGAAGCTGCTCGACAAGCTGCACGGCTGCGGCTTGTCGCGCCGTGCACTACCACACAATTTCACACAATTACACAATGCCGTGTTACACGGCATTGTGTAATTATGACAAGTACAAGAATAGACCATTTGTGTTAGTTGGTGACCTGAATGTCGATATTACCGAAAAGAACAATGAGTGGTTCATACAACATATGGCAGCCAAATATGCTCTCACGTGCACGTCGTTTGACCATATGAAACCAACGACCATCCGAGGGATGTGTATAGACCTGGTATTTTCTAATTTCCAGTTGCAACCCGTACAAGAACCGCTGTCCCTTCATTTCACGGACCATAAAGCCGTGATAATGAAGGGACAACGCAAGCCAAGCATCATCTAATTAAGAAAAATAAAAGTTTGATGTTTGTTATATACACACAGTGTTTCTCACTCTTCATATGGTGATTGATGGGGCGTTACACAGAACATTCACGGTTTACCGATGATTCTCTCCGGAGCTTCGCCCCACTCATCATCATTCACCACGTGGATATGCTGTGAATTTTTTTCTTTCATGGTATTTATTATAATGCGCATTTGAAATTATCACAAACGCTATGACGTAGTGATGCATTCACTTAGCGACAACAATTGCACAAACACTGCACAAGCATTCAAAGGCTTTCATGCATGAATACTGAGCAAGTCCAGAGAAACAGGAAAAGTTCTTCAAACTTGTCACACAGGGAGGCTGGTAAGGATGAACACCTCATCAAGATGGGGTGCCAGTCTGGTCTGATGTCAAGTTCTTCGTAAATGTTCTTTAGATGGAGAGCCATACGCATGAAATGGATACTTGAAGCAGTGTTTAGTTCTGCATTACGGTCTTGCATGCGCGTTTTCCACAGACTGTGCAGTCCTGTAAGGAAAAGCATGTCAAAGGGCACTTCCTCAAGAGACGTTGGGAGAAGGTAACGTAGAGTATGTGAATTAATGTTAAAATATTTTTTAACATTTCGTTGAAGGATGTCCCAAAACAGAATGGCATCTTTGCAGCTAATAAAACAGTGTTCTACTGTCTCTAGTACATCGCAGAGACGACAGTTAACTGAAGAAATAAAATTACCTTTCCTATGCAACCATGATTTCACCGGCAGTGTATCAGTATGGAGTTTGTAAAAGAAGGTTTTTGTATCGGGAGAAAGATACATTTTACGAACTCGTTTTAGTACATCATGTCCTGGAAGGTCAGAATATAATGAGCGGTAAAGTGGAGGGGGGAAAAGCATGGATAACAAGTCCTTGTAGAGTCTCTTGCGTGATAATGTGTATAAATATTCTATGGAAAACCGGACCTTGAGAAACCGAACAGTGATGAAAACTTCCTGCATAAATCCCCACAAACACGGGCGTACAGAGAAATCTCAAGAAACAATCAAGTCAGGTAAGGCATCAACAAACGTAATCTGCAAGAATGATCAAATAATGGGATGGGAAATGTCGAGAAAAAAGTAGAACCGTGAAACAATTTGCCATAGATATAAATGAACTAAACCTAGCCCTTCCTCCTTAACTGGCCTGAATAGGCTGTCCAGTCTCATTGGTTCAAAAGTCGAAGACCACACGAAAGTTGCGAAAGTCCAATGAAAGCGCTGTATGTAAGATCGAGCGCAATGAATAAGTTGCAATACATAGTATAGCTTTGTAGCTAAAAATGTATTGCAAGCTTCAGCTTTCCCAAAGATGGAAAGGCGATGTGGAACATAAGTTTGGGCCTGTCTATCAAGCTTAGGAACACGTTCTTTCCAGTAACGTGCGCTGAATCTCTGCGCACCTAGCGGCACACCGAGGCACTGTGGTGGAATATGAGTCCAAATAATTCCGGCGAACTTCTCCGGCGCACTACCCCATGATCCAAACCATAATCCTAAACTTTTAGATGTATATAAACGAGCACCTGATACAATGTCGAATTTACTTATTGTAGATACCACATTCTCAATACTTGGTTTTTCTGAGCAAAAGAAAGCTACATCATCTGCATGAGCCAATACCTTAACTTCATTACCTAATATATCGAAGCCGCGAATACTATTCGATCGTATTGTGCTCAGGCATAGCGGTTCAAGATAAAGTGCAAACAGCAGTGAGGACATTGGACAGCCTTGCTTTACAGAAGAGCAAACAGATACCAGCTGTGACAGATGGCCATTAATAATTAAACGAGTTGAACAATCATTGTAACAAAGTTTAACGCCTTCCAGCAGAACAGAGCCAACATTTGCATGTTCCAGAAGGGAAAAGAGAAAGGAATGACTGACAAGGTCAAAAGCTTTGGCAAGGTCTACCTGTAGCATAGCAAGCTGTCCTTGACAACTGTAGCAATACTGAAGAAGTGTTCGAGCGATGTGATTATTTGTTTGTATGGAGCGACCCCTAATTCCACATGTCTGGTGAGAACCAATAAGTATTGGCATCACAAACTGTAACCGATTTGATAATACCTTAAGAAAAATTTTGTAGTGAACATTTGTCAACGCTATTGGTCTGTAGCCTTCAACGGAACGAAGTTTTTCCTTTTCAGAACTTTTTGGAGTGAGAACAGTACGGCTTTTGCAAAAAGACTGCGGGAGAGTCTTCATGACGTAACTTTGTCTAAATATATCCAGCAGAATAGTACTGACAGTTGTTTTGAATGATTTGTACAGTTGTTTTGAATGATTTGTAATCCCATCAGGGCCAGGTGGTTTTGACAAAGGTAGTTGATCAATGGCCTGCTTAATTTCCTGTAAAGTGATGGGACTACTAATGATTGCGCAATCATCTCCGCTCAATGGGCTTAACAGAGAAACAAAATTTTTGTTTTCGCCACCATGGTCATCAGGAAGAGCACTAAACAACACCTTGTAGTACCTTTCGAATTGCAAGATAATGTCTGCTGTATCTGTTAGAAGAGCATCGTTAGAAATCAGATCGGGAATAAACTTGGACATTGCGTGGCGCCGCTCATCAAGTAAAGCTTGACGCGTCGGTAGCTCAGAATTCAAAGTCTTGCTGTTCCGTGATCGAATACGTGCACCTCTGTAGCGAGCAGAATCATAATTTGGTAGCTGGCATTTAATGCTTTAAATTTCATTAATGTATACGACTGGTTTTTAGGATTCAATCTCGTCAAGATTACAGAGGCTCTTAAATAATCAATTTTCCTCGTTCTTACGATAGTACGATTTGACAGATCCAACTTCTATAGCTAGTGCACAAACCTCTTGCTTAAAAAACTCCCAAGCAGCGAATACATGGAATCCTTTAGAAAAAGAATTTCTCGCTGTCTCTTTGACTGTATTAATGAATTCCTGATTCTTTAGGAGGTCCCAGTTCATCTTCCAAAGTGCCCACTGTGGTCGGAAATGAGTTCGGCGGCTTGCACCAATTTTTGCGATAACAATACAGTGATCAGAAAATGAAACTGGCTCAGTGCTGCACGAAAGTTCCCGAGGTAGGAGTGATGAAGATACGTAAATTCGATCAAGGCGAGCAGAAGAGCTTCCCTGAAGTCAAGTATACGCAGTTATTTGACCACGGTCACAGACTCTAAAGGCTTTACAAACGCACCTTTTATATCTACCATTCTCCCGGTCGGCGAGGTGGTGTTGCCCTCTGGGAGCGGTAAAATAAAATAATTCGCCATTTCTGTGGCCTCCGCGATTAGCAGCTGCAACGCCTTACACGTCGGTCCCATTCGGCACGTTTTCAATAGTTCAATTTTGTCAATGCCTTAACACACCGCCAGGAGGCGATCTTAGCCCAACCATTGTAAAAGCGTCGGCCTGGCTCATAGCATCACGCTAATCCAAACCAAATATAGCTCTGCGACGCGCGCCCGCCTCACCTGGCTCTACACTGCGTTCTCCGCTCACGCACTCGCCGCGAGAAAAATCGCGGCCGGGGGGGGGGGGGGGGCGGCACGACGCGCTTTGCGTTTGTCTCTAGTCCGGCCGTGGCGTTCAATCACATTTTAACATGCCGCGGGATGGCGACCGAGTTCTGCGTCCAATATGCGACGCCCTTCTGGCTATCACACCTCGTTCTCTGATTACGCTTTCACCGTTAACTGCAACAGCTACCACAAGGTGTTGTGTAATCATTTAATATGGTCGTTAGTCGTCGGGATGGAGATGTACCACCAATCATCAAAGTGAGTGCCAGACATCAATATACATTGTGCTAACTCTCTTATATCAATGTGCAGTAAACATTCAGTTTCTTCTGTAAGGGCACGCTTTACTTTCGTGTTATTCCGATTCCTGTGACGGAGGGATCAACCATATTTTTTATCTGCTTCGCTTCCAGAACACGTGGGCCAACTTGTCCGGCGTGGGATGCAATAACTCTGATGGGTATAGAACCGGTACAGAGAGCGAGAAAGAAATAGATAAATAGAACAAAAGAGAAGGAGGGAAATAGAGATAAAGAAACGGAAGAACGACATAAAAAGATAAAGAAGACGAAGAAACAAATGGACAGAGAGATAGAGATAGAAAGAGACACAAAAAAATAGAAAACAACAGAGAGCAAGACAGATAGAAATATAAAGAGACGGAATGAAAGCAAGAGAGAGAAAGAAATAGAGATAGAACGAAAGAGTAAGGGAGAAACAGAAGCACAAAAACAGAAAGAAAGGGAAGAAGGAGCAAGGAAGAGAAAGAAATAGAGAAAGAAAGAAGGAGAAACAAAAACCACCCAGCTACGCACTTCCTTCAGGCTTGGCACCACTAAAGCGAAGTTGCCCTAATTATTGGTCTGTGTGTGTGACCACAGCACTTTACATACAGCAAACTCAATACCTCAACCACAGATCCAAACTAAAGCAATGACAGTGGCATCCAGTGACATCATGCAAACTCAATACCTCAACCACAGATCCAAACTAAAGCAATGACAGTGGCATCCAGTGACATCATGCAAACTCAATGCCTCAACCACAGATCCAAACTAAAGCAATGACAGTGGCATCCAGTGACATCATGCAAACTCAGTACCTCAACCATAGATCCAAACTAAAGCAATGACAGTGGCATCCAGTGACATCATGCAAACTCAATACCTCAACCACAGATCCAAACTAAAGCAATGACAGTGGCATCCAGTGACATCATGCAAAAAATAGATGAGCCAATTTCTGATTTTAAATTGCTCTAGCATACTCACGTTAGAATGACGCTATTGTTCGACTAACGCGTCGATCGAAGCGATTGAAGTGATATGCGAGAAGGGTCTGATGGTTTCATTCTTGAGTACTGGTCAGCCTTCCACACAAAACAACTTTGTTTTCTTCGTAACGTTATTACTTGGATGAACAAAGTACTATTAATATTGAGCGAATGAACTTATGAACCGAAGATTGCGTTGCGCTTGCGTAAGCTTCCGGTTAATTGCTTGCATTGGAATGTTTAACAAGTTACGGGAATACCATGCGGGATACTTTACAGTATTAACGTACCACTCCTACTTTCTCTCTCACTGTGCTTTTGCCGCTCCTAATTTCAGTCGAGGTTTACCGTGTGTCGTAGATACAAATTATCATCATCATGAACCGGCGCGCGCTCAATGACTGCCCAAGCATTCTGTACGTACGGTTAACAAGAGAAATCAAGAGAAACTGACACGTACCCACGTGACCCAGCCTGACCCAGCGTGTCACTTGGTGTAAGCTGCGCTAATTTTAGGGGCCGAACACCTTAACGCCGAGGCAGAGTCTCGCATAATTTTAATTTCGCCCCGTGAGGCATCCCGTGCGTTTCACCCAACGCCGCCTGGGTTCGCATTCTGGCGGTAGTATCCTTGAGAACGAATAACGCCTGGCGTAGTTGTCTAAGGCAGCGCGCTGCGGACAGGGGTCCCACGCTCGAATCCCCGGTCGATCACTTCGGAATTTCTTTCTTCTGAATTATTTTTATGCGTGGTTTTCATGTATATATAAATTCATATATCAGTTTGAGAGGTGGCACTTCAAGAAAACTTCATTTATTACGTCGACGTTTCGGTCAGAGCCTGACCGAACATCAAAAGGTCAGGCTCTGACCGAAACGTCGACGTAATAAACTTGAAGTGCCACCTCTGATACTTATACTTACCACTCCTTCAAATGGATATATATATATATATATATATATATATATATATATATATATATATATATATATATATATATATATATATATATAGATAGATAGGACATGATGACGACGGCGACGATCAAATCCGCCGAGAGTGTCCATATAATTGCTATCGAAATAAACGCAACAACAAAGTGAGCAGCAGTGTGGGTTCACATGTTGCCATATTGAGCCCTTCGCTGATTCGCAAAAGGAAGAAGCATTATGGCGTAGTGGGAAATTTGCAACAGTGCTTGCAGTAGGCATTCTAGGATAGTTTAAAACGGCGAGTGTTACGCGCACAGACGTTCGTTTCATTGCGGCACGGTTGAATCATCCAGCGAGGACCGAAACTAGGCTAGTAATTGAGAAGGCGATGCGGGCAGGGCCGGCTACGCAAACGTGTTCTAATGTTGAAGGCGAAGCTCAATCATACTTCAAGTTTTTCATGAGTTTAAAGCTTACGTCAAACTGTGAGAAAACTTCCAACGATTCTGCAAAAAGTTCTGTTCGCAAAGTAGTGGTATTTTGTCTATATTGGATGCAGTAGCAGCTGCGATTCTCCGGAACTGTGACGTCCTCTTTTATACTAAGTTATAATGTTGCAAACGTCGTAGTTTCTTTGTTTTTTATATTCCGATTTTCGACATATTTAATAGATACAAATCAAGGGCCTCAGTACAATGTGTACATCCAGCCTTCGCCACATTTTCAGCTGTATTTAAATGGCACAACTTTTGTCAAATTTCGTGGAGCAAGAGAAAACACGATTTCTGTGTTTCCATACATCTAGAATGCGAGCATGGAACTTCTTCAAAAACTCGATGTTGCTTGCCTTTCTTTTCGTATCGTTTCAGCAAGCTGCTGAAAGCGAATCCGAAACTATGCAATCAAGAACCGAAACTAAAAATTGCTATGAAACTGCAGCGAAAATCTGATTTAGATATATGAAAATTATTACCTAAAAATAAGGTTTATTTCGTTCTCTCGTTCTTTTTGTCACATTGCGCAAAGCTCCCTCCTAACGTTTTCGTTCCTTTATGCCGGGAACTAGACCTTCACCCACGTATTCAGCAGCGCCAAACTGATGTCGCCACAGGCAACAACGATAGTCACGCTACAAACAATAAATTGCAACAATTACGGGCAACAATGAAATGTGGCTACGCGAAATGACAAGTGACCTCGATAAGGATTCATATGCCCACATAAGAAACGGCCGGTCGCCGACAAGCCCCCGATCGAGAGAGCATCAATTATTGGGAAACAGCGCACCTTCGGGGGCCTCATTTGTGTGCACCTGCATTTCTGTAGCGCTCGTCGGCGCTGGATTGGCTCGCTTTCTCGCGAGCTATGCCGTCGCCGCTGCCATCGAAATCTGTAACCGAAAGAAGCCTCTGTTACAAAAAACAGGACGACGCGTGAGGAAAGACGAATTGCGGCAACGGCACATCCTTTCCATAGTGCAGCCAAATGTGAAGCTCTCCACGTGCCGAGAGCATCCTGGCTCGATAATCGTGGTTGCAAGGCAAGAAGGAAAATAATGCACATAGTAAAAAGACCGCGACAGCAGTGCACCGGACGTGTGCCAGACAGTGTGACACCGAACGTGGACGTCTGAAATAGCAGAAAAAACTTGTTTTAATTAAATGACATGATGTAAGAAGACCTAGGCTCACAAAAAAAGGCGCCGACTACTTAACTCTTAGAGGTGTCGAATATAGAGTAAGCAGGGTCCAAAATTTCCGGGCATAAAAGATCCGCTGTATAAACAACATAGAACTTGAAGAACACACTGACACTATAACGTCTCCAAAATATAAAGAATAATGTCGCCTTATGAAGTTCTGCCTTCATACATCATGTGGACGAATTATCACCTAAAGACCTAACATGACAGTCAAGAGAACACAGTCAACAATCACATATATGTATATACACCGCGGTGGTGTTAAAATAAAACCTAACATACGTAACATAACTTTCAAGACAAACAAAGCCAACAGTCACAAAACTAGCGTGGGTCGCCAGCGATACGACGCAAACGCAGCGCGGGCAACGATGCAGCATGGCCCGCGTCTTGCATAATCTTAATTTCACCGCGTGAGGCGTCCCGCGCGTTTCGCCCAACGCCACCTGCGTTTGTATTGTGCCGTTAGTATCCAGGAGAACTAATAACGCATGGCGTAATTGTCTAAGTCAGTGCGCTAGCTAGCGTGACTGACGTGAGATCACGTGTTGTCTTAAATCCGCCGTTAGATGTCGAATACGCACGCTTACACTTGATTGGGAAAAACCTGTGGTCACTTCGCTTCTCGCAAGCCAATCAAAACGCGAGGTTACGAGTGAACGGAGGGGAATGCGTGCAGAGCCATGGTTGGCGTGAAAGTCGACGTGGCCAGTGTGGCCGTGGCTTTTGTGCATAACAGCAGAGCTAAGAAGCTGCTGGCGTTCCAGTACGGTCGGGTGCTTCGAAATTTTTTCTTCCGCTTTATTTTCTTTTTGCCTTTTTATATATACATAAATTTACATACCCGGGACATGACGGCAACGGCGGCGGCAAAAATCCGCCGAGAGTGTCCATATAATTGCTACCGCAATAAAAAAGTGTTTGCGGCTTGCGCTGTGCATTGCAAATACTTTACTTCACACAGATTGTATCGTTTCAATACTTGCCAGTGCAGTGGTACATACAGTGGTTACGGTGCTCGGCTGCTGACCCGAAGGTCGCGGGGTGGCATGCGGGCTTCGGCGGCCGCATTTTGATGGAGGGAAAAATGCTAGGAGCCTGTGTACTTGCATTTAGGCGCACTTTAAAGCACCCCTGGTGGTCGATATTTCGGGAGCCCTCCCCTACGGCGTGCCTCATCATCATATCGTGGCTTTCAGTTTATTTTTTCAGTGTACTTTATTTTCACTATGAGAACAAAACGTGATAGCCGAGGAGCCCGCGGTAAAAACTATATTTCGATAGCTTGAGACGTAAAACCCTAGGTATTGTTACACTATCGTTTCAATTGTTGCGCGAATGGAGAGAGAGAGAGAAATGTTTTAATGAAAAGCTGGAGATGTTTGCCTGGCTATTCGCCTGACATGCTACTCCAGGTGCTCCAGGGTGATGATTATGACGGTGATTCGACCACTCAGCTTCAAGCCGTTCCATACGGTTTCTGGAAGCTGTATTGTCCGGGGTTCGTCTTTCCCGTAGGACTGACTGTCGATGGCACAGACTGTCTTGCCCGCCAAAGTGTTGCGGCAGAAATCACACCGGGCATGTTTGCAGGTGAACAAAGCCGTTTCTCGCGGAATCAGGTGACAGTGTTCGCAGACGGGCTCGCGTGGGACTCCTGCGACCAGAATCAGCAGCCTTCAGTTGACGCCGACTACAACGTGATCGCTTAACTGGTGCAATAGCACTTCGGGCTTGGCACGTGACATGTTCCGTTTTAACCTGATGCGCTGGCATAGGACGACTCATAAATTGACAAACCTTAAGCGCCACCACCAAGAGTGTCATTTATGCTGGCCAGCTTATCGCTTGCGACCCAGGCTAGTTTTCTGACTGTTGGACTTGTTTGTCTTGAAAGTTATGTTACGTATGTTAGGTTTTATTTTAACACCTCCGCGGTGTATATACAGATATTTGATTATTGGATATGCTTTGTTGACCGTTCTGTTAGGTCTTTGCGTGATAATTCGTCCGCATGATGTATAAAGGCAGAACTTCACAAGGCGACATTATTCTTTGTATCTTGGAGACGTTATAGCGTCAGGGTGTTCTTCAAGTTCTATGTTGTTTGTACAGCGGATTTTTTATGCTCGGAAATTTTGGACCCTGATTGCTCTATATTCGACACCTCTGAATTAAGAAGTTGTCGGCGCCTTATTTGTGAGCGAACGTCTCCTTACATCATGTAAATTTAAAACAAGGTTTTTTTCTGCTATTTCAGACGTCCACGTTCGGTGCACTGATGTCGCGGTCTTTTTACTATGTGCATTATTTTCCTTCTTGCCTTGCAACCACGATTATCGAGCCAGGATGCTCTCGGCACGTGGAGAGCTTCACATTTGGCTGCACTATGGAAAGGATGTGCCGTTGCCGCAATTCGTCTTTCCTCACGCGTCATCCTGTTTTTTGTAACAGAGGCTTCTTTCGGTTACAGATATCGATGGCAGCGGCGACGGCATAGCTCGCGAGAAAGCGAGCCAATCCAGTGCCGACGAGCGCTACAGAAATGCAGGTGCACACAAATGAGGCCCCCGAAGGTGCGCTGTTTCCCAATAATTGATGCTCTCTCGATCGGGGGCTTGTCGGCGACCGGCCGTTTCTTATGTGGGCATATGAATCCTTATCGAGGTCACTTGTCATTTCACGTAGCCACATTTCATTGTTGCCCGTAATTGTTGCAATTTATTGTTTGTAGCGTGACTATCGTTGTTGCCTGTGGCGACATCAGTTTGGCGCTGCTGAATACGTGGGTGAAGGTCTAGTTCCCGGCATAAAGGAACGAAAACGTTAGGAGGGAGCTTTGCGCAATGTGACAAAAAGAACGAGAGAACGAAATAAACCTTATTTTTAGGTAATAATTTTCATATATCTAAATCAGATTTTCGCTGCAGTTTCATAGCAATTTTTAGTTTCGGTTCTTGATTGCATAGTTTCGGATTCGCTTTCAGCAGCTTGCTGAAACGATACGAAAAGAAAGGCAAGCAACATCGAGTTTTTGAAGAAGTTCCATGCTCGCATTCTAGATGTATGGAAACACAGAAATCGTGTTTTCTCTTGCTCCACGAAATTTGACAAAAGTTGTGCCATTTAAATACAGCTGAAAATGTGGCGAAGGCTGGATGTACACATTGTACTGAGGCCCTTGATTTGTATCTATTAAATATGTCGAAAATCGGAATATAAAAAACAAAGAAACTACGACGTTTGCAACATTATAACTTAGTATAAAAGAGGACGTCACAGTTCCGGAGAATCGCAGCTGCTACTGCGTCCAATATAGACAAAATACCACTACTTTGCGAACAGAACTTTTTGCAGAATCGTTGGAAGTCTTCTCACAGTTTGACGTAAGCTTTAAACTGATGAAAAACTTGAAGTATGCTTGAGCTTCGCCTTCAACATTAGAACACGTTTGCGTAGCCGGCCCTGCCCGCATCGCCTTCTCAATTACTAGCCTAGTTTCGGTCCTCGCTGGATGATTCAACCGTGCCGCAATGAAACGAACGTCTGTGCGCGTAACACTCGCCGTTTTAAACTATCCTAGAATGCCTACTGCAAGCACTGTTGCAAATTTCCCACTACGCCATAATGCTTCTTCCTTTTGCGAATCAGCGAAGGGCTCAATATGGCAACATGTGAACCCACACTGCTGCTCACTTTGTTGTTGCTTTCATTTCGATAGCAATTATATGGACACTCTCGGCGGATTTGATCGTCGTCATCATGTCCTATATATATATATATATATATATATATATATATATATATATATATATATATATATATATATATATATATATATATACATAAAAGCCACGAATATTTGTAGTACTATGTGGATTATTGAAGAAATGCTGTTTTATTGCGACCGCAATTATATGGAGTCTCGGCTGAGTTTTGTCCGTCCCCGTCGCCGTCATTCACCGTATATATATATATATATATATATATATATATATATATATATATATATATACACACATACATAAAAGCCACGAATAAAAATAATTCAGGAAAAAGATATTCCGAAGTGATCGACCGGGGATTCGAACCTGTGACCCCTCGCTCCGCCGCGCGCTGCCTTAGACAATTATGCCAGGCGTTATTCGTTGTCCAGGATACTAATAGCAGAATACAAACGCAGACGGCGTTGGGTGAAACGCACGGGATGCCTCACGGGGCGAAATTAAAATTATGCGAGACGCTGCCTCGGCGTTAAGGTGTTCGGCCCCTAAAATTATCGCAGCTTACACCAAGTGACACGCTGGGTCAGGCTGGGTCACGTGGGTACGTGTCAGTTTCTCTTGATTTCTCTTGTTAACCGTACGTACAGAATGCTTGGGCAGTCATTGAGCGCGTGCCGGTTCATGATGATGATAGTTTTTATCTGCGACAGTCGGTAAACCTCGACTGGAATTAGGAGTGGCAAAAGCACCGTGAGAAAGAAAGTAGGAGTGGTACGTTAATACTGTAAAGTATCCCGCATGGTATTCCCGTAACTTGTTAAACATTCCAATGCAAGCAATTAACCGGAAGCTTACGCAAGCGCAACGCAATCTTCGGTTCATAAGTTCATTCGCTCAATATTAATAGTACTTTGTTCATCCAAGTAATAACGTTACGAAGAAAACAAAGTTGTTTTGTGTGGAAGGCTGACCAGTACTCAAGAATGAACCCATCATACCCTTCTCGCATATCATTTCAATCGCTTCAATGGACGCGTTAGTGGAACACTAGCGTCAGCCTGACGTGAGTACACTTGAGCAATTAAAAATGAGAAATTGGCTCATCTATTTTTTGCGTGATGTCACTGGATGCCACTGCCATTGCTTTAGTTTGGATCTGTGGTTGAGGTATTGAGTTTGCAGTATGTAAAGCCGTGTGGTTTTAGATTATATCTAACACACACACACACCAAAAAATAGGGCAGCTTCACTTTAGTGGTGCCAAGCCTGAATGAAGTGCGTAACTGGGAGGACTTTGTTCCCCCTTTCTTGTCTCTCTATCTCTTTCTCTTCATGTCTCCTTCTTCGCTTTCTTTCTGTTTTTCTGTCTCGCTATTTCTCGCTTCCTCTTTCTTTCTATCTCTTGCTTTGATTTTCTCTTTTTCTCTTTCTATCTGTTTTGCTCTGTGTTGTTTTCTATTTTTTGTGTCTCGAGACCCAAAAAATATACATACAGATCTTTCTATCTCTATCTCTCTGTCCATTTGTTTCTTCGTCTTCTTTATCTTTTTATGTCGTTCTTCCGTTTCTTTATCTCTATTTCCCTCCTTCTCTTTTGTTCTATTTCTCTATTTCTTTCTCGCTCTCTGTACTGGTTCTATACCCATCAGAGTTATTGCATCCCACGCCGGACAAGTTGGCCCACGTGTTCTGGGAGCGAAGCAGATAAAAAAGATGAAGAAGAGAAGCATGCCAGTTCATGGTAGTTTTTGTTCACGAATAACGGAGTTACTCTGAGCTTCAACTACTGCGCTGTTAAAAAAGATGCACGATTCTTTGTACGAGTATAACATACTTTCGCGATATGTTTACCCGAACGTGCACCCGTGTATTTTCGACCCAAACGAGGTAAGTGAAGCAAATTTTCGAAGAGAGCTGCAGCGGCAACTGGAACCGCAAGTTCGAGCTAGGCTGCTCCGCGATAAGGAACCTGCATGGCGTGATTGAAGTTACGTGTCACCGATTCTCCAAAAAGAGCAAATGTTGCATTCAAAAGCCAACCGCCGCGGTGGCATATTGGTTACGGTGGTCGGCCGCTGACGCGGACGTCGCTGGTTCGATCGATTGGTTCGACCCCGTCCTCAGCGGTCGCATTTCGATGACGGCAGCCTCTGATACAGGTGATATGGAAACTAAGCGCGCCGTGCGCGCATGAAATGCCACTGTTGTGCTACGTCAGAATAAAACTTCATGTTTTCACGGGACGTTCCGGTCGTCTAGTGATAACAAATTTGTATTATCTAAAAAAAGAAGAGAAAAGCATCTGTAAGTTGATTCAAAAATTACTCTCAGGAACCCCACTTTATTCATTAAAGCGTTCCGTTAGGCCTCGTGCGTTAGGCCTCGTGACATTCTGTGAATAATAAAGGTGTAATAACTTTTGTCAGCAAAAGACTCACGACTTTCATCAAAGAACACGAGATGTGCGCAGTAAGTAATTAGAAAGAAAAAAATTGCAGTTTCGCTTCAAGGGCGACGCAATGAATGCGATAGCAAGAAACTGGAGTGTCACAGGAAGAACGGCGAGCAGCTAGTAACTTGCTTCATGCTGCTCAAGCACAAATGACGCAGGAAAAGAAAACACTGAAGGTGAGTGCGGACTAACAACTGTCACAGCTCGACACTTGCAGCGCGCTGCTGAAACAAAAAGGACGCACGAAAAGAACGCATAGGTATACACTGTCTGTCAACACTCAGGCACACGCAAATCGGTGTCAGTAGCTCCCGCCAATCCCGTGATCTGCCGTCCCGGCGTGAGGCCTCCAGAAAGGAGGCAATGAGTCACACAATACACTCGTATGTCGAGAAGTCGAATTGGGGAACAACAGTGCACCACACAATTCACGCGCCACGCCCCGACGACTCGGATATCGGAATGTCGGCGAGGAGGTTGCGTTCGAAGGAGGGGTGGGGGTGGAAGGTCGATGAATAATAGAACAGACACACACCAGCTCGCACAATACAGTCACTGGCGCTTCCGCTGAAATACAGAAAGCATTTCTAGCCCTGAAGCGCATCAGCTCCGCATCTCGAAGGACTGTCAAGGTCACGCGGCGGCTGGAAGCTCAAATAACGCGCGGGCGACGCTGCTTTCACGCAGAGCAAAACAAACGCTGCCCCTGACTTCAGTAGAAGGGAACTGAATGGGGCAAAAAGAAATTCACCGAAGATTATGATGCTGCCTAATGCGAATACTGAGCGCAGCTGTTTAGGTGTTTTGATTTTGCCATAAGTTGAAGCAAACAATCTGAGACAGACATGTGTGTATGTACAGTTGCACAGCACTCTTTATTTTGTACACCTCTTTCTTTAAGAAACACTCGTCTTCCAGTCTTTGATTGTAATGAAGGAAGCTATGTGGTCATAGAAGTGGGAGGAGATACATTCTACTTGCTGCACCAATGCCTGAAGTTCTCAAAGACGAGGTCTATGCAAGTGTTTCGCGAGATCGCCGCAGCAGTGCGATGAGTTACGATGGAGAGGAACGACATGTTCTCGCGCATAAGTGGTAAGAAGGTCTTGTTTGTTTTCATGTCTATGTTTAAGTCACCCACAACTAACATTGGTGTGGATCGGTGAGCGGTTAATGCGAAGTGCCGGAAGTGAGCGATGTCCTTGGTAAACGCGGTGGGCGAGAAGTACACAGCCACTGACTGCAAGCCGTTGCCCAACTTTGCGGCACACAGTTCACCAGCTTCTGCTTAGGTGGCGAGCACCTTTTGATTCTGGCGTCGGCGGCATTCAGCCTCTGTTCGGGCAGCTCGCTCAGCAGCAGCGGCAGACGACGCACTTCCACCAGTTCCGTCGCTCATTATTCAGAAAGAACTAGCTGAGACTTTTTGTATATATACTCCGTTTAACACATCAGGTACAACGCTGTTCAAGCTAGCGAGACTTTTTGCAGTAGATGTGTTCGCTTGAAGTAGTAGTTCAATTTTCTTACCACCCAAAACAGGATTTCCTTGTCGTTTTTACGACGCGTAGTAATGGAAGGGGGTTTGTGCTTTACAAACAGACAAACGCTGTTTTATGTCTGTTATATGCGTCTGGATCGCTTAGCGTCTATTTGGTTTCTTTTTTTGGGTATTTCATTTGCAACTCTTCTCGACATGTCACTCGGAGCCAGGTCTGGGCAGAGATACTCGGAAAAGTATTCCGGAATACAGATACCGAAATACACGAACTGGAAGCCTAAAATACAGATACTGAGATACATTTGCCTTTAGCGTAATGGGATATTTCGGAGATACTTTTGCAATATGACGAAAAAAGTATTCCGGAATAGAGATACAGCAATACAGATACTAGAATACTTCTTTTTTATTGCAAGGATGCTCCTACTCTGCAAAGGACATTTATAAGTGCAGCATAATGGTGTAAATTAAGTTGCAGTGCATTGAAACGTTCAGTCTATTTACTTATTACAGTACCCTTAGCGCCATTAAGACATAACAGAGGGGAGGGGGGCTCACCAAGTACATAATTAGTAATAATGACTTAATTACACATATCAATCGCAATAAAAAAGTACACTATTTCACGGCAACAGTAACAAGCATTGGGCACCGAAATCGACATGCTTGGTGACAACTAAATGAGCTATGCTAGAATTAGCATAGTTTAAGCAAATAACTCGAATCACTAATGAACACCAGTAAATTGAGAAAACGTATGCATTTACTTTGCACATAAGATCTGCTTTGCTGAGTAGGTTGCTGTGTGAGCTTCTCAAGCAGGCTGTCTTCTAGACAGCGTCGATTCGGCCTCAGTCAGCACAAGACTTGCCAAAGAAAAAAGTCTATCTAGCGCTGCAAACCGGCACAAATTCGTGTCAGAGTGAATAAATACCGCCGTCATAGCCGGATAGCCCTGGAGCGTGGCGACATCTCTTCTCGGGTCATCTAGATACCGAAACAGTTCCTCCCACAAGTGGGTTGTACTGACCGCTCAGAAGCCCAAGTCGGTCCCCATCTTCGGAACCTCAGCCGTCTGGCGCGGTCGGCGCCGGGTCAGACGGCTGAGGATTCCGCTGCCCATATAGGCCGGTCATAATTACATACGCGCAATGGAGCCCAATATGTCTAAACTGCAAAATCCAAAAATTGGCTTCCCAAAATCACGTTTTTTTCGGGGTGAGAGGGTGTAAGCCCTCCCAAGTCGATCCTGCAAGCTCTCTAAACAGACGTGAAAACAGGGACACCTGCCCAGAGCGCCCCATCAGAAACTACAGCAAGCACCAGTAGCCTAGGCCGAAAGGGTCACTCTTCAATAAAGGTGTCACCACCACCGACGCTACCAGTACCCATTCCACCAAGCCGCAACAGGCGAAGTCGCCTCCGGCGGTGGGGGAGCCTGGTACCACAAAAGACCGTTTCACGCTTGTGATCACTTAGGAACGCACCCTAACACACTGGAGAGGTGGCTGAAAGCGTGACAAAGATAGCCATCTTCTAGTCACTTCAGCCGCGACTATGGGAACTGAGTGCCGCCGCTTTGAGAACTGAACGCACGCGAAGCATTGCAAAGCATCTGTTCCAAGGCGGTATCCGCGCGGGGGGTCACGAAGTAATGGCTTGCCGCCCGAAAAAAACTAGGCGAGCTGCACTGGCCTTGAGAGACATCGACTTTCGTCGGCAGAGGCCGACAATACTGCCTACGCGTTTCTGCCGTGTGCGGCGTCACGCGCTTTACCACATGGGCCATTCTGTGCTTGAGGGGAAACCATCGCCGCCCTTTCTGTCGGCGACCGGCAGCGCGCCTTTGCTTGTCTTGGCACAAAAAAAATGAGAAAAAGAAACGTCATAGCCCATTCGAAACACGCGTAAACTCATTTCCGACAAAAAATTGTAACGAGATACCCGTGTCCTGCATCGTATCGCGATACAAGCGATACATCGTAAAAGTATTTCACTACTGAGATACAAATACATTTTTCAAATGTATCTCGATACAGAAATACAGATACTCAAAAGTATCTCTGAAATACTATCGCGATACTCTTGTATCGCGATATTGCCCAGCCCTGCTCGGAGCGTTTCTCGGAGTCTCGCGCTCGGCTCGCGCGAGCGTTTGCAACTGCCGTTCCCTCCTCCTCGGCCTCTCCTCGCTATTGCCGTCTTTCATTCTCCGTTGCGCTCGTTTGCTCTATTTCGTCCTCGTTCGCTCTATCGGTTACGCCGATGCAGACAACACCAACGGCGACGCGACTCAACGCAGGCACGAGCGCCTAATAGCTGCGCTCTAAAAAGTGCGCCCTTCTGTGGTGCGCCAGGATTAAATACTAGCACTTAGCCGTAAAATTTCCCGCCGGTCATATTAGGATATAAACTTTGTCACCATTCTTTACTTCATGTTGACATTTTTTTCAGTCACCGCCAGTTATCTTCGTCGTCGTGATATCCATACAAAGCCGCATGCTTATATAAGCTGGCAGCCTTTCCATTATGCATTTTTCTTCTTAGCACGCGCTATAACTGATTTGGACGCCAGAACATGACGCATTTGCCACTGAACCTCACCCCCCAACCCCCTGAACAAGTTTCAAGATCTAATTTACTCATGACCAACTACACAATCTTAATATTGTCACATTTAAGACTTTTCAGCAATTTTATGGCAGTCTTTATTCTTTTTTTACGGGTTTATGTGCACCCATAGTATTGTCTGTGTTTTTAGGAAATTTGTGTTCGTAAACTCTTTTGGTACATTACCTATGATTAACATTTTATTAGAGTTAATTGGTTGGTTGAAAAACTTTATTTGGGTCCTGCAAGGCGCGCGTCAGCGCGCAGTGGGCGACTCCTACGTCGGGACCGTCAGACCAAGCCTGCCGGCCGCTCCGCAGGCCTGCTGGACGGCACCGACCAATTCTGAGGTGTCCCTCCCCCCATGATAGAGGTGTCAGAGTAATATTAATGTAATTAATAATAATAAAGAGGTGCATAATCGATACCCAGCATCTCTACCTAGTGGGACGAGGTTTATTGATGGGGCTTTTTGATACGATGAAATCGTTTACAGATGACAGAATAGCGAGATTTAGTACTACGCACGTAGTATCCGTAACGGAGTTGCGTACATAGGAACGCTACGTTTAGCACGGAGCACATACGCACAACTTGTGCTCATGCGCACTATGAGAAACGCAGCGTTCCTACGTACGCAGCGCTGTTACGGACGCTACGCACGCAGTATTAAATCTCGCTAATGACCGCACGGTCAAGCACTGCAAGGCCAGTCAACAGCACAGGCTCTCGCGCCTTCGCAGCACCGGTTGTTTTCGTCTTCTTCCGCAGGCGAATACCCGTTGTTGCATCTGATCCATTAGAATAGTAATAATAATATGGGGGATGATGATGAAATGAACTTTATTTGGTCCTGGAGAACCCCGATCAGACCACCCCCGAAGGGGGGTCCGCCGCAGTTGCCGGCCGCGCCCACGCCGGTAATGGAAGACCGTGGCCCTCCGCCCGTTCGCAGGCCTCCTGGACTGCCGACAGCTGGACTGAGAGCTCGCGGCTTTTAAGAGCCCTCTCCCAGTCCTCTTCTGTGCTGAACTTTGCGCTGAGTAATGCCGGGCACCGCCAGAGCATATGAGCGAGTGTGCAATTATCCGCCCTACAGCTAGGACATCCTGGATTTATGCCTTCAGCAAAGTGACTAAACGTGCTGCGAGACGGCGGTTTTACGTCCCAAAGCCACAATATGTTTATGAGGGACGCCGTAGTGGAGAGCTCCTGAAATGTTGGCCGTTTGGTGTTCTTTAACATGCCCCTATTTTTAGCCACATGGACCTCGAGCATTGCGCCTCCATCGAAGTGCGGCCGAAGTTCGATCCGGCAACCATTTGGTAAATGGTCCAGTAAATAAATAATTAAGTAATAATAATAATAATAATAATAATAATAATAATAATAATAATAATAATAATAATAATAATAATAATTATCATTATTATTATTATTATTATTATTATTATTATTATTATTATTATTATTATTATTATTATTATTATTATTATTATTATTATTATTATAAGACATATTAAAAAAGTCACAGTTTCGCCGCAACGGCGAAGCAATGAATGCGATAGCAGCAAAGTGGAATGTAAGGCGAAGAACGGAAAGCAGCTCGAAAATGCCGGCGCGTCGCTCGAGCCCAGAGGACGCACGAAAAGAACGCACACAGGACGAGCGCGAACTATTATGCGTCACAGCTAGATACTTGAAGCACACTGCTGAAATATAAAGCAGGACGCACGAAACGAACGAACGGGTACACACAGGACGAGCGCGAACTGTCACAGTTGTTACTTATTTCTGTTTGAACAGCGCGCTCCTTTCGCAAACGCGGCCACTGCAGCGAGCGAAGAATCGGCGTTCGCAGGAGCGGGCCGACAACCTTTAAAATCCAGCGCCCAGCGCGCACATAGCGCCATCTCGCTGTGAGTAAGAAAGCACGCTGTAGTAAATGGGGCGTTGCGCTCCTCGCGCCATCTCGCTGGTAATGAAGAAACGCTTATAAGCGCCTGCCGTCTCTGAGTCTGGCCAGCGGTAAAGGGTGTGTATATAACGCTCGCCGTTAGCCATCTCGAGGATCTCCGTTTCGTGGCGTAGTGGTAAAGCGCCACGCACTACGGAGCGAGAGGTCCCTGGTTCGATTCCGCGCCTCGGAAGCATTTTTCTGAATTATTTTTCTTTGGGGCCTTATATATATATATATATATATATATATATATATATATATATATATATACTTATACATATACGGTGAATGACGGCGACGGGGACGGACAAAACTCAGCCGAGACTCCATATAATTGCTGTCGCAATAAAACAGCATTTCTTCAATAATCCACGTAGTACTACAAATATATACATTTAATAACTCATATTCACGTGCACGTAGATAATGTGAAAGGCAATAAACATTAGAGCAAGCACGAAGCTTACGCATAACGTTACATGAGAAATATATCCTGTGTCCCCCAGAATGCGGCTCTCTTTAATAATATTGTATGATTTCTTTCGCACTTAAAGGGGCGAAATCATCAAAACAGCCAGGATGTCTGAATTTTCTATGTTTATGTAGCTTATGTTGCAAATTTTCATGCAATTGTGTTCTATCTATTCTTTTCCGCTTCATACATTTTGATAATTGGTACATGATCTAGCACTGTTTGCTTGACATTTAATGTTAGACACTTCACGTAGCGCACCCACGTCAGGCCTTTAGCTTCGCTTCGTTTTGCTGTATGTATTCCCGAAATAAATATGTTCATTAACTAAAAAAATAAATATTTGTTTTTCTCTAGGGTCTGCGCGTTTTGTGTTCACCGATACATTGTAGTGCTCGTCGTGTCCTTGAATAAGTAGGAAATATAAATAGGAAGTTTTTCCACAACAAAACGCTCTCCATGAGACGCTCCTCTACAATATTCGTGCAAGCTTCGATTTCAGCGCATAGTTTTATGTGCGTTCGTTCTATGTCGACTTGAAACATAGAATTGCATAGTCTCACTACGTGAGAAACAAGTACGTAACCTGAGCAAATAATTGCGTTCAGTTCTTTTATTCCACCGTACAGCCACCGGTAGAAGCAGTGCTAACTCAGCCAATGATACAAATTTAAATGTAAACTGAGGTTGCAGCAAAAGCGTCTTTTTTTAAGCAACATTTCTGAATAATAGTTTAATACGAAAAGTACATATAACGCTTGTAACGATTAATTCTGATGCAATGTGTAATTATAGAAATAGTGTCTGGATAATCATTTCGCAATTACACAGATGGAACAGAAATCCTGCTTATGCCATAGCTTGTGCGTGACTTACGTCTACTGACAACTGAAGTCTGTTTTTGATATTCCGCAACACCAACTGAGTGATAGGCGGAGCTGCTATGATTGAAGCATGCCTGCTATCACCAAGTGTGTTCTGGCTACTAAATAGTGTTCATAGCAAAAGGAATGGGCTTGGCGTAAATATTGATTAATGTTGTAGGCGGGGCATGAATGCTCATGATCACATCGGCTAGATGGTTTGGGTGAAACGCAATTACACCGAAAAAGGTTAATATTAGAAACCCCACTCGGAACTTTCAGTAGCGTCACGCTAAATGAGTAACGGACTAAACTGAGAAGAAACACTTTATATCTAGAGCTCAATGCGAAATGTCTTGTCAAGAATGTTTCAAAGAAACAAGTATGTTTGAAAAATATGCAGCATGGTCCTTTATTCAGGATTCGAAACTTCAATCAGAACTTCAGTTATCTGACGTCAGACATACGCTTGTAGAATAATGGGGCAACTTTTCATGGAATGTACGTTTTTGATTCGTATGCCACTCGATGTTTCAATTCTCAGACCTGTGTCTAATATGTACTCTTCCCTGTTAGCCTATGGTGTTTTTATTTTCTTTTATTTCTTGGTTCTTCGGCCAGATGTGTAGTTGCAATCTGTAACTGTTTAGAGTAGTCTGTACTGTTCTTTTTTTATTTTTTCCTTTTTTATTTTGTTTATTATTTTTTGTTCTGTGGTCTAATGTGAAGATGTCAATCTGTATCATTTTCCCCACTCCTGTAAGAGCCTGTTAAGGCTTACAGTATCAATAAAGTAAATAAATACATAAATACATAAATAAATAATAAACCGTGCAGCATGTATGCGTACAGTGCTGAAGAACTTCATATGCCACGTATATGTCATGCTGCTACATGCATCCTTATATGACAAGTGATCCAAAGGGAAGAAACAAGAAACACAAAAACATTAAGTGGCAACCGAGGCGAGTATCGCGTTGCCTACGAGTTCTTATTGACGACAAAGCGTGACTTCAAAGTTGATATTGTTGTCTTGTAGAATACCCTGTTTTTAAGTTAAAAATTGTCCGCTAAATATTTGCGGCGACAATGTATCCATGAGACTGCGTCGTGATTACAGTCACATGGTTTTTTTTGGGAATAGATTCCAACATTGCTCCGTGTTCTCTGATTGTAGGTCTTGACGACGAAAACAGGCGGCGGGCACATAGAGCCTCCCCAAGCAGGCCATGAAACTTAGTTCGCACGCGAAGATCAGTTTCCGACCAGTAGACTTCAACCGTAAAGTAAGCGTCCCTCGTGTGCAACACCGTGATATCAGCAAACTTGCGAGCGCAGAATGTCGCTTCCATGGGAAGGTTTTTGAGTGTCACAACATACGTCACGCCTCCGAGCACTTCCCTCCATGTAGCAGTCGTTGATGATGTACTGGTTAACTCTAAATGCCATTTTACACGCGGAAGGGTATCAGTAATGACATGCTGAGGATAATCTTATGAGGATCTTTTGCGCATGTATTGCAGAACATTGTCTGGCAGGTCCAAAGGGGTTCCAGCTGTCGAGGCATCAACGTTTCCTCCAAGCAAGGCTGGTACGCCGATGACATGCTGGCCTCTTCAGTCTGATTCTGCCGAGAAGTTCCCTCTTGCAACAAGGTCGAGGTACTCGGTACTGCGACTTGAGCTATCTCTGACGTTGCACGTTCTGCAACATTGTGAGTGGTCACAGCCAAACTAGACTCCTGGTTCCTGGACTGTTCAATCAGCTCATTCATTTAACTCTGAATCGCAAGCAGGAGCTCCTCGTGTTTGGCGTCCCTGAACAACGTCTTCAGTTCTTCGAGAGCAGCAGTCACGTCTTCAAGGACCAATGCTTGCGAATCTGAGGACTCGTTTTCTCCGCGTGGTGAAGAAACAGCGGCAGTGCATCCGGCCACGTAGTGCGTTGACAGTTCCCTGTGCAGGTCTTCCTCGCCGCATCGCAAACACTCAACGGTGTGGAATGTGCATTCGTTCTCGTAGTTTTGCAGCATAAATTCCATGGCTACCTCAAATTCGCATCCATGCGCGTCGTTCCAGCAATGAAACTTCGTTGCAGAAGGAAGAAAAAGACACACACGGTCTATTTAGCAGATCTACGTAATCTCGTAGCAAGGGGCGTGACGAATATATTTTTGGTCAATGTTTCACCACACACACCATCCACTGCAGTTCAGGGTGGTTTCTATATTCTTTGAGAGATTACATCAAAACCCCAGGGACTAATGTATTCTTGAGTTTCAGCGCTTAATGACCTCGCTGTTAATTACACTTCTTTTATTTACAAATAGGCTCATAATTTTCAAATCAGTACAACTTCTGAATTGCCTGTGTTGTTTTATTGCGTGTGCGCTTACAAAACACTTCAACCCTTGATGCCTCTAGGTTGTGTGGCCGCCAATTGTCACGTTTAGTGTGGCTTGTTTTCTTGCAAGCTTTTCTACAAATATTTAAAACATCGCGTATTTTCGGTGCAAATCGAACGCAGGCGCATCAAATTAATGTGTTAGGGTGTAGAGATTAGTAAATAAATTGAGAAGAAGTTTTGACATAAGCCCGTTATCACCTGTTAAATTTACCGGTTATATTTTTTTCGAAACTGAATGACCTCACTGATCAGCTTATGTTGATACCGCCTGGTTATCCGAATTCTCGATCTCCTGCTTTGGGGCGAAAGTAAGTTGAATCGCTGTAACCCGTGAAGCGGTTATCGAACAATAAAGATGGAATCACTCTCTGGCGCGTCAATGCTGCGCATCGGTTTGAGAAGTCCGCTTTTGGAAATCCATAGAGTGGGCAGTTGCATACCAATATAAGCTGAATATCCTGTATGGCGTCTTTTCACAACGGTGTTCAACGCTTAAGCAATGTCATTTTAATCTCACTCTGCATGAAAACAATCTTGTGGTCCTACCGTTTGCAGTTACCGGTTGTCAACAATCTATAGCTTTACTCACGCGTTCCAAGGCTGCTGTAGCTCTCATTAGCAGCATCGACTCATTTGTTATGTGTTCGCTTTATGGTTGATAAGTGTACGCGTTTGCATATACGAAATTGCCAGCATTACACCGCTAAACCCGCAGATACGCAGTAGGGCAAATAACGTCATTGAGCGATTTTCCCAAAAAACGACCGCAACCGTTTTCTCACCTTCAAGGCGTTCGCTTTTCTGGTAGGCAAATCATAGCTGACGTATTCAGCTTTCTCGAACGGCTCTTGATCCAAGGAACACCACCAACCGCATCCTTGAGAGTTCGCTGCGTGGCACGATTGGCAAAGAGCGTGCGAACACAGCAGCAGCACAGCCTCTTCGGTGTCATCCGAGAGAGGCCACACACACGCGAACTGCGCACCTCGTCGGCAAAGCGACTCGGTCACCAGTTTACGCCTGCGATGTGGTGGTCGCTAAAACGGTGCACACGTCGGAGAACCGGCATGATTTTGTGAGTTCATACGCCAGTCCTTCACTTGAAAAACAGACTGACTAAGTATGGCCTATCACTACTCGGTTGTCTAACACACTTCGCCTGTCATAGCAACCAGCATAGATAACAGAAGAACGTTTTCTCATTGACGCATTTAACATGAGGCTCACTTCTTTGCGAATTTTCGCAATATAGGAAGAAACGATGCCTTTTATGCATTTTCTTGCGTTTGTTTGTATTATGTGCGCGTGTATGACAACAGAACATGCACGTTTGGAATTGTGAACCCCCCTCCCCGGTTACGCTTGGGGTTATGCGAGATGGTGTGCAAAGCTCGAAATCAGAAGGCGATGAAATGCCGTGGTAGTGGCACCTCCTCCTAACACGACTACGTATCCTGCGCCTGTTTTTTCGTCATTTCGAACCCAACGCATTACGCCCAATTCACGGCACCAGCGACGCTTAATATTATCGACTCGATAAGGTTAAGCGCTGCGCGATTCAATTTTTTTCTCGAATTATTTACGTCAAACCAGCATGACGTCATTAAAACTCACAGCTGGCTTAAAAACAGTAAAAACAGGTTCCCTTGATAGTATAAAACAACACTCTACACTCGGCGCCCTGGACTCGCCACCCGAGGTGATATAAACGCAGAGGGAGCAAGTGAGAACTGCTGCTATGCTACTAGCGCCGATGACTTCGCCGGTTGCTTGAAACAAATGTCAAAGAATACTAGACGCAGTAGAAGTTTAGAGGGAAATCTAAACAACTTTTATTTGCAGACTTTTTACGTAAGTGTTACAGATAAACATAACAGCAAAAAAAATACCATTAAAATGAACCCCCCGTAGCGCGATCCTACATGATTAGGCAGAGACAAAGATGCCTTACACCTTAAGACCACTTCAGAAAGATTCACAGAACATGGGAGGCGCTTCTTTTAACCCCGATGCTCCCAGATGCTAATAATAATAATATCTGGGGTTTAACGTCCCAAAACCACCATATGATTATGAGAGACGCCGTAGTGGAGGGCTCCGGAAATTTCGACCACCTGGGGTTCTTTAACGTGCACCTAAATCTAAGTACACGGGCCTCAAACATTTTCGCCTCAATCGAAAATGCAGCCGCCGCGGCCGGGATTCGATCCCGTGACCTTCGGGTCAGCAGTCGAGCGCCATAACCACTAGACCACCGTGGCGGGGCGCTCCCAGATGCTTCAGGAGTCATGTCGGTTAACATCAATTGTGGTTCCGGTGCTGGATCCGCCTTTATAGCACTGTAATAAACATTACATTTACTATAAATTACATTCCTACGATTCAACCAGCTAAATAAAAGCGTTTCTGGAACCAAAGGGAATACGCTAACGAATGATATTCACATCATCACACTGTAGCGCGCACTTCGTTTCGATAATACTGACGTATGTGCTCTGACGTGAGCTCTGACGTTACGTCAGACCATCATTACCCTTTAAACGCCAGCGTAGTCGACGTTCCTGGTAAGCCCGTGATGTGCACACAACTACTGCACTTACAAAAACACATCGATCCACCTCGTAATGCTTGACGCAAAACCAAAAAATGCAGCATAGACTGCTATTCGCGGAATCCTTCGCATAAAACCGATTCCCACAAGGCATCGGATCCGCCGAATTTTTTTTCGAGGCAATGCAATTGTAATTCCCAGTAGCGAACACTTTTCGAGAAAGGACACCCTGACTACGTCTACACCTCGAAGGGCGTCACAGTAGCTGCGACTCTTAATAGACTACAAAGCATTGAAGCGTTTGTGTATATATGAGGCGGGCAATATTTGAAGCAAAATTCTAGGCACCCGACTTTTTATGGACGGCAGAGCACGATTTCGAAGTTGATTTTTCTGCTTTCTAGTATACGTGAACTAATCGGGTCTTCAGGGTCCACTGAGTATCCGCGGTAATAATGTATCCACAAGTCTCTGTCGTGCTCGCAGTCGCATGGTTCCTCAGAGGAACTCAATTGAACGATGTCCGGTACTCTCGGACTGTACATCTTGACGGTAAAAGCGGGCGCCTGACATTTAGAGTCCCCAAGCATCCCGTGAAATTGTATTAGAAGATAAGGACAAAATAAATCGCCGTAAAACTCAACTGTGAAATACGCGTCCCTCGTGTGCAACACTGTGATATCAACAAACTTCCATTCGGGACATGACGCACAAATGCGAGCATCGCAGAGGGTCAGAACATACGTCACGCTCCCGAGCACTTCCCTCCATGTAACTGTCGTCGACAAAGGACAGGTTAAAGCTAAATGACATTCCAAATCCCGAGCGATATCACTAATGACATGCTGAGGATAATCTTGCGAGGATGTTTTGCGCATTGTTTGGAGAACTTCTCGCGGCAGGTCCACAAGGGTTTCTAGCTGTCGAGGCAACAACGTCTCCTCCGAGCAGGACCGCGACATCAATGACGCGCTGGCTTCCTCACTCGGGTTCAGCCGAGAAGTTCTCTGCTGCGACGAGGTCGAGGTGCTCGGTGTCGCGACTTGTGCCATCCCTGACATTGCAGCTGCGACAGCTTCTGTGGTCACGGCCGACCTGTGTTCCTGGTTCCTGATCTGTTCACTCAGCTCGTTCATTTGACTCTGAATCGCAAGCAGCAACTGCTCGTGGTTGGCGTCCCTCAAGAGCGCTTTGAGTTCTTCGAGAGCAGCCGTCACGTCTTGAATGGTCAATACTTGGGAATCTGAGGACGCGTTCTCTGCGCGTGTTGAAGAAACAGCGGCACTACACACAGCTGCGTAGTGCCTGGACAGTTCCTTGTGCAGGACTTCCTCGCCACATCGCAAACACTCCACGGTGTGGAATGTGCATTCGTTCTCGTAGTGTCGCAGCATAAACTCCACGGCTCCCTCAAATTCGCATCCATGCGCTTTGTTCCAGCAATGAACCTTCGTTGCAAGAGCAAGAAAAAGAAAAGAACCCAATCAATTTACATGTCTACGTAATCTCTTAACAGGCGGATGTGAAGGACAAATTTTCGGAGATGATTTAGCGTTGCACTCCATCAAGCGGATATGTCAGCAATTTGTTTACAGTCCTTTTTTATGTCTCTTCTTTTAAAAGCTATAGGTGAAGGGAGACTTTACAATGCTGGATTGTGACAATTTTGCACGCTCATATACCCCAAAATAATGTATTTCTGCGCTTCAACGAATATTTAATGCCTCGCTGATTTTTACACTTTCTTGCTTACACATGGCAGATACTTTTTACCTTAGTACAGCTTTCACCTGCCATGAGGCTTTATTGCAAGTCCGCTCACAAAACATCTCAGCCTATGACATAGATGGAGTGGGTGCACGGCACCGTTCACATTCAGAGCAGATTGTTTTCTTCCGAGATTATCAACAAATCTCTGGATTTCACCTACATGCGGCGTAAATCTAATGCATGCACTTTATAATGAGGAGAACTAAAAGACAATTAATGCCGCGGCAAGTATAGGGAATGCTATTCGTAGTAATTAGGATATAAATGTGAAGAAAGTAAAGTGGACGAAAACTTGCTGCCGGCAGGGACCAAAACTTACGACCTTAGAATAACGCGTCCGATGCTCTACCACCGAGTTACGGCGGCGGTCATCTTCCCGTCCACTTTACGGGTTATATAAGTGAATTAAACCTAGGGGTGTTAGACAGAGCCGATCGCAGCCATGGTGGCGAGTGTGGAACACTCTTTTTCTGCCTACAGGCAGAACTCGTGCGAGATGCACTGCACTAAAATGTTGAATTCTACAACCTTTGCCCTCGTGGTCCTGATGATTTGTATGTTATTGTCACGCAGTAAGATATACAGGAGCACCGCCTCATGATAAGAGCTCTTACCCTATCGTTAACCAGGAGATGAGTTTGGCTGTGCCTTATTACCAGCCTCGCAGCATTAATCCTGCATATATGCAGCAGTACAAGCAATGCATTTAAATGATTTTCCTTAACAAGGAGCTCAAGCGTCTTCTTACCTTCAAAGCGTTCGCTGTTCCTATAGGCAAATCATAGCTGACACATTCACCTTCCTCGAATGGCTCTTGATCCAAGGGACACCGCCCACCGCATCCTTGGGTGTTGTCTGCGTGGCACGATTGGCATAGAACGTGCGAGCATGGCAACAGCACAGTTTTCTTGGGAATCATGCGACAGAGGGCACACACGCGCGAACTGGGCACCTCGTCCACAAAGCGAGTCGGTCGCCAGTTGACCCCTGGGACGGCGTGGTCGCGAAAACGGTGCTCTCGTCTGAAATCTGGCATGGTGGTGTGAGTTCGAGCGCCAATCCTTCACTGGAGGAGCGGACTGACTAAATGTGGCCTGTCGCTGCTCGGTTGTCTCACACGCTTCGGCTGACGTAGCAACCAGGATAGATAACAGAGGAACGTTTTCTCGTTGTCACCTTTAACACGAGGCACACTTCTTTGCGCCTTTTCGCAATGTAGCGAGGAACGACGCATTCGTTATCTGCGGCGGTAGTGTTGGTTCTATTTTTTTTTTTTTGCCCCAGCAGTCCAAGCGAGCGACACTGATAACACGCCATCCACTTCCTTGAAGCATGCACCACCGTGCCACCGTTACTTGCTAAGCAATTGTGTTACGCGGCGAGAAGAACGCGGATTCGATATTCCAACGCAAATATTCAATAATTCAAATAAAAAAAAACCTATAAAGGTTTTCTTAGGGAATGATGCAGAGGGCTGAATTCGTTCACACCTGAAGCACCCAAGATACAGGAAGAGCACCGGCTCATTTTATAACTAATTTACATTTTTTTTCCGTTCCCCTATCCGCCATATTGTGGTTTTGGGACGTTAGACCCCAGATAATATTATTATATTCCCATATCCGCAGTAATTTATCAATCCCTTGCCAGGTGCCTTTGTAATGCTGCACGCCAGCGGTAATATGCACAGCGGCAAAAATATATCTTCGAACCCTGTCTCTATATTTCTCTATCGTGCTATTACAACAGTTGGAAGGAAATGACGCCCTCGCCAACGCTGGATGGCGGCTGTGGGGCCGATTCCGAAGGTATGTCGTCATATTGATTCTAAAACTATGTGTTAAGGGGCTTCGCGCAAGAATAGGCACTTGTCGGTGCTACGCAGACGGCGTGAGACAACCGCCCGTGTGATAAATGCGCGACATCTCGAGTTATCGCATGTATCTCGTCCGTGTTAGGCGCGGCACGAGTTGGTGAACGGCAGTAGCGTAGCCGCAACTTCTTTTATACTGGGGGGAGGGGGCAGCACCTTTTATGCATTTTCGTGCGTTTGTCTGTATATGTGTGCGTGTATAACAACAGAACATGCACATTTGAAATTATGAGCCCCCCTCCCCGATTACGCTTGTGTTTATGCGAGATGGTGACGAAGACAACTTCGGCAAAAGCATCCTGGCACAACTCTTTGTATCGCGCAACCATGGAAGAGCGGCTGAACTGAAGCACTCGCCCGCTGACCCCACGCGGCTGAGAGAGCGGCGAGTCACGTGGTTAATCACTTGGACACGGCTGGTGAGGCTAGAGTCCACTCTAGCGAGGCAGCGCTTGTCATGCGAGGAGCGGTAGGAGCAGCGATGGCGGCGAACGCGGCTGCTCACGCGGTGTGCGTTCTTCGCTTCAAGGCCAAGCGGAGATACACGGCGAGACTGACTCGTGTGGGAGAGAAAACATTACGCTTTTAAACAGATAGTGTTCATTATAAAAATAATCCTGGACGCGACCTTCATACTTGACTTAACTCCACCTCACAAGTTGCTCGCAGCAGGGTGAAAGCTACGAGGTGTAAACTAAACCACACACTTGCGCAGCAAAACATAGTTCGGTTTGTCCTTGCATTTTAATTGAAAAAGGTTAAGAAAACTGCGTTAGTTTGGCACGTTCTACGTCTTGCAGTACTTGATACGCTAATCACGATTCGCATGCACGCCATAGGCCTTGAATTATTCTATTGGTCTCTGCCGATAATTGTGATGACGAAGCAACACGGCAGCGCCCATGGAGACGCGATCGCCCGCTACGATCCGTGCTCGCGCTTGCTACTTGCCCACTGTCCCGACAGCAATAAATGAACGGTGGAATCGACTATCGCTCTGTGTCGTCGCTCGATGAGGACAAAGTATCCGGTACGTTTTGTCCTTATTACAGTAGAACCCCGCTGATACGTTTTTGAAGGGACCGTAGGAAATAAACGTAAGAGACGGGAAACGTAAGAGCCGAAAAACAGGAAAAACGGCAAAATATTTAGTGGTACAGAATTTTATTTCAATTCTTACGAGCAGCACGAAAATTGGCGCGCTCAGCCGCGATCTAGCCGATGGATAGAAACGCGGAGCTTAGGACGGCCTTATCCACAGAAATGTAATCAACGTATGTGATTTTTTTAACACCAACAGCTGTAGGCATGAAAGAACTAAGCACACGCAATCACGACCGGCGCGGCGAGTCCGACCGCGAACCGCACGCACGACCATGCGAGCTCCAACCAGCTCGAACTCCTCCCGTTCTCCGATAAATAACGATGATGATGAGTCTACGCCAACGCGATGGCAGAAGTGAATGCCAATCTCAAAGGCCTTGCTTTCGCAAGCAATTACGTCATACACGCCATGTTTGTGCAATGCAAATCTCAGAGGCTATGCTTTTGTCAATAGTAAATGCCAATCTCGAAGGCCTTGCTTTCGCGAGCAGTTACGTCATAGACGCCATCTTTGCAATTTGAATCTCGAAGGCCATGCTTTTGTTTGCATCAATTGAAAGATTCTGTTGCGTGCGCCTCTCATGCGGCTAATATTACGGTCAAACGAGGCCAAGCTGCGTGAAAATGCACCATGGCCGCTCTCTTTGGTAGTCACTCGGTCGGCTCCGGGCGCACTTCGCGACGTATCATACGGGAACGGTCCGACAGTTACGACGTAACAGCGGGGTTCCCAATACATTGTATCCTATGGGAGCTATGCCGGGACCGGCGGAAAACGACGTAACAGCCGGGAAAACGCAGCAGTGAGGAACGTAACAGCGGGGTTCTACTTAGCTCTTTGCTCAGCCACGCCTGCTAAACCTTGTCTCCGAGAGCTTGAGAATGAATCGTGGAAAGAGCGCAAAACGGACACGAATACATTGCTATGGAAGCGTCAGGATGCAAATATGACGAAACACAAGTGTCGGTTTAGAATTTACGGGCCACGCAGCTCACGACGGCGACTTCATAGTTTCGAGGCGCAAGGAGCAAGCGTCGACGTGTGCTACCATGTTTTCTTTTGTTTTTTTAGGGGCGAAGCTCCTTAAGGCGGCACCCGTTCGTCCCTCGTAGTCGTAGTCGTAGTCCGTAACCAGTCTTACGCTTTGACCTCCAAGGTGGTGCCGGTGGGAGATTTTTCCTGTGCGTTGTTGAACAATAAAAAATTCGCAGCGGTAGCTAAAAGCCGACTTCTTCTGTCTCTCATTCCCATTAGCAGCCATTCTTTACCTCCAAGGTAGTGCCTGGTGAGATTTCTCCTGTGCGTGATTAATCAATAACAATTTTGTTCAAAACGCTGTTGATTGATGAAATAAACCAACGAAAGACGCCAGATGTTTTGTAAAAGCAAAACGGAAGATTGCCAGATGTTTCTAAAGCAAGAGGAAAAGACGCCAGCTGCTTAACGAAAGACGCCAGATGTTTTCTAAAGCAATGGTTTTCTAAAGAATGAAAATTCACAGCGTACATGTAAAATTAAAGTGAGCTGCAAGTCGTCATAACTCATCGAACCTTTAGTATAAACGCGCCCTATCTCACGTCGGTGATGATGTACTGGGCAGAATTCACGGAAGATTCACGGTTTACCGATGAACCTCCGCAGCTTCGCCCACTCATCATCATTCACTCCGTGGATATGCTGTGATTTTTTTTTTTGAAGGCCCCGTGCAGTCGAGTTTTCACATGTGACTGTAGCGCCAGAACGCACAGCCCAGCGGATGAAAAAACACGGTTGATCCCTCCGTCATAGGAATCGGAATAACACGAAAGTAAAGCGTGCCCTTACAGAAGTAACTGAATGCTTACTGTACATTGATATAAGAGAGTTTGCACAATGTATCTTGATGTCTGGCAGCTAATGGCGCCGTTTAACGTGTATGCACCCACTTTGATGATTGGTGGTACATCTCCATCCCGACGACTAACGTCCATGTTAAATTATTAAACAAACCCTTGTGGTAGCTGTAGTAGTTAACGGTGAAAGCGTAATCAGTGAACGAGGTGTGATAGCCAGAAGAGCGACGCATATTGGACACAGAGCTTGATCGCCATCCCGCGGCATGTTAAAATGTGATTGAACACCCACGGCCGCACTAGAGGGAAACGCAAAGCGCGTCGTGTCGCCCCGGTAGCGCGGCCGCAATTTTTCTCGGGGCGAGCGCGACAACGGGGAACGCGGGGTTACAACCAGGTGAGCCAGGCGCGCGTCGCAGAGCTATTTTTGGTTTGTATTAGCGTGATGCTATGAGCGAGGCCGACGCTTTTACGACGCTTGGGCAAAGGTCGCCACCTCGCGGTGTGTTAAGGCATTGACAAAATTCAACTTCAATTGAAAACGCGCCGAATGGGACGGACGCGTAACGCGTTGCAGCTGCTAGTCGCGGAGGCCACAGCAATGACGAATTACTTTGCCTTACCACTCCCAGAGGTCAACACCACCCAGCCGACCGGGAGAGTAGTAGATATAAAAGGCGCGTTCGTAATGCCTACAGAGTCTGTGACCGTGGCGCAGTGGATAGCGTGCCCGGCATCTGTTGTTGCGGACCGAACGGTCGTGGGTTCGATGCCCGTTGACGGTACCTTTTTTTCTTTGTCATCTGATTGTGCATATTTTTTCGACGTCATTTCCGTGACGGAAATACGTCACTGAAGTCTTGGTGGACCCCGGCATAAAACACTTTCGTGTTAAAAAGCAAGGTTGAGACGGCCCAGGGAAAAAATCAAACGCGATGCGAGCCTCTCCGCCTCTGCATGAGTGTGCGTACTGTGGCCGGGCCAGAAGGGGGGACGCTTGCGGGCGTCTGTTTTCTGCATGCCCCCTCGCGGCCAATGTCAGCCAACTTGAGACGGCCCAAAGCGAGCAACGCATCTCCCTCTGGTCAGTGGACGGTGCCATGGGACACCGAGCAGACGGCGGGGGGCGGATGAATACATCGTAATGGGTGTTCACGCTTCCTATTGGCTGAGCAGCCCCGTAGCTTCCACAGTGCTGCAACCAGCTTGTGAAATGTAGTATACGTGTCTGGTAGTGCAACTTGCACGTCGGCGTTGGTTTGCCCTAGAGTATTCCTTGGGTTAACTCTATTTGTGTTTCGTCGCGACGCCGACGCGGATCTCAGAAGCCGCGTAGAAAGATGCGCATGGTTGAGTTATGCTTCGCCAGCATTTCCACTGCTTCCCAGCTGCTCACAGTTTTAGCATTCTCACTCGAATTTGGCTTCAACAAACGTAATTCCCTCCTCCAGTTACTTCGATCACCAAATTCTCATTATTATCATCACACTTTTTTGGCCCTTATATAAAGCAACGCTACTCTGTTAGTGTTATATGGCGCAATTCACATGTAAACATAATCATTCTTTCAGGGGTGTTTGATATTAAAGGTACACCCAACATCTTACGGGGCGCGAAATTTTCGAGGAAGCTATGCTCTCGCTCTTTCTCGGAACATGAAATCCTAATAAATACTCCAGCCTGCACTTCGTAGTGCAACCGATACAGACACCAGCTCGACCAAATAGAAGTGTTGCGCAACAACAGAGCAGAAATTCGCGTTTGTAGTGGCGCCTGCGTTCCGTAAAACGTTTGCTGACGGGTGTAAATATCACACTTGGAGCATTAAGATGTGATAAAATATATTGCTTCTGGATAAGCATTTCACACTCACACAGTTGGCAGAGGAATCCTTTGTATGTGAAAGCTTGGGCACGACATGCCGCTGTTCGCAGATGAAGTTTCTCTTTTGATGTTCCTCCGAACCAATTATTTTACCGGTGCAGCTGCTATCATAACAGTATGTATATTCTCATTTAGGGTGACGTTAGGACTACTAAATATTAATAATACAGAAACTTGAGCGAGTTGGTATATCTTCATGATGTGCACGGGAAACGACGGGCGAAAGAGCAGAATCAAACAGGACTAGCGCTGACTCCTAACTGAAATTTTATTCGGATAATATCAATATCTGGAATTATCAAACCACGTCGGGAGAAAAAAAACACCACCGAAGAAAAATAAAAATGCAGAAAAAAACCGCTCAACTCGCACTTTCGATACAATCATCTTTTACAAGTGAAAGTCACATAGTCAAATTCAATGTCACTCAAGGTGATCGACGTTCTGCTGACACACGACTCTCCTTTCCTTGTGATATGGGAAGCTTCGACAATTTCTCTGGCGACTACTAAATAGTGTTCTTAGCAAAGGAATCACCATGGGCTTGGCGTAAATATTACGCTCTTACGCGGAGGCCTCAGTACTGCGATCGTGAGCGCATAGTCTGGGTGATTTTGGTGAACTACGACTGCAAAAAGACTCAATAAATTGGAAACCCCAAGCGGGACTTCGTGTAGCTTCCTACTAAATAAATACGAGAGCCAAAAGAAAATAACAATCTTTAAAGCCAGAGCTGAATGAGAAACATATTGTCAAGAGTGTTTCAAAGAACGAATATTTCTGAAAAAAAATATTCTCCACGTCTTTTATTCAGGATCCGAAACGTCAATCAGAACGTGACTTTCTTGACATCACACGTACGCTTAAAAAGGCAGAGAGGTTAAACAGCGCAGTATCCATTTGCTCAATACTGACAAACATTAGTTTCCATGTTTATGTCTCCTGGCGACATTCACAATTACACATTAAGTGATCCAAAGGAAGGAAACAAGAAAGACTCGAAAAATTGAAGCAAAATTCTAGGCACCCGACTTTTTATGGACGGCAGAGCACGATTTCGAAGTTGATTTTTCTGCTTTTTAGGATACACCAACTAATCGGGTCCTCAAGGTCCGCTGAGAATCCGCGGTAACAATGTATCCACAAGTTTCTGTCGTGCTCGCAGTCGCATAGTTGCTCAGAGGAACTCAATTGAACGATGTCCGGTAGTCTCGGACTGCACATCTTGACGGTGAAAGCAGGCGCCTGACATTTAGAGCCCCCAAGCATCCCGTGAAATTTTATTAGAAGAGAAGGAGAAATGTGATCGTAGTAAACATTAACTGTGAAGTACGCGTCCCTCGTGTGCAACACTGTGATATTAACAAACTTCCATTTGGGACATGTCTTATTAGTGAGAGCATCGTAGAGGCTCAGAGCATACGTCACGCTCCCGAGCACTTCCCTCCATGTAACTGTCGTCGACAAAGGCCAGGTTAAACCTAAATGACATTCTAAATCCTCATCGATATTAATGGCATGCTGAGGATAATTTTGCGAGGATGTTTTGCGCATGGTTTGGAGAACTTCTCTGGGCAGGTCCACGAGGGGTTCGAGCTGTCGAGGCAACAACGTCTCCTCCGAGGAGGACCACGACATCAATGACGTACTGGCTTCCTCAGTCGGGTTCTGCCGAGAAGTTCCCTGCTGCGACGAGGTTGAGGTACTCGGTACAGCGATTTGTGTCATCCCTGACATTGCAGATGCTGCGACAGTTTCAGTGCTCACGGCCGACCTGTGTTCCTGGTTCCTGATCTGTTCAATCAGCTCGTTCATTTGACTCTGAATCGCAAGAAGCAGCTGCTCGTGGTTGGCGTCCCTCAAGAGCGCTTTGAGTTCTTCAAGAGCAGCCGTCACGTCTTGAAGGGTCAATACTTGGGAATCTGAGGACGCATTCTCTGCGCGTGTTGAACAAACAGCGGCACTACAACCGGCTGCGTAGTGCCTGGACAGTTCCTTGTGAAGGACTTCCTCGCCACATTGCAAACACTCTACGGTGTGGAATGTGCATTCGTTCTCGTAGTGTCGCAGCATTAACTCCATGGCCCCTTCAAATTCGCATCCGTGCGCATCGTTCCAGCAATGAACCTTCGTTGCAAGAGCAAGAAAAAGAAACAAACGAACACAATCAATTTACATATCTACGTAATCTCTTAACAGGTGTATGTGAAGAATAAATTTTCGGAGATAATTTAGCGTTGCACTCCATTGAGCGGATATGTCAGCAATTTATTTACAGTCCTTTTTCATCTCTCTTCTTTTAAACGCTACAGGTGAAGGGAAACTTTAGAGTTATCGATTTTCACAATTTTTCGCGCTCATAAACCCCAAAAGTAATGTATTTTTGCGTTTCAACGATTATTTATTGCCTCGCCGATTTTTACCCTTTCGTGCTTACACATAACAGATACTTTTTACCTTAGTAAAGCTTTTCACCTGCCTGTGACGCTTTATTGCAAGTCCGCTCACAAAACATCTCTGCCGATGACGTATATGGAGTGGGTGCACGGCACCGCTCACATTCAGAGTGGGTTGCTTTCTTCCGAGCTTATCGGCAAATATGCGTGGTTGCGGGACGTAAAACCCCAAGAATTATTGTTAATATATTATCCACAAATCTCTTAATTTCACCTACATGCGGTGTAAATCTAACGCATGCACTTTATAGAACTTAGTGTACAAAAGTAAACGCGTTCTCCTACGACCATATTTGCTGATAATAATAAATCCGAAAGTAGGTAGCCTGACTGATTATCTTCTGTTGATAATTTCCGGGTGACCGAATACTTGATTTACTGCTTTGGGACTATATTATACTGAATGGCTGTAAACCATGACGCGGTTATCGAATAAGAAAGCGCGGAATCAGCCGTGGCCGCGTCGGTAGTGCGCACTGGCTTGAGCAACGCGCCTTTTTAATGGCATGGACTAAGCGGTTGCTACCAATACAAACTGAATATCTCTTAAGACATCTTTTCACCACGAAGTTCAGTATTTCTTGAAACCCATTTGCATATCCCTTCACATTACAACAATCTTATCATTCTGCCGAATTTTTGCACCTGATGATCTTTGTCAACACTTCTCTGCAACTGATGATCTTTGTCAGACTTCTCGCATTCGGAGGCCCCACTAACTCTCTTCTGTGAACAATCGTGCGCCGAATGACCGAACGAATAGGCACACTTTGACCTAATGACGTAGCACAAGTGGTGTATTAATACGGTAAATACTACCACATTTTGTCTCTTCGTTCCCGTTGCTTGCATTTTAAGATTTCAAGTTAAGTTGTAGATAAATGCCAACTCATCTGCTAAGTGTTGTCATTGTGTATAACAACTTTACTATTTTGACTGTAGTCAGTTACGACCGACTATAGCCATCAAACTTGCCAGCTTTACGCTGCTAAGCCCCCATATGTGAAACAGAGCAAATAATGTAATTCAACGATTTCGCTACAGAAGGACCGGAACCATTTTCTCACCTTCAAGGCATTTGCTTTCCTGGAAGGCCAATGGTAACTTCCACATTCAGCCTCTTCGAAAGGCTCTTGATCTAACGGACACCGCCCACCAGCGCCTTGGGAACTGGCAGCGTGGCATGCTTGGCAGAGAGTATGCAAGCACGGTAGCACCACAATCTGGTTTGGAATCATGCGGCAGAGACCGCATACACCCGAACTGGGCACCTCGTCGACAAATCTCGTCGGTCGCCAGTTTACGCCTTCGATGGGGTGGTCGCGAAATCGGTGCACTCGTCTGAGATCCGGCATGGCGATGCGACTTCAGGTGCGAATCCTTCTTCACTGGCAGACAATAGCGGACTGGCTATATCTAGCCTATCGCTACTCGTTCGTCCCATACGCTTCGGCTGTCATAGCAACAGGGACCGATAACGCACTGCCGTTTACCCCTTGTCGCGTATCGCTCGCTTCTCGCACTTTACCCTTTGCAAGGCGGCGAGGAACGAAGCATTCGTTATTATTGGTGCTAAAGCTTTTTTTTTTTATTTTCTCCCAGATGCCGCGGCAGGAGGGACAGATAAATGCGAATGGCAGTTCGTTTAAGCATGCGTACCACCGCGCCACCATGGCTCGTTGAGCGAATCTGTTACGCGGAGAGAAATGCAACCCTTTGCACATTGTCAGCATTTAAACTTGATGGCCTATAGCAAAGCTAAGAGAGAGAAACTGCTACAATGTTTCCTTAATATTCAACTTATTCGAAAGTTCCTATTGATGTATTCCACTCAGAAATTTGGGAGAGAAAACAAGGTAATCTTTCAGGAACAGCAATGATGATTATGCGGCACGAATTGCTCGTGTGTTGACAAGTCCATCACTTTAGAGAATGTAACAAAAAGCAACGACATTTGCAATATTGCCAGTAAGGAATACTATAGAGTGATGTATATTCCGGAAATAATTATCGTGAAAATATGGAATTTGCCTCGAAACGAAAGTTATCCGGGTTTTGGATAATTTCGGTGTTCCCAGAAGGATGTGTTAATTGCAGCGCGGGTAAATTAGTTGCTTTTTCGAGACCAATAGTAGGCTTGGAACTTCGGCGCATTTTTAGGCGGCATGGTATGCTGAACTTTATTGAGGTCTTAAAGATCAACCTTCAGATTGGGATGAAGAAATTTGCTGGTAAAACTGTCATTGTACTTTCTGCCCCTACACCTTCCTTAAAATGAATGAAAATCAAACTGGATACAGAGTTCATTGGTTTACTGTGTCTGGGTAATTTACGTTTTCGCTCTCTGCCTTGCATTTAAAGGAAGGCATTCCGTAAAGGTGAAGCTCCACGTATCCTAACATGCAGAAGGCATGTGCAAATATATTTTAAGCGAAGTTCTTATGAATCGCTGATTTCGGTGGCGGCGTCGTACGAGAAAACCATGCCTGCGGTGTGCGTACACAAAGGTGGCCCTCGAAGGTGTGACGGTCGCATACGTGCTTGTATGCGTCGTTTTCAACAAACTTGCGCTCTGTCGATTGAGGCCTTGTTGGCGATGAACCGTTTTTGATTTTTTATATGCAATTTGTTCATCTACCGAGATCATTTGTCATTTCACGCATCCACATTTCAATGCTGCCTGTATATGAATGCAAGGCCTTCTTTGTTGCCTATAGCAACTGAAGTGCTGCTCTGCTAAACATGGGTATGAAGGTGCAATAACCGGCACGGAGGAAAGAAACACTTAGGACGCAGCATTGCGTAATGAGAAAGAAAGAAAGAAAGAAAGAAAGAAAGAAAGAAAGAAAGAAAGAAAGAAGAAAGAAAGGAAGAAAGAAAGAAAGAAAGAAAGAAAGAAAGATGGTGCGAAAGGCACGCAGACGCGAAGCTCCGCTCGCCCCCATTTTTTCGAAGGGGCATGAGCTCCGGAATTTTTTTTCTTTATGAAGAACAATAACTTCATCGATCGCTCATGGTAGCAATTTGTTTTCTGTTTTTGTTACGGGAAACAACAAAACGGATATCAATATTTTTTAAAGGTTGCTCAATAACTCCAGAACTGATGTATTTTTTTCGTTCCCGCACATGTCTAATAACCTGGCTGTTATCTACACTGTTTTACCTGCAAATAGGTAGATACCTTTCACCCGAATACAGACTATGACCAGCCCATAACGCTTGATTGTAAGTACGCTTACAAAACATTTCAACCGATGACGCCTACACAGCGCGTGGCAGCCAATCGTCACCTTCAGTGTGGCTTGTTTACTACCGAGCAGTTCTACAAATATCTGAAATTTCGCTTATTTTCGATGCAAATCTAGTGCGAGCACATCAAAGCACTGCGATAAGGAATAGAGGTTAATGAAGCAATTTAAAAGAAGCTTTCAGATAAACCCATTTTCTTTTTGCTAGATTTACCAGTTAAAATATTTTCGAAACTTGATGGAATGACTGATCAGCTTATGATAATGGTGATTAGCCTATGGTAATTATGGCGATTACTTGATCTTGTGTTTTGGGGCGAATGTACTACATTGAATTGAAAGTTCTACATCTACGCAGCTCTAGATGGTGGGTTTTTATTCTTAGTGCCACCTTTTGTAGCTGTATTGGTTTTCCTTCGTTTCTTAAAACCCGCTTATGTTGCTACACATTGCTACAAAATGCAACGCCGAATGTGAAGTCTCGTTTCAGGTCTCGTATTCGCAAAAACCTCGGACGACATACTTTATGTCTTTGTTTAATCCCGGGCGGCGGTGCTGCAAATAACTACGCTCACTGTCAATTTACTTCTATTTTACCTCACATTTTGCCTTACTTTTGGAAGCAACACCTAGCAACTGAAGCTAGTATTAAGAAACAACGGAAAACCAATACAGCTGTAACAAGTGACACTAAAAATAGACACCCACCATCCACAGGTGCGATTCGAACCCGGGTCTTTGAGTGGGAAACGGGCATTGTACCCCTGCACCACTTTGGCGGAGCCACGCGCAAATCTTGAACGACGACACCCTGTAGACTACCGATTGCAGCGCCACAAGCGGATTGACCCTGTTTGGGCTTCGCTTTTCGAAGCCCGTTCTGAGCGCTCCCCTGTTCTATACTCGGCGACAACTTATCTTGACATTGGAGCGAAGGCTACGGAGGCGGAGCTTCCGCACATTCGTGTTGCTCCGCAAGTAGTACGGCAGCTTGAGGCTGATTTCGGTTTTGCTCTCTTGCATCGTGAACGCGTCTAGAAAATTATGTACACAAAAAATGTGAATGGGAGAGACATTTCGATTGTTTGGGGTACATTTTAGTGTCATATTACGAGTATATTGTTCTTGGAGAACTTAAACATCGCGATGGCGGCCGCACCACTGAACCACTACGTCATGGACGCCATGTTTACCTTGGAAAACATGCGTGCTGAAGAGGTGGTGCTGTCTAAGAAATGGAAAGAAAAGGAAGGCATTCTTGCAAAGTGAACAATAACTGTGTTTTACTTACGACTTCCGGCAACTGTGTGAGGCTCATAATAAATAAAGGAGCATTTATTCCAGCAAGGCCAATGAGAAAATTATCAGTAAACTTAAGTACTATTTCTTCGCGCGATAGTAGGCATGCACTTCGGTTATGTAGCTTCCGCAGTGCTGTCAAGAAAAGTTGTCGCCGAGTATAGCACACTCTACTCTAACCTTCAACGAGCCCTATCGCTCTGCGGTGGGGTGGCACACTTCGGTTGTCATAGCAACAAGGATGGATAAGAGGAGGCAAATAATGCTGTTATCGTCGCGTACACGTTGACGTCAACCTTGACTTTGCTACGCGGGGAGGAAGAACCTATATGTTATCACTGCGGATAAATCTAGCGATGCGACCGCAACACGTACAAATAAGCCACCCCTGAATAAGTCTGCCTTCTTTGTTTTTATGAATTACTTTCTTGACACCTTTCAAAATCGCCAATGAACTGTCGCACGATGACAAAAACGACCGATTGCTGAGGATAGGAATACAGGTATTAAAATAAAATCGACAAAGTTCTACGGCTTCACTTGCCGAAACCACCAGGCACACAGTAGTGGATCTGGCGGATAATATGCACCGGAAGATGTTACTTAATGGGATCCTCTGACTCCGTTATAGACACCTATTTTATCCACGGTTAAGATAAACTCATATGGAGGTGGGGGGGGGGGGGTCATTGCTTTTGCATAAGTAATAATACTTAGATCACGATACTTACTATCTAAGTCACGCACAGCAGCCACTACATTGCTGCCACCGCATCGGTGCGTAGCTGCGATCACCGTGAGCATTTCCGATTTAAAACATTGCCGCCAAGCGCTAATCCTGTATTAGTTTCTGTCGAAGTTGCAGCTAATCATACTGTGTATAGAAACGCACTGAGACACAGAGAACGAAATAAAGTGCGCGCTTCTTGCACTAGTGGTGCAAGGCTGCCGCCAACAGCGAAGACTTCCTAGGAAGAAGCCGCCCTGCCTCGCTTAAACGACGTGGGTTTGGCGGGGAACATGTCACGTGAGTAGCGTTACCTGATTGTGCCGGAAACGTTATGTGATTGGCCGGAAAATGTCACGTGAATGGTGTTGCGTGATTCTGGGGGGAACATGTCACGTGACTACTGCTACGTGACTTTACGTCACGTGACTAGTGTTATGTGAATTTGGCGGGAGCATGTCATGTGACAAGCGTTACTTGATCTTACCTCCCTCTCCCCTTCTCTTTCGTTTTCCTTCTTTCTCTCTCTCTCTTTCTCGTTTCCTCTTTTTATCTTTTACTTATATATCTACATCTCCTTTCTATCTCTACTTCTCTCATTTTCTTTTTCTCTATCTTTCTTTTTCTCTTTCTCTCTATGTCTCTCCTTGTCTTTCTTTCTCTCTCTCTTTCTCTCGTTCTCTCGGCCATCCGAGTTATTGTATCCCACGCCGGACGAATCGGTGCTGCGGGACAGCACACGCCGGGCGCAAGTGTTCATGTAGAGAAGCAGGAGAAGATGAAGACAGTGGAATTCTTGGCCGTTACTAGCGCATTTAAGCTTTGTTTTGTTTTAACGGCACAGTGTATATTTATGTGCGTTTTGACCATTTTTGTCTTGGTTATGCTATGCAACGGTTGCTCTTCATTTTTTTTAACAACACCGTGTGTACACATATATGTGACTGTTGAATATGTTGTTTTGACTGTTATGTTATGTTATGTCTTGACTGTTACGCTAAGCTGTATATTGTATGTACTGCGGGTTAGACTACTACTACTACAAGATATTATTATTATTATTATTATTATTATTATTATTATTATTATTATTATTATTATTATTATTATTATTATTATACGATGTGGAAGTCCTTCTAATACCTACATTTAATAATTAATCTATTTATGTGGCCGCTGATACGATTAAATATCATAAATATTAAACTAAGCGCGAAGCTTCCGCGGGAGAACTCCACATGAGAAATATTTATTGTCTCTCCGGACTGCGGCGCCTTTCAATAATCCTGTATCTTATCTATCTCAATTGAAACCACGAAACATTATTTTTTTATCCTCTTGGCTTAACGTGTTCTGTGCTCGCCGATGCCTTGTCGTCCTCGTCGTCTTTTTGAATCAATCAATCAATCAATCAATCAATCAATCAATCAATCAATCAATCAAATCTTTATTTCCAACATTTCATTACACTCTGTTGGGGGTCTTTCAGGCGAAAGGCTGTTGTAAACAGCTTGAAAGTGCCTGAAGGCCCTTTATGACAGCACTATAGACAGCGTACAACAAAATAAAGTAAATAAGCGTACATGGGTTGTATGAATCAAAACATATAATAAGTTTCTGTACAACAGTGGTCATTTGACAACGTAATTGAAAAGTGAGAAGCAGTGAAACACTTCATGTCAAAAATAGAATAAATACCGTAAGTACACCAAGAAAGAGAGCGATACATTAGCAACAGGTTAATAGATTCACGCACTTGTTTTCACACACAGGCGTCATGGATTACTGGAAAACAAGAAATGCCGTCTCATTTCTTTCCGGTGAAATGTGAAATAGAATTCGGAAGTTTCTCTACAACGAAACGCTTCCCATGAGACACTGCTCTCAATATTCGTGCAAGCTTCTTTCTATCTTACCGCACAGCTTGATTGACGGTGGATATATGTCGAACTAAAACATTTGCTTTCACTAAAGTTGTTCGTACCGTACCATATTCCATGGTCTCTCTGCTTGAGGAACAAAAACGTTATTTTAATAGATACGTTAATTTAATACATTAGTTATTTCAGTCCACCAGACAGCCAGCCATAAGAACAGTGCTCACTCAGTCATTAATACAAACCTAAACGTAAACTGAGGTTTTAGCGAACACGCCTCTTTTGAAGCAGCGGTGTCTGGATAGGCATTTCGCATTTAAACAATAATATAAATTCTTCTTATGCCATAGTGTGTTCGTAACCTACCACTATTCATGCTTCAAGTATGTTTTTGATATTCCGCAACACCATTCAAACGACAGGTGGAGCAGCTAAGATAACAGCACGCCTGCTGTCAGTGAGTGTCATGTTCGGGCTAGTAAATAGTGTCCTTAGCAAGAGGATTGTAATGGATATGGCGTAAAGACTTACGCGAAGGTATTAGAACTACGACCGTGAACCTATCGGCTTTTTGGCTTGGGTCAAACGCAAATACACACAAAAATAGGCTGGATATTATGATCCCCAAGCGGGACTTCATATAGCAATCACAATAACTAAATGACAGGGCAAACATAAAACGAGGACCTCAAGACCTTAGATGAATGAAAACGATATTGTGAAGAAAGTGTCAAAGAAACAAGTATCTTTGAAATATATGTGGCACGTGCTTTTTTGGAGATTCCAAATTTCGATCAGAACTTAACATACTTCACGTACTAAAACACTTAAAATGCGAAGGAGGCTAAACAGTGCAGCATGTAAGCGCTCAATGCTGACAAACTTATGTCGCGCTGCGACATCCACTCCTATATCTGAAGTGGCCCAAGTAAGGAAACAAGAAACACTCGAAAAACTGAAGCCAGAATCTCGGCCCTCGGCTGTACCGCGTGTGCGCTTTTATTCCATTGAGAGCTCGATTTCCAACTTCATTCCGATTTCCCTCGTCAGATAGACTTCCGGCATCAGGTAAGTATTGTTGATTGCGTATACGCGGTGACAGTGCATCCATAATTCTCCATTGTGCTTACAGTCACATGGCTCTTCAGAGGGATTTATTGGAACAAACATCGCTTGTCGTCGACTGTACGCCTTCACGACGAAAACAGGCGGCGGACACCTAGAGCCTCCAAGTGTCCCTATCCCATGAAACTTAACTCGCGCATAAAAGTCAAGGGGACGCTCGCCGAATTCAATTGTAATGTACGCGTCCCTAGTGTGCAACACTGTGATAGCAACAAATTTCTGGAAGAGCAAGTCCGAAAGCAGTGGCAACCTTTCGACTGTCAAAACATACGTCACTCTTCCAAGGACTTCCCTCCACGTAACTGTCGTTGACAACGGCCTGGTTAACTCTAAATGGCATTTAACACCCGGAAAGGTGTAAGTAATGACATGCCGAGGATAATCTTGCGAGGATGTTTTGCGCATAGCTAGCAGGACATCTCTTGGCAGGTCCACAAGGGGTTCTGCCTTCGCACGTTTAGACATCTTTTCCGAGCTGGACCGCGACGTCGACGACGTGCTCGCTTGCTCAGTCGGACTCTGCCGAGAAGTTCCCTCTTGCAGCGAGGTCGAAGGAGACGGTGCTGCGACTTGAGCCATCCCCGACGTTGCAGATGCTGCGGTATCGTGAGTGATCACGGCCGATCTGGACCCCTGATTCCTGACCTGTTCAATCAGCTCATTCATTTGACTCTGAATCGCAAGCAGCAGCTGCTCGTGGTTGGCGTCCCTCAGCAGCGTCTTCAGTTCTTCGAGAGCAGCCGTCACGTCTTGAAGGGTCAGTGCTGTAGATTCCGATGAAGTGTTCTCTACGCCTGCTGTCGAAACAGTGGCGCTGCATCCGGCCACGTAGTGCATTGACAGTTCCCTGTGCAGGACTTCCTCGCCGCATCGCAAACACTCCACGGTATGAAATGCGCAGTCGTTCTCGTAGTGTCGCAGCATAAACTCCATGGCTCCCTCAAATTCGCATCCATGCGTTTCGTTCCAGCAGTGAACCTGCGTTGCAACAGAAGGAAAACGAAACAAATGAACACAATCTATTTACCATATCTATGTAATCTCTTAGCAGGCAGACGTGACGAACATATTTTCGGTGATTGTTGTGCATTGCACACCATCGACGGTTCCTGGTGGCAGTTTGTTTAGTGTTATTTTCCCTCTCTCTTTGAAAAAAAGTCAGTTTCGCCGCAAGGGCGAAGCAATGAATGCGATAGCAAGAAAAGCGGCCCGTGATGGACGCGCTGCGACTACCGTGCGTCCACCACTACCCGGCAGCTACTATAGACAGTTTTAATTTCACGTACGTAGGGACTTCTCATACGCAAACGTGAAAAGTACACGTACGTTACGTGCACGACATCTGAAACGCTTTTAGCTACACGTACGCGACACGCGGTGAGAGCTACCACGTAGCTCGATCTGCTGAGAATCATGAACACTGCGGTAGTTTGTTCGAGCGCCCGCGCGAGCAGACAGCGGAAGGGCAAGGTTCTCGCTGCGCAAATATAAGAAGAAGCGAGAGAGCTGGCCGACGCCTTTAAGTGCGCCCGCGCGCTCCTAGCGCCATATCGCTGGTAATGAAGAAACGCTTATAAGCGCCTCCGTCTCGGAGGACTGCAAACGGTAAAGGGTGTGTATATAACGCTCGCCGTTAGCTACCTGAGAGATGAAAGTTTTATGGAGTAGTGCTTAGCGCACCGCGCTGCGAATTCAGAGGTCGCTGGTTCGATTCCGCGCTTCGGAAGCATTTTTCTGATTTATTTTTATTTGGGATATTGATGTATATATACATACTTATACATATACGCAGCATGACGGCGGCGGCAAAAATCAGCCGAGACTGTCCATATAATTGCTATCGCAATAAAAAGCTGCAGGTGAAGGGAAAACAACAAAACTGATATCAATATTTTCAAAGGTTGCTGAATACCCCAGAACTGATGTATTTTCCCGTTTCAGCACTTGTCTTATAACCTGGCTGTTATCTACACTGTTTTATTTGCCAATAAGCAGATAAGTTTCACCCGAGTAGCGAATATGACTTGCCCATAACGCTTGATTGCAAGTACGCTTGCGCCGCATTTCAACCGATGTCGTTTACAGAGTGGGTGGCAGCCAATCGTCACGGTCAGTGTGGCTCATTTTCCTCCGAGCAATTCTACAAATATCTGAAACTTCGCTTATTTTAGGTGGAAATCTAACGCGAGCGCATCAAAGCACTGCGATAGGGGTATAAATTAGTGAAGCAATGTAAAAAGCTTTTTGATAAGCCCATTTTTTTGTTGCTAGATTTACCGGTTACAATATTTTCGAAACTGGATAGAATGACTGATCCGCTTATGGTAATAATATCCGGCTTACCGATTACTTGATCCCGTGCTTTGGGGCAAAAGTACTACATTGAATTGCTGCAACCCGTGACGGTGATACCGAACAAGCGCCGAAGCAATCACGGGCGTGTCAACAGTGCGCGTCGGTTTTAGCAGCCCGCTTTTGGAAAGCCATGGACTGAGCGGTTGCTCCCAATATAAGCAGAATATCTTTTATGACGTGTTTTCACCACGGACTTTAACGTTTATTGAAAGCCATTTGAATTTCACTCAGCCTGGAAGCAATCTTGTTCGTCTACCAATTTCTTGCAACCTTCTGTCTTTGTAAACAATCTTTAGCTCATTCCCGCGTTCCGAGGCTGCAGGGTAGCTGTCATTAGCGAAATATCATGCGCCGAATTACGAACACTTAGACGTAATGAGATGCACCAGATTGTGCGCAATAATACGTCAAGCGCCACAACGTTCTGCCCGGTGTTCCCTACGGCTGTCATGTTAAAATATCCACGAAAGATATACAGAAGCGTCATGTCATCTGTCAAGTGCGTATGTTACGGTTAATGACCATACAAGTCTGCCTGCACTAATTGGACAGACTTGCATTGCTAAACCCGCAGAGGCGCAGTTGTGCAAGTAATTGAATTGAATGATTTACCTAAAGAACAACAGGAACCATTATCTCACCTTCAATGCATTCGCTCTCTTGGCAGGCAAATCATGGCTGACACATTCAGCTTCCTCGAACGGCTCTTGATCCAAAGGACACCACCCACTGCATCCTTGGGAGTTGGCTGCGTGGCACGATTGGCATAAAACGTGCTCACATGGCAGAAGCACAGTCCGCTTTGGAATCATGCGACAGAGGCCACATACACGCCAACTGGGCACCTCGTCGACAAAGCGAGTCGGTCGCCAGTTGAGGCCTGCGACGGCATGGTCGCGAAAACGGTGCACTTGTCGGAGATCCGGCATGGCAGCGTGAATTCAGACGCGAATCCTTGACTGCAACGCAAGAGTGGATTAGCTCTAACCTTGAACAAGCCCTGTCGCTCTGCGATGTGGTGACGCACTTCGGTTGTCGTAGCAACAAGGATGGATAAGATGAGACAATGCTGTTATCGTCGCGTACACGTTGACGTCCACTTCCTTCACCTTGACTTTGCTAGACGGGGACGAAGAACCTATCCGTTATCACTGCGGATAATTCTAGCGATGCCACGGCAACAGGTACAAATAAGTCACCCCAGAATAAGTGGACCTTCTTTTTTTTATGAATTACTTTCTTGACGCCATTCAATATCGCCAATGAACTGTCGCACGATGACAAAAAGAACAGATTGCTGAGGATAGGAATGCAGATATTAAATGCTGAAGATAGGAATGCAGGTATTAAAATAACATTGAGAAAGTTCTACGGCTTCACTTGCCGAAACCACCAGGCACACAGTAGTGGATCTGGCGGATAAAATGCACCGGAAAATGTTGCCCCCTGATGTTGCCTGAAGGGATCCTCTGACTCTGCTATAGGCACCGTATTTTATCCATGCCTAATATAAATTAATAGGGGGTGGGGTGGGGGGTGGTCATTGCTTTTGCATAGGTAATAATACTTAGATCAAGATACTTGGTATCTTAGTCACGCACAGCAGCCACTACATTGCTGCCGGCCGCACCGGCGCGTAGCTGCGATCACCGTGAGCATTTCCGACAAAAACATTGCAGCCAAACGTTAATCTAGGATTAGTTTCTGACGAAGTTGCAGATAATCATACTGCGTATGGAAATGCACTGAGACACAGAGAACGCAAAAAAAAAGATGGTTGGTTGATCCCTCCGTCACAGGAATCGGTATAACACGAAAGTGAAACGTGTCGTCACAGAAGTAGTTTATTGTTTATAGTGCAATGGTATACGATAGCTTGTACAATGTCTACTGTTTTTTGGCAGATATACCACCGCTTGATGTGGACGCATCGCACTCACGTGGACGCCTAGTGGAACGTTTCCGTACCGACGACAAGCGCCCACGATCATGATTTAACCCTTGCGGTAGCTGAAGTTCTTAACATATGCTTGGACTCCACATATGGTGAATCCCGCGCAAAGATGGCGTCAACAAGCACATAATAAACACTAAGGATCCATATGCACGCATTCAAAGCGTCGTGAAATGCGAAGAGAAATGCTATGCGCGTCGGGTCTTCCCTCAAGCCTGGCCGTTACTTCTCACAGGGCGAGCAGGGAACGCAGTGCGACAGCCAGGCGAGCGTCGGAGAGCTATTTGTCGAAATGGATGGATGCTATGAGCGAGGCTTGAGCTATAACCGCCACCTCACGATGTGTTGAAGCGTCGACGAAATTAAACTTGTATTGGAAACGCGCCGAATGGGACGGTCGTTGCAACGGCGTGTTTTTTTTTTTTTTAAAGCCTGGTGGAACAGATGTCACCACACCTTTATAAAGGGAACGCTCATAGCATTCATCCATCCAAGATCACTGTGAGGCAAGTCTGAAAGATAAAAGGCACGTTCATGTCGCCTCCGTAATGTGTTTGGCAGTAGCTCAATGGGCTAAACGCCCGCCACCCATCGTCGCAAGCCGGGAGGTCATGGCTTCGATTCCCGTCAACGGAACTTTTTCTCATAGTTTTTTTTCTTTGTCATCTGATGGCATTCATTTTGATGAAGTACTTCCGTGACGGAAATACGTCATGAAAGTCTTGGTGGATCCCGGCATTAAACACTTTCGTGTTAAAAAAATTGGGGGACGCTTAAGCTTCGCCTTTAAGAGTCGAAAGCGATAGCGATATCCTGCCCCTAGCGTGTACTTCGGCCACTACGTGTGTGTTAGAGAAAGCGCGCACTATGTTGTGTGCCTTATGTGATGGGTAGCATGCTATAAACCTGGAGCAATTATGCGCGAGAAACTTTTTCGAAGTTGCGATGCACCCTCTACGTGGTCTTCAGAGAATACGCGCAGTAAGGTTTGCGCCTTTTGTAATGGGTGGCTGGCTTTAAAGGGACACTAAAGGCAAATAACAATATATGTCAGGGTGAAAGCTCAATGTATGACAACGTCTAAAACGGCAGTATTATCAACAGCAGTGCCCTACTTACCGAAAAATTAAGCTAAGTGTATCGCACGATGAGCGCCACGAGTGGTACATTTTGGAAGTGGTCCCGATGACGTGGGAAAGTCTGAATACAATTAATCACTAGTAATCAAACTAGCTGCACAAAAAAAAAGAACCTTCCGTGCATCAAGAGACGTAATAAAATGCTGCTTGTTCGTTTCTGTTTGATTCATGGAAAAAAGAACCTCTCTGGCGCTGCCATGGGGAACGGCGCGCGTGGTTCGAAAGTTCTGTTTTCGCCGAACTACGCTTCGCCCGGCGCCCTGCTTCGCTCACGCGGTCGCCTCTCAGTGGTAGTTTCGGTATCGCGTACTGCCGTGTGTGTTTTGCACGCTCGTGAAAGTAGCTCTGACAGAAAGTTCGACAAAATACCGCATGCATCTGATGTTGCCAGATGCCCGATTGGTGTACGCCGCCAGTGCACGTCGGCGCGCAATAAAGACGGGCAACGTTGGGCACGGCAACAGTGATGTGCGAAATACCGCTTTCAGGCGGGTGATTTGAAGCGCGCTAACGCGATGCGGACCACTAAAACGTGATTTTATTTCAAAATAAACACTTTCTTGGCATAAAAGTAGCACTACGAGGTTTCTAGACCGCTATTTCAACAATCAACGTCGACTCAATATTTGCCTTTATTGCCCCTTTAAACCACCGAGTCTTTATCATATTCACATGGTGTGACGCCCATGACAATGTACGCTTGTACCGCGCAATATTACTGCGATATTACATCTCGTACTGTGACACCTGTATACAGGACGCGTATGTTTGTGAAGCATGAAAGTTACTTTCACTGTAGTTCCAAGCAAAGGCGTGACTATGTGGTAGAACATTTGCTTGCCACGCAGGCAGACTGGGTTCGATTCTGACTCGGACCCAATTTTCTTATTATTTATTTTATTTGCAGCTTTCTCGATATTTCGGTCACAGACAAGATGATGATGTTTCGCTCTCAACCAATGACGCCGACGTCGGATTTCTGAGAAGAGAGTTCTTTACCGCTATCGCGTTAAAGAGTGCGTACTTTCACTAGTGGTGGAAGGCTGGAACCACAAGCGGAGCTTAAGTTCTGACTTCAAAGGAAGAAGCTGTCCTGCCTCGCTTAAACGACAGGGGGTTTGGCAGGAACGTGGCACGTGAGTAGCGTTACGTGATTGTGCCGGAAATATTTCACGGAACTAGTGTTCTGTGATTTGTGCCACGTGACTAGTGTCGTGTGTCTGGTGTTGCGTGATTTTGGCGGGAACGTGTCACGTGAGAGAGCGCGAGAGAGAGAGAGAGAACAACTTTATTGTGGTCCGTTACAGACGCGGGGAAGATACTGTTACCTGATTTTGGCCGGAAAATGTGACGTGACTGGTGTTACGTGATTCTGGCGGGAACATGTCACGTGATAACTGCTACATGATTTTGCGTCACGCAACTCGTGTTACGTGAATTTGGCGTGGACATGTCATGTGACAATTGTTACTTGATACGTAACTTACCCATTCTCTTTCATTTTCCTTCTTTCTCTCGCGTTTTTTTTATTTCTCGCTTCCTCTTTCTATCTCTTACTTCTATCTCTACGTCTCCTTACTATCTCTACTTCTCTCTTTTCCTCTATTTTTTTCTCTCTTCTCCATCTTTCTCTTTATGTCGCTTTGTCTTTCTTTCTGCCTCATTATTTCTCTTTCTCTCTGTGCTCGTTCACTCACCCATCCGTGTTATTGCATCTCACGCCGGACAAATCGGCGCAGCGGGAGAGCGCACGCCGGGCGCACGTGTTCATGGAGCGAAGCAGGGGAAGACGACGAAGAGAGGGCGCACCGGCATGATGAAGATAGATTTCGCGAAGGCTTGCCGAGCGTGAAGAGCACTGCAGTTAAAAAAGTATGGCAGATCTCCCGCGTTGTGGGAATCGATTTCGACATCGTGGTCGCGAAAATGGAACACTCTTCGCAGATCCGGCGCGGTGTTGTTATTCAGACGCGAATCCTTCACTCGCGCATAAGAGCAGTATGGCTGTATCTCGCCTATCGCTACTCGGTGGTTTCAGACACTTCATAGCCATAGCAACCAGGGAAGGAGAACAGAAGACTGTTTTATCGTTGTCGAGTGTAACACGAGGCTCGCTTCTCCCGACTTCTTTTCTTTTTTTTGCAACGACCCTCCGTGATGGTCTAGTGAATATGGTGCTCGACCTCTGAACCGGAGGTCCCAGCGTCGAATCAGGGCCTCGGCGGCCAAATCCCAGTGACCCGTACTTAGGCGTGCAGAGGGGGCGGCGCATGTACGCCCTACGCAATCATGTGAAGGGGGGTACCAAGTCTGCTCCATACCTTTACTCAGTCGTACCAATGCCGTCGTTCTTTAATGTGCGAGGTTATGGCCATGCAGGTTTCTGACGACAATGGCGGCCGCAAACCACTGACGTTGCATTCTAAGAGCGGTTTAATTACCTTTTTTAGCACCCCTAAAGTCACGGTCTAAAGGTAGGCCGTTGTGGGAAGCACGACAGCGCTTCGCACGACAGCGATTTTCATCCGCTGCGGTGATATATTTTTTGCTCCACCAATCCAGGGGGAGGGGCCGGGGGGGCTGCGGTGAGATTTCGCCCCCTCCTAATGGGGAACCCTGCGCATCCTTACGGGCCAGTGTACCTAGATTTAGGTGCACGTTCAAGGATACCAGATGGTAAAAATTTACGGAGGCCTCCACTACAGAGTCCCTCACAATAATATAGCGGTTTTGGAACGTAATACCCCAGGAATTCTTTTAAATGCGAAGCATTTCTTAGCGAACTTCTGCGACTTTGACCGTATCTATCTATCTATCTATCTATCTATCTATCTATCTATCTATCTATCTATCTATCTATCTATCTATCTATCTATCTATCTAGCCGCCTACGACTTTGTGCTCTCCTGGTCGCTTGGTTAATCGAATGTGCACCAAAATTGGTATGGCGTAACATGACTGTATGACGAACATAAATGACAAGTCATAACATGAAAATCATGACACGAATGTCATGTACAGCATGATTTACATGCTACGCTCATGGTGCGCTGGCGGCCGTTTCGCTAGCTTGATATACACTAAAATTGGTATCTTGTGACGTGACTGTGTGACGAACATAAATAACACGAGTCAACATGAAAATCATGACACGCATGTCATGTACAGCATGACTTACGTGCCACGCTCATGGTGCGCTGGCGGCCGTTTCGCTAGCTTTATATACACCAAAATTGGTATCTTGCGACGTCACCATGTGACGAACATAAATAACACGAGTTATCATGAAAACCATGACACGCATGTCATGTACAGCATGACTTACGTGCCACGCTCATGGGGCGCTGGCGGCCGTTTCGCTATATTGATATGCACCGAAATTGGTATCTTGCGACGTGACCGCGTGAAGAACATAAATAACACGAGTTATCATGAAAATCATGACACGCATGTCATGTACAGCATGACTTACGTGCCACGCTCATGGGGCGCTGGCGGCCGTTTCGCTAGATTGATATGCACCGAAATTGTTATCTTGCGACGTGACCGTGTGACGAACATAAATAACACGAGTTATCATGAAAATCATGACACGCATGTCATGTACAGCATGACTTACGTGCCACGCTCATGGTGCGCTGGCGGCCGTTTCGCTAGCTTTATATACACCAAAATTGGTATCTTGCGACGTGACCGTGTGACGAACATAAATAACACGAGTTATCATGAAAATCATGACACGCATGTCATGTACAGCATGACTTACGTGCCACGCTCATGGGGCGCTGGCGGCCTGTTCGCTAGATTGATATGCACCGAAATTGGTATCTGGCGACGTGACCGCGTGAAGAACATAAATAACACGAGTTATCATGAAAATCATGACACGCATGTCATGTACAGCATGACTTACGTGCCACGCTCATGGGGCGCTGGCGGCCGTTTCGCTAGATTGATATGCACCGAAATTGGTATCTTGTGACGTGACCGTGTGAAGAACATAAATAACACGAGTTATCATGAAAATCATGACACGCATGTCATGTACAGCATGACTTACGTGCCACGCTCATGGGGCGCTGGCGGCCGTTTCGCTAGATTGATATGCACCGAAATTGGTATCTTGCGACGTGACTGTGTGACGAACATAAATAACACGAGTTATCATGAAAATCATGACACGATTGTCATGTACAGCATGACTTACGTGCCACGCTCATGGGGCGCTGGCGGCCGTTTCGCTAGATTGATATGCACCGAAATTGGTATCTTGCGACGTGACCGTGTGAAGAACATAAATAACACGAGTTATCATGAAAATCATGACACGCATGTCATGTACAGCATGACTTACGTGCCACGCTCATGGGGCGCTGGCGGCCGTTTCGCTAGATTGATATGCACCGAAATTGGTATCTTGTGACGTGACCGTGTGACGAACATAAATACCACGAGTTATCATGAAAATCATGACACGCATGTCATGTACAGCATGACTTACGTGCCACGCTCATGGGGCGCTGGCGGCCGTTTCGCTAGATTGATATGCACCGAAATTGGTATCTTGTGACGTGACCGTGTGACGAACATAAATACCACGAGTTATCATGAAAATCATGACACGCATGTCATGTACAGCATGACTTACGTGCCACGCTCATGGGGCGCTGGCGGCCGTTTCGCTAGCTTGATATACACCAATATTGGTCTCTTCCGACGTGACCGTGTGACGAACATAAATAACACGAGTTATCATGAAAATCATGACATGCATGTCATGCACAGCATGACCTACGTGCCACGCTCATGGGGCGCTGGCGGCCGTTTCGTTAGATTGATATACACCAAAATTGGTATCTTGCGACGTGACCGTGTGACGAACATAAATAACACGAGTTATCATGAAAATCATGACACGCATGTCATGTACAGCATGACTTACGTGCCACGCTCATGGCGCGCTGGTGGCCGTTTCGCTAGCTTGATCTACCCCGGAATTGGTCTTGCGCGACGTCACTGTGTGACGAACATAAATAATAGGAGTTAACATGAAAACCATGACACGCATTTTCCTCAATGACATACAAGACGATGTACGCAGCTCTTTGCTGGCTTCTTCGCATTACATCGATTCCCACAATGCGTGGGATCTGCCGGCTTTTTTTTTAAACGTTATATATAGGAACTTTCATCTACAAGGTGAAGCAAAAAGAAATTGAGAAATCGTTTTCTGTTACCGGAACTCTTCGCATGTATCTGCTTGCGTACTACATGGAGCGATTTGGGAGTAAGAAACACATTGCATATTAATTGAAGCAACAGTTACTGCGCAAAACAGATTACACGTGTGTTGACGTGTAATCTATTAAACGAACTGTCTACCATTCTTCATCGCTTTTCTGTTTTTCTATTGCAATAGAAAGCGCACCGTCTGAAGTGTCCAACCTTGCAGCGGTTTCTCTGGAAAGTGAGTAGAAATTTTTAAAACAGAATTTTTCGATCTGCCTTCGGTCTTCTTTCATTGGCGTGAAACATGCCCACAACACTGGTTGGTGGACGCGATGACGATTGTAGTGCCGGTAAAAATTATAGCCGAAAGCACATGTGATTTCTGTAGGATTACTTTAATTTCGCTGAACACTATTGTAATGAATGTAACAATCGTTTTCGGCGCGCTAGCGGTGAAACGAAGCCTTACTATACGATTACAGAACACTTGTTTTGCTGTAATCGCAATCTATGCGTTTATTTTAGCACTGCTACCGCAATCCCAGGCAAGTCGATTCATCAAAAAGAGACAATAAATACACGCCTTCACAGCGCAGCACATGTAAAACATCCTAACAACAATACAGTGGCACAGTACGACCAGCGCGGAGAGCCGCATGGCATAGCGCATGAGTTGAAGCAGAGGAAATCGAAGACGGCTCCGCAGGCAGCGCCACCGGGCGCCTTTTTGGATGCGTGAGAAAAAAAAAAGCAAGAAATTACTCTGACGCAATCGAAAGCTGCCTCAAGTGCGTAAAATACAATTTCAAGTTACACATGTTTGTTTTTAAGCAGAACGAGTCTACCTGCGAGGATTTCTTGTCCTACCAATAGATTGACCACATCGCTGTTGGGTGATGCTAGCGGTCATTCTTTCACGATTTTCAACATCAAATTAAAAATATAATTCCTTTTTTATGGGGCAAAAGCATGCTCGTTGCCACCGATGTGACCAAAGATCTTCTCATTTTCACTACAAGCAGAAAAATTTTTCCGGGCGGTACACAGTTCCTTTAATGAGAATCATTAACAGTATAGCATTAGACAAACATCTCCCGTTTCGATTTTATCCCTTTTCCCGCTAAATACGTGGACAAACCCTACTTTGCGGCTGCGGCAGTCGCCCCAGACGGGACAGCTCTCAATGCTCTCACCATACAAACACAGAAAGCCTGCGAGGCCGAACCCCCCAAGTGGCCATTGCTCTTGCTCTAGCGCTCCCTCAGCGCGACACAATATTTATCGACTCCAAACTCGCTGCACTGGCATACCGCCGCGTTACAATATGCCAGGCGGCCTTAAGCATTCTAGAATCCGCTCAAATAAACGTAGATATAAGCACATCCACTGGTTCCCGGGGCATGAAGGCCTCAACGTTCAACCAGGGGTCCCCAACGGTAATGAGCTGGCCCATAACCTCGAGCGAGATCTTACGCGCCGCGCGGGGACGCGGGCCGGCTCTCCGGCCGGGGACCCCAACACGCACCAGGAGCCTCTCCTCTCCTATCACAAGATTTGCTCGCACTATAAGTTATCTAGAAAGGAATTCCGTTACCTCACTCAACACTAAATAAAGCACGACAATTAACGCTTAGACTGCTGCAAACGCACAGTTACCCCAGCCCCTACATCTGCAGCAAATACCTTCCAGATATAAGGCCAGAATGCCCTAAATGCCAAAACCCCAGGTGCGACTTAAATCATATGCTGTGGCAGTGTCCCGCGCTAAACGCTAGCTTCGGGTCTCCTGCCACCGAGGAAGACTGGATCAACGACCACACAATGTTAATAGCGCAACGATTGGGTTGTTGAATGCTTCCAACCCATTACAAATGGCTCTGCCATAAATCTTCATCGTGATCAGCCACAGCATCAACGAAGTACACATAATGCCTTACAGGTGTTTAGCAGGTACCATGGGCGTAGCCAGAAATATTTTTCGGGGGGGGGGGGGGGGTTCAACCATACTTTATGTATGTTCGTGCGTGCGTTCGTATGTGCGCGTGTATATATACGCAAGCAAAACTGAAAAATTTCGGGGGGGGGGGTTGAACCCCCCCCAACCCCCCCTCCCCCCTGGCTACTCTTCTGGCAGGTACCACGGTTCTCCGCAGAATGAAGAAAAATTGCGTAGTGGCTGCTTCCCTACTTCACAAAGATTATGGTGATTCATAGCGTAGTGGGTTGCCCGCAAGTGCACTTCTATTGGTTGCCAAGGAAGACCATAAAGCTCCCATGATCCATTTCCTCAGGGTCTCATTAAAGTTAATTCCCTCTCTCTCTTTCTCACGTTAACGTATGTTATAAAGCGTGGTGGGAGAGTTAAATAACGACCGGGCGCCACACAATGCGAATTACACAACTAGTGGGTCCTTTAAAGCTTCCAACCCATTACTAAAGGCGCAGTCATAATTCTTCATTGTCATTAGCCGTCGCATCAAGAAACTGCACATAATGTCTTACAGATGGTATTTCGCTTCTCCGCAGAATGACGAGCAATGTCGTGGTGGGTGCTTCCCAGCTTCACAAAAATTATGATTTGCGACATAGTGGGTACGTTGCTAGTGTACTTGTATTAGTCGCCACAAGAGAGTTTATAACGGGCTCTAGAAATGCAGCTCTTCGAGCTTTCGCTGTGACTCTGCGGCGTTTTCCGCGCAGGCGTTGCGTTTGTTTGTTTGTTTTTTTCGTTCATAAACAACCTCTCACGTTCGTCTCGCTTTCTGTCAGCTGTTGAAACGAAAACGAAGATGAGCCAGAATCGAACTATAGCGCCACTCATGCGCCGTCAGCAGCACAGGCAACAAGAAAATATCAGGGTGTGCCTCGCACTGTTATCCCTCGACTATTGTGTACACTTATCCCTATGTGCTGGTAAACAGCCCGCCTGTTTTTGCGAGGTCATTGTACTGCGGAAAGGCGCGGCCGAGCTGACGAATGCTCAGGTAATCGGACAACGACAGGGCTATAAAAGTTGATGAAACGGGCTAGGCTGACCCTGTTGTATATCGCTATAAACTCGCCGTGTCTGTACTGCGCTAAGATTCGCGCATCGGTCCATTAAACGAGCTGAAATCCAGCGCATTTAATGGTGAATTGCCTCTCCGACCTCCCCTGGTACTCGTGTAACAACCTTTCGCCAAGCCTCAGAAAGGTTATACGGGGTCGTTGCTCCAGATGAGTTTCTTCAATGACTAACCCATTCGAAAGCCGTTTGTTTGGGCAGGTTTGTAAGCGAGAACGTTTTCCGGATCCTAAGACATTTAGAAATGCCTGCAGAACGAAATAAAACTGAGTAACTGCGCGGATGGCTCGCAATAAATATGAAGCACAGATCAGAATTGGACCGTGCCTGGCAATCAATTTCGTGGAGCTCATGTAATCAGAGAGAGGTAAGGGCTTATAGATGACAATGTTTGCGACGCAGACGTGCCGGTAATAAACGGTATATGTGTACATAAATAAAACCAGCAGACAACGAAGCCAAGGAAGGTATACGGGAGGTTAATTGTGCTTTTTAAAGTGTATTGTAGTAATTACGACACAAGTGTGAAGAAAGTACAGTGGACAAAAAGAAAACTCGCCGCCGGCAGGGACCGAACCTGAAACCTTCGGATTACGCCCCCGATGTTCTACCAATTAAGCTACGGTGGTGGTCGTCCCTTCGTCCAGTTTATCGGGTGCCTCTATGTGCATGCAAACATGCGAGTGTAATTCCATCACCCTCTTGTCTAGTGTAGGGTAGCAAACCGGACGCGCGTCTGGTTGACCTCTCTGCCTCTCCTCGTCCTCCTCCTAGTCAGCGTTCGCTTTTGCTATCCTTATATAATTTACACTAAAACTTTGTTTGACGAAGCTGGTATTTCCTTTTCTTGGTGTTTCCTTTGCTTGGTATTTACTTAGCTTGGTATTACCAAGCAAAGCTTGGTTGACAGGGTAGTCTGAATGAGCTTGTTTTCTTGTTCACTTAAGTTAATTTTCTCTTCACGTCGTGATTACAACACCTCAATATTAATAATAAGCTAGCACTCCCTTAGATTTCTTTGGCGTTAATAACTGTTCGCCCCATATTGGTTCTCATGAGAATGCACATACCAAGATGTTTTTTTTTCCTGCCCTCCTCCTTCTTGGGTCTTTGCCTGCAATCCCCTTCCCTTATACACAGTAGCATATAGGCGCATTTATATACGCCGGCACAATTCTCTGTTCATCGATAAAGAGCATTCTCGCTCTCTCTAATGACAAGGCATTCGTCTTTTATCTTCATGCATGTTATGCGATGTACGGTTGTGAGCACGCTTAGCGTGAACACTGTAGCGCGTGCCGCGCGGGCGTATCAATGGCGCCTGCCTGTGTCAACGCGACGCTCAGCGCATGCGCAGCGCGTCTTCTACGAGACTGTTTCACCGTCGCGCGGACGGCGTCATCTGAACGCACCGTCGTCGACGGCGCTCCCCGATGACGCGTTGTGCACGATAGTAAGATAACCACGCCGCAGAAGAACTTGGTATGTAGGCAGGTTGGTGCAGGTTGGCGTTACTGACAGCACAGTGGGGCACACGCTCCTGTGTTTATGCTAGGCTTGCTCACGTCTGCACATACTGATGCATATACGAGAGAGAGAGAGAGAGAGAATGGGAAGGCGGATATTTTAGCCAAAGGCACGGTGCAAGAATATACTCAGGTGCTGACACTCTTCCCCCAACGCATGGAAAACCGCAATCCACGCGCGGCCAGATAATGTTCGGAGGGCGCTACGAAAAGCGGGGCAATCGTCTCCATAGCAACGCGCACGCTGCTGATAACGTGCATTTTTTCTGTGCCTTTTGCTGGATAATGTGCGTCCGCCAAGCGGCGTCGAGGGGCGAAATCGAGAGAATAACAGGAGAGGGCACGGCGAGCGCGGCGGCGATTACGCAGCACCACCGTGGTTCGGCTACTCGCGGGCGCTCTCCGCCTCGAGCCATCAGATGGCGCTAGGCTCAACGGACCCATGACCGAACATTATCTGGCCGCTTAGACGCACGCAGTGTCACCACCTGTATATTCTTACACCGTGGCCAGAGGGTAGCATGCGGCATACTATCCTTGGGTTGGGAAACAGTGATTGGAAAGAGCGCATGGAGAGAAAGAGAGATTTAAAAAAAATAATAAAAACACAATCACGCACATGACAGCGTTCACAGAGGCCAGTAGATCGCTGAAAGCCTAGATACTGAAATAGCTATTGAGATAAGCACGACAGTCTCAGAATATAGGCGCGTGAGTTCGTCATTCCTGATATGTGCCGTAAAGCAACTAATGGCTTTACGGCACATGCCGTAAGCTACTACGAAGGACCTAGTAGATGCCGTCAAAATATGTGACGTCACGACGACTGGTGCGGGAACGTCAATGTGGTGTCGAAACGTAATTTTTTTGGGGGGGGGGGGGGGGGGGGAATGTTTTCTCGCTTACCAAGCGCGTCTCGCGGCAAGCAAGCGTAGTGTTTCTGGTATCGTACGAGAAAATTCGTTTTTTTCTCTTTAGTGTCCCTTCAATGGACAGCGTTCTATAAAATCGATTTCAGTTATACGGACAGCCCACACGAAATGCAAGCCATAGACAACCGGAAAAACATCTAAGTGAAATTATACAGAACCGCAAGAGTTAGGGGCTGGAAAATAACACCCTTCGGCAGGATAACAAGAACGGCTGGAGAACACAGCATAAACGACGTTCGCCGATTTGTTCAGCTCAACATTTCGTGATCTTTCGCTATGAGGCGCGGCCTCCCGTGTATGCCCCGAAGGCTTCGGGTTTGATTGTTTATTGCTGCTGCTTGTTTGGAATCGCGCTCAGGGACGGCCACGCAATAACTACGGACGAAATCAAGCATGTGTTTCTGGAAGACGGTATGTCTGAGGCGTATAATAACGGTACCTGAGGCACACAAGCAATCCTTTGTTTTTGGAATGGTCACAAGACAGAGGATGCTCGTTCGAAAGCATGCGTTTCATTATGTTATAGAAATATATTTTATGGAATATGCGCCGCTTTCCAGTCGAAATGCTCCACCGTTTTAGGGCGGTTGGGAACTGCGCCCGATCTAATGTCTGCTATTTTCGACAGCATCTGAATTTGTGTGCCCCGAACAAGAATAATATTATGGTGCGCGACCGTAAGAATGGGGCGTGCATATGCTTGGAAAAAACTGAAGCGTCTCCTGTATATTTTTGTCTCACGTATTTTAGAGAGCACGCGAACAAGAGAAAAGAATTACATATTGTGAATAGTTGGAACCGCGGTATCTCGCGTTAACGTAATTCTTAATGCAAAAAGTGTATGTGGAGTGCTGGGGGATTCTTTCGATACATTACGTTTCACTTACATGCGAGCACTGAGTCGCTGTCAGTGGTTGCAGCGTCGGTTATGAATGTAATTGTTACATCAAACCGTGTAACGTTTTACAGCACCTAGAACGCCATAGATTATGTTATTGAGTAATGAAGGGGAAGGGAATACGTGGGGGAATTAGTGAGTGATTGGATGAGTGTGATTGGGTGAATAAGTGAGTGAGCTAAATAATTAAATATTTATAATTAATGATAATTTAAATGAGTGGGTAAGTGGAGCGGAGTGATTGAATGGTTGAATCAGTGAGTGAGCGAATGAGCAGTGAAGGAGTAATCAATGAGTGAGTGAGTGAGTGAGTGAGTGAGTGAGTGAGTGAGTGAGTGAGTGAGTGAGTGAGTGAGTGAGTGAGTGAGTGAGTGAGTGAGTGAGTGAGTGAGTGAGTGAGTGAGTGAGTGAGTGAGTGAGTGAGTGAGTGAGTGAGTGAGTGAGTGAGTGAGTGAGTGAGTGAGTGAGTGAGTGAGTGAGCGAGCGTGAGATTAAAAATTCCTTAATCGTTGTTCCATACCGGCCATTACAATGTGACCATCACCCTCCCGTGGAAGTTATCGCATGGATGTTCTCAAACACGTGTGGCTTTGCCTGCATGTCGACGATAGGGCCTTTCCGGTGTATTGATCCACATTGTCGAATGTCCACCCAAGAAAGAACAGCGAACGCAGTTTCTTTTCTTCTTCGCGCACATTAGTCAACGCCGTGACCATCAATTCTCGTCCGACATTTTTCCTAGCCGGATTTGTGGAAACCAGCCGAAGCGAAAGCCAAAACCTCGACAGTCAGGGTTGTGTGTACATGGCCAATCCCCCCCTGGTGTCGTTATTCCCAATGCTCCGATTTTGTTCCAGCATGTGACTCGTAGGTGTACACGATGAAAGGCTGCTAACGCCGACGTCATTTTTCAAAACGGTATTCGCCTTTTCTTTGTGAAACAAATCGTCAAGCACACTTGTCCTGTGGTTTTGTGTTTACAAAAGAACAAGTCACGCGGTTATTTATGCATTTGCCTAAGATGACTCGAAGACGACAGCCATCTTCTCTCTCTTCTCAGTCGATTCTATAGATGTCATCCCCCTAACCCAAAAACTTTCTGCACCCAACGTGGTCTTTTACTGCCTCCGGGATCGGAGGCATTGGAAGCTTTCAGCGCCTCACGTGGTTTCGCAGTGCCTCCGGGATCGGTCCACCTTTGACCAAGTCAGGATGTCACGTGATGACGACAGCAAGAGACGTCATGTGATTTGACGCCATAGTGGCGTCATCATGACGTCACAGTGACGTTAGAGATCCTGGCGACTTGCGCCGTCATGATGACGTCATGCGGTGAGATCCCATTATTTCTTGCATAACTCGTGTTGACGTCGACCATCACTTTTGACGGTCGAGGCATTTAAGGCTTTCGCCTTAAAAGAAATAAGTAATTTAGAACACTATGTGTTCTACTACGGTCGCGCAAAGCGGACAATGTCAATTCAGTCTTCCATCTTCCTATGGACATCTTTCCTGTTTGGATTGAAACAAACGAAGGCCTCTTGTATACCCCGTGAAACAACGTGCACTGCTGTTAGTGCACGCGGCGTTAATAGTTAGAGGCTTGCCTTCGTGTATTATGAAGTTGTGACAACATGTGTACATTGTACCTCTTACAACAATCTATTTTCAACGTAGTCAGTGTTCGTAAGCTTCATGATGTCAATTTCATCGACGAGTGACTGCTTGTCTTTCTATAGCTTTATCTTCTCCATACCGCGTTACATGTACAGAGCACGCAATTTTGTACAACAGTACGTCTTTATAAGTTATGCTCACCGAAGCCAGCTTTCAAAGCGCCGAACTTCGAAAATAATGGTCTGAGCTGTGCTTTACGACCCGCCATCACGGTGAACGTTACATACTTGGTTTCTTTACTTGGTATTGTGGTCGTGTAGGCGAAATGGTCATTCTTTATGTCTGCTAGAGAAAACAACTTTATGAACATATCACTCTGTGGGGCGCTGCGTCTAGGGCTGAGCTGCTAATAACACTTCCTCGCAGCCCATGTTTAATTTTGTAGCGCATCCTTCAGCGCAATCCTTTTTTATTTGTACGCCATAATCCGCGACCAGCAAGTACCTTTGTTTATTTATAACTGAACCAATGGCAGTAATACATTGTCGCGGAATCAGCGGTAAAGCTTTTGATGTAGCTCTGTGTAATGGTATATAGAGTAAATCTGTAAGGGACAATTAACATAAATCTTTGTTCCTAATAAAACCTCTTTCGATTACACCCGGTGTTATAGTGTTATGCTTCGTGCAGTTCTACAGGTACACGACGCGTGGATTTCGTTTGCAGTACGTTTAATCAATCTATATTTGTTATTGTCGTGGTGCCCCACACAAACGCACGGTACCTCACTTGAGACAAGATTTTGGGTGAAACAGCCGGAGTTTGTGCGGATTTCAGTAAATTGGTTTAAATGACTGCTATTAAGTTTTGAATAACGTATCGACTGTTATGTACTCACGAGCGAATACATCTTCTTAAAGACCAGACGTGTGCTCTGCTGTTTTGTGCTGGTCGGACCAAATATTAACGACGGACATTATCAGAGACTTCATTCGCTGACTTTGGAACATTTCTTTATCATTTTGTTGTGATATGTGCCTATAAGTGTGTTTTTGCATATGTGTGCCCGAGTGTTCTATTTTACATGAACTGCCTTGTATGTTTTACTTTAAGATATGTGTTCAAGTTTCACTCAAGGGCTAAGGAGTAGCCGGTGCCAAAATTGTGCGCCAACATCTCTTTATATATCATATCAATAAAAAAAAAGTTTTATAGTGTTCGAATATTTAGAATAAGCAAATGTGCCTCGCGATGCGCATGAAGCACCGAACTATATACCAGACGAATATTCCATGTTTGGCATATTAGCACCACCCCTACAAGGAAGTAACTCGGGAAACTCGCTTAGAAACTACGACTTCGACGACATATGTTGACGATTCGGAAGTGTCGTGAGAGTAAGCATGCGGAAGAAGATGCGTTGCTCTTCCTGGCAACGCTATCGTAAGACCGGCGCGCGCAAGTGCAGGCTTTTGCTTTGAGCCGCGCCGTCATTCTTGGGAATCCTCGTAACTTTAGTAATGCGACCGACAAGACAGTTGGAATCCGGTGTCGACAGAAACAGGGAAACATTCGGAAACAGAGATATTTATCTTTTCCTTTTCCGTCGCCTATTCTCTTGTTTCATAAATGTTACTGTGCCTGGAACATACGCCTGGTTTGCGACACAAAAGCCATATCGGTTATGTCTGGTCGCCTTTGAGCTATTTCTACTTCAAAATTCATGAACGAACCAGCTTAACATGCTTACCTACCTGCAGATGAAACAGGAAGTCGATGTATTTTTTTTTGTTTTTTTTATTGCGATTTCTTTCGAGTAAAATTTAAAAATTAGTTTTCTTCAGCTCCTCTTCCGCGGCTTTAAGCTTCTTGTCCACTTAACACTACCAGAGCAGAAAAGAAAGCCACACATGTAGTTATTGTGGCAGTAAAACTTGAGAAATGGTTTCTTTTCCTACGATGAAAGACATTTCCTTGGTCTTTTTAAATGTCATTCAACACGTAGTGACCTTCACTCAAAGAACTGTACTTTTGAGCTAGACCTGTGAGCAAGTGGATTTGTGCCACACACCTGAGTGTTTCTGGACGTCCTTTTTTATCTCTTCAACCTTTGTTACCAGTTCATGAAGCGAAGGATTAAAACATGTGATTTTATGAATGAATGAATGAATGAATGAATGAATGAATGAATGAATGAATGAATGAATGAATGAATGAATCAAGAACTAACATGTCAGGCACGCACACGCCAAGGTTTGTTTTCCCGATAGGGCAAATGCTCCTGAATTCTTTTCAGCATTATGCGGTGTTCCTGCGACTGCACGTAATGTGAACTAGTTTTATGTGGCTGGGTTGTTTTTGGTGTTATTTTTCGCTACGTAAATGCACTTCGTGCATGTGTGACAATTTTTATGGCTTGACAGACTTTCATGAATGGGATATTTTATGCATTTTTTTGTTGCTGTGATTTTCAATAATTTCATTACGCGCGAAAAGAAGTACACGGCGCTATATAAAAGAGCTGATATCTCCTAAAAACATATAACTAAAAAAATACTCGAGAGTGTTCTGTTCATTTAATATCTCCTAAATGTGCAAGAATCTCTGGAATGGAAGGTGCACAACAGAACACCGAGCCGCGGTCCAGTTGAAAATGATGGAAATGTGGCCCACAGAAAAGCAGCGATCCCTTAGAGTGGCGAGTCGAGCAATTATACCACCTGAACAGGTTGAACTCTTGTGTCTTCTAACCAGCAATCATAAAGACGCTCAAGTACAAAACGCGAGAAATAACGTCTTCCACGCCTTTCGGGATGTACTGGTGGCATCAGTAGATGCATCGGGCCAAGTTTTTACTTTTCTGACAATGCCAGAATCCAGCCTACACCTATTTGCGTTCTTCCTTTGCGGCTGCAGCGTACTGAAACATCCGCAAGTAATATTCCCTCAGGTGTTTCCGATATAGGTAACCGTACTTACCGCCTCCCCTGTTGACTGAGAAAATAAGTGCGCTGTGCTTCCAGCATGTTTTACTACGAACTTTTTTCTTTCCGATAACGTGCCTCTAACTGCACAGTCTTCTGGCCACAAAAGCAGCCCGCTACCCTCAGGCTGCTCTGGTTCTTTAGCGCGCGCGTCAGTGCCATTGAAAGGGACTCGTTGTGTTCCTTTGAACGCTATCTGTGGCGTACGTGTTTATGTCGGGTGAAAAAGATGCTTGCTTTTGGAGCAGTTTTCTGATTGGCTACACTGGAAGTGAACTTGAAGTACGGCACAGAAGTCCTCTTCTTTTCCTTTTTCGAAGGAAAAGCTGTATACGAGCGATATCCACTTTGGAGTTCCGGGTCTCGAGGCTTATTTTCCGGAAGACAAAAATACTTCATACATTGAATTTTGCTTTCGTAGTAACTGTTACTCTGTGAGTATTGTACGATGTTGAAAACCTGAGCTCCTAATTTATAATATGCAACTCACAAAACATTTGCGTAATATTAATACGCGCGAGCAATCTCCCTTCATGCACTTAAAAAAATACAATAAAGTTGATACCGTACAATGAACTGAGAAGAAAAAGAAGACGGCTTTCGTCTTCGAATCATCTTAAGCAAATGCGTAACGGACCTCCTGCATTTTTCAGTCTTCCCTACTTCGAATATCAGGGAAAACTGCTCTACAGCTTTCTTTTCATTCTAGTTTCCAAAAGGCAGATAAGGTTCTGTCCTTTCTTGCTAACAATCATGTCTATCGTCTAAATAAATGCGACTGAAGTTAGACCAATTTTTTTTCAGATCGTTTAAACTGATTTCTCAGTGGCTAATCCGCATCAACTCGTTCCCATCACGATTTATTTTGCAGTGGCCAATTTATTAACTGTAGCGTATAGCTTGCAGCCAATCTGTGGAGCCCTGATCTGTGCAAAAATTTTATACACACGTCTCGGGGCTAGGAGAGCTACGTTTGCTTGTTTTGAATCGCTGAAGCAATGTACTAGTTTCATCTTAATTTCTTTTTCTGACTTTCAACCCGATGAGCGCAACTGCAGTAATTGCTTGCGGAAACATATCGGAATACGTGGTTTCGCAAACTACTCTCGGTGCGGCATCGGACGAAAATAAAAATAAAAAAGCCAGACATGGCAGACCTGCGCGTGTATGGTAATGTATGAAACCCAAGCTTTGCTTTCTTTATAACGAAGGTAGTTTGGAAATATCAATTATGATAATGGAATTGCTCTGCTTATTATCGCAAATGTGAATGCAGCCGGGAGAAGTCTATTGAGCGCGCCAGTTGAGCGCGCCAGTCAAAGACAACTTGCACACATCAAAGCAAACGGTTCTAATGATTCTGTGCTTCGGCCCCATACATATTCGTTGACAACGAAGAGCTTGCATAGAAAGACCTGGGAATAGGTAGAGATGCTTTCACCGGGCCTATAAGCCCCTCGTTATGGTGAAATATTTAAGCTTCTGGTGGTGTAGCTCGATGCTGAAGCCAAAAAGCCAACATGCTCAACATTGAATAGAGGTCTATCTACTTTAATGAGAACGCAGCGTCGTTATTCCGCGATTCTTGATTTTCGTTTATATCAGATACACTGCTGTCACTCTCTGTGTTCTGCTTCGCGTTACTTCAGGTCATCTTTTGCGTCGGTGACTTACACGAATGCATGAGCAGAGGAAACCTAACGTAGATCAGCATTGCGTGGTCTGATTTACGTGATAAATTATTTCGGCTTAGCATGATGAAACAGCCCTTAGTTTAAAAGGGTTTAAACATTGTTGGTGTCGTTTAATAACAAAAAACGGCTCAAAAGAGCCGTTGCTCGCAGTTACCTCTTCCTGCAGTTACCTTTTCCTGCTCAAAAGCAGGAAGAGGTAACTCTTATCCTGTCTGACATTCTTGTCCCGTATTTCTGACCCAGCTTAGCGTAATGGAACATCAAGTAAAATGTGGCAGTGTACTTTGAGAAACAAGATGAAATGCTGGTGCCGTTTAATTAGCCCCAGCGTGACCTTTCAGTCACAATGAAAACAAAAATTATTGACGGATAAAAGTGTACACCTCTCAGGTACCTGGCGCGATGTTCTAGTGGTTGCGGTGCTCGACTGCTGACCTGCAGGTCGCGAGATCGAATACCGGCTGCGCCGGCCACATTTCGATGTGGGCAAAATGCTAGGTCAGTGTGCTTAGATTTAGGCGAGTTTGGAGAACTCCAGGTGGGGTCGAAAATTCCGGAGCGCTCCACTACGGCTTCCCTAATAGTAGTATCGTGGTTTTGGGGCGTAAAACCTCGACAATTATTACTATACTATACCTCTGAGACAACACACTAAGGCAACTGCGTTCGCTGTTTCCTTCAGGGCTTCTACGTTCAGGCATTCTGTATCATTATGGAAAAGCTGATAATTTTCCTCACACCATGTCGTAAATGGATAGCACGGCGTTGCTATGCCTCTCTTGGTTGATTTTATGCAGGTTTTGTCGTGGATTTCTTTCCTCACCATAATATGCATAAAGAACACGTTTATTACAGCGACTACGTGCAGCGCTTTCCCACTTTTCTTAGCTGTTTACATAGGTCATAGAGGGGAAAAAACTAGAAGGGAGTGTCACGTGACAGTCTTGAAGCCCAGCCAGAACAACAACAACAAGAAAGAAGAATGTAAGAGGAGCATGCTGGGAATTGTGACCAGAGCATGGAGCACAAGGCGTCGGAGGAGGTTGGCTTGTGGACGCTAGGCGCGTCCCCTCCTTTTTTTTTTTCTTCGCTCCATAACATCGGTGATCTTATTCAACAGCACGCGGCTGGAAGCCATTCGCACGTCGGCATTTGGGGTACTCCGCATATTTTAACGCTTGTAGTAACAATAAAAATTTCGGAAAGTCAGAACAATACTTAAGAAGGTAAACAAACAAACAAATAATAAGTGCACGAGTGACCCGAGATTTTTTTGTTTGTTTGTTTTCGGCTGCAGGAATGGCAAACAAGAACATTTTTGCATGTTTACTTGTTTCAGGTACCTATTATTACACGGCTGGAAACTGGAAAAAAAAAACTTTCCAGTTCCCACCATGTCATCATTGTTGCTCGGTATCACGCGCGCACACTTTTACTCAGAGAAAAAAAAAATTATCCGACGAAAGTTTGGAGACCTGTTTTTTTTTTTTTGCCATACTCCCGTTTATTTGCTGGCTTTACAAAATAAAAAATATATATATAAAATGAGGATACATAAACTCCTGACGGTCAACCAGCATGCACCGGCCCACATTTTCCCGCCTGCGTGCGTCCACTCTTAAGCAGCCCAGTGTTTGGATCACTCGCTCGTGCTTTTAAAACATAGCGACGTCATTTTTTAAATTTTCAGTGTCTTGTGGCTTGGCACACTCGCCAGCTAGAAAATTGTGCAAACCGGCTCCCTACACAACATGCTGTGAATCGGCAACAAAAACAAAATAGGGAAACTTTTTACCCTAAAGGAACATTATCTTTCTCCAATAGTGGTTTCTATGCAACATAGACACTCCAGTTTTTTTTTATTGTAACAAAGTAAAAGCTCGTTAATTCGAACTCGAAGGGGACTATAAAATTGTTCGAATTAAGCGGATTTCGAATAAGCGGGCGGGCGCTATAATAAACGGACATCCAAACACACTAAGCGGGCAGAACCCAAAGAAGCCACCTCTGGACTCGTTATCGCGCACTAGGCGCTACTACACGTTTTGGCAGGTGATTTCGTAAATTAAGTTCATGGAACTCTAACAGCGAACAGAAATATTTGATCAGTCAGTGATACGCCAGAAATAAGCGTCGACATGCATTCATGTGAGCAGTGAGCCTTAATGTGAAATATATGACGCTATTTACGCTAAAAAACACGCTTACTTGCATGGCAAAGTTAACGCAATCAAAATTGAAGGCAATCATTAATTTGAATTTGCTTGCGTTTCTTCTGTCGCGACTCCATAAGCATCGTTTGCAGCTTGCCCAAGACCAGCAGCGCAATGTCCGAATTCTCATCTGCTGTGAAATGCTTATGTTTCATTGTCTTGCATCTTTAGTAAATTTGGTTTGGTTTGGTTTTGCAACACATTGGGATCACTTTGGGGAGACTTCTGCTGGGAGCAATGAAAACTAAGAGCTCCCAGTTAGAATTAACCGTTGTGGATACCGGCGCGTTCGAATTATCCGGAGTTTTCCCCCATAGAAATACACAGGGTTGTGCTGAGACCAGGGTGTCAGTTCGAAATAACTGTTAAGTTCGAATTAACCGAGCTCGAAATAATGAGCTTTCACTGTAGTAGTATTAGCGCTAGTTATAGTTGTAGTCCTACCAGTATTGGTAGTCGATGTAGGACTTCGCGTGGTCAGAAAAGTTTTTGTACACCGCTGCAACTCGAAGCTGCATTGGCTCGCATTGAGTAGTTCTTCGTTTCGATTCAATGTCTCAGGTATCCTCGTGCCCTTCGTTGCGTTTTGGTCTTGCAGCCAGGCCTACAGCTTCTGCGTGTGAGACGTGCCTTCATCTGAACATTTGAGAAGATGATCTACTTTGTCACAAATTGTGAAAAATTTGGCTCCAGTGACAATCGTTGTTGCTTATGCACGCATTCGCATTAAGAGTGTCAAGAAGCAACAATATTTGTGTGTGGGATCGCTGAGACCCGTGTTTGTGCTTGAGTGTGCATGTGTGTGCGCGCCTGAGCCTGGGTGCCTGTGCGCGCATGTGTGCTTGCTGTAATTGTCTCCTAGAGGGAGCGACAGAAAGCAGAGGAAAATAACTCATCACCCTTAGGTACAACGGGCTTAAGCTAATTAGCAAAAATAACGGGACAGCGGAAATTAAAAAAAATACATTTTACAAATAGCCAACCTAAGAAAAATGTTTAGCGCTAAGCCAGTGGAGCCTGGTCTAAAGGACGTACAATGAAACGTCAGGCTGACTAAACGTAAGGAAGCAAGTTATAAATAACAATTATCATTTACCCACAGGTCGCGGGATCGAATGGCGGCAGTTGCGCCAGCATTTTCGATGGAGGCGAAAATGCTTGAGGCCCGTGTACGTAGATTTATGTGCACGTTCAAGAACCCCACGTGGTCGAAATTTCAGGAGCCCTCCACTAAGGCGTCTTTCATTATTATATCGTGGATTTGGGTCGTGAGACCGCAATGACTATTATATTAACAATTATAATTTACGTACCCTACATTATTAGGACAGTGTATCAGTGTTAAGCGTTAAGGCAGTATAAAGTTGAATAAGGCAGTGGTAATGTAGTAGATAGTGTTAACGCAGAACATTAGTGCATTTGTGTATTGGTGTTAATGTAGTCTTGGTGCCCCTTAAATTTAATGTGCTAGGTAAACGAGGCAAAAGATGTGTGTGTGTGTGTGTGTGTGTGTGTGTGTGTGTGTGTGTGTGTGTGTGTGTGTGTGTGTGTGTGTGTGTGTGTGTGTGTGTGTGTGTGTGTGTGGTGCGTGCGTGCGTGCGTGCGTGCGTGCGTGCGTGCGTGCGTGCGTGCGTGCGTGCGTGCTTTTACTGACTCTGCAACATATTCACTAGAGACGAAGAAGAATCATTGCCACAAAACTCACGAGAGGCACCATACCTTCTGTACTTACGTAGTTCGTTGGAAGCGCAGGGAAGAGAGAGACAGCAAACTTCGTTTTCCTGAATGCAGAGTGGGCGCTCGACAGCGCCTTGTTCACCTGCATCTCGATATGGCACTCCATGTCCTGTGTGCACAGCCTCCTAGTGCGCTTCCACCAGAATATTTTTGTCTTTCTGTTTGTCCGTTTTGCCCCTAGAAGCAAATGGATGCAGCGCGAACTCCAGAGGAGGGAAAAAGGAAGAAACAAACAAGACACGCTTCTTTTGTCTTGTCCTTGTGTCGAGTTCGCGCTGCATCGAGTTGCTCCTTATCATGAACCAACAAGACGACTTCGCGACTCTATCTCTCTCACTGTTGTCTGACGAACACCGGTATTCCTTCGTATGCCGGCGTCGGAGACGGACACCGCGTTCGCAATGCCTCCGCGTCGTTTCGTATTCAGGCCACATCCGGGCGTTTCGCGAGTGCCTCCGGCGGATTCTGTACGCTGGAGCAGCGACAGACCCTTAGAGACCGGGAAAGAGCGCTGCAACAGTACAACGCCCGTTTATTGGAATGTCTGGCTGTCATGATCACCTTGTAAGGAGGGTGTTTCTTACGTGCAGTGTGCAAACACTAGGCTAGGGTTGCTCTCGGCGGTGGGCTGAATGGGTTACGTGATCAACCGCTTCGACAGAGCAGCATAGCTTGGGGGGCCCTTGGATGGGGAGGAAGTCCCCGAGCTGTTTGTGTGAACGCATTTAGTCCGTGATAAAACTAATTTAGTTTAAATGGCCCCTGAGGCACACCGAGCTCAAATACAAGAGAGTGCTTTCTTTCTCGCCTTCACTACCCTTTCTTCAGGCGCTACCTCGTCCTCGCTACTTCTTTTTTTCGAAAGTCTGCCCTTAGGCATAATAATTATTGATTCATAAATACACATACAAATTTGCTTCGTGTATGAAGTCCAGTAATGAACGGGGGCGACCTCCAATAATTCAGCGGTCAAGGTCGGGTGGTTGGCCAGGCCTGAAGCCTGTTGCACGGAGGTGGCGATGACGGCTTAATTGTAGATCCGTGCAAATCCACAATAAGTGTGTGGCAGCTACATCGCGGATTGGGACGTCGCAAAATGGGCACGATGTACCATTCGGGATGCGGTACTTTTGCGCCCATAGGCTGGTCACGAATGGGGTAAGCTCAACCACAACACGAAGCCTCCGCAACGTAACCTCCTCTCGGCGGGTCTATGCCAGCATTATGCGTTGAGCCTATCAGGATTTCGCGCTTTTCGTCTACACGCGGTTATCTCCGCTGACACAGTTGAAAACGCAGACAACGAGGTGAATTTGATCGCGGGCGATGGTCACGCGAGACAAGGCAGTATGGGCGTGCGACTGCATGGAAACGCAAGGTAGGAGAGAATGGACAACTGATATCCCTCGTATATGGACCAATGGCGAGCTTATTTCCTCATGACGTCACGGGAAGAGTCGTCTGGCGTCATGAATTCTGCCGTATGAGACGGCAAATGCCAGGAGAGAATGACGCGCTTGTTCTCTGTATCTTCAGAGATTATTTAGGGGCCATTATATATTTTATATATATATATATATATATATATATATATATATATATATATATATATATATATATATATATATATATATATATATATATATATATATATATATATATAATATAAACTTCTAGCGTTTCACCCGTTCTGAACGTTGGACCAAATAGACATTTCGTACGTTCCTCCGTCGTTTTCAACGTGTACAGCACTCTGGATCCGCAGAAATAAACATATATATATACATACATATATATATATATATATATATATATATATATATATATATATATATATATATATATATATATATATATATATATATATATATATATATATATATATATATATATATATAGAGGTCCGTTCTTCAAATTGCAGCAATCGATATGTTCCTGGAATTGTGACTATAAATACCTTCCAGAAATATCCCGTCTATGGGATTTACGAAATGCCGCCTTCGAAATCGCAACGTACGTTAGCCGACATTTTGTGTAAACTGTGCCCCCGTTCCAACCTTCCGAACCTGCTCTTGCTGGAAAAAGTTTCGTGGTTAGGCTCTCGTGCTCGTCTTCTTGATTTGGTATATGCCAAAGTTAGCATAGGAGGACATGAGGGCATGGGGAACATGATTAACTCGTTATGACATGACCAAAATGATGTCCCTATCGCGTAGGAGCTGAAGCTCTCTCCCTCAGTCACGGAATGGGGAAGCCGAAACGTCTTTTACAGGAGAGCTGTTATGGTTGATGTTCGCCGTGTGTCGTAGGTACAAAAAAATTGTCATCATGCAGCGGCACGCGCTCTCCTCCTCCTCTTTTTTGTCTCCCTCCTCCTCTTCCTCTTCTGCCTCGCCCCCAGATCACGTTCGTCGATTTGGCCGGCGTGGGATGCAATAACTCGGATGGGCGAGAGGACAAGCACAGAGAGAGAGAAAAAGAAAGAGAAAGAGAGAGGAAAAAAAAGAAAGAACGATAGAGAAAGTGAGAAATTATCGGAGTAAAGAATTCTTGTCGGGGCGGGACTCCAACCTGCGTCCCTACGATCCGAAGACGAGCGTCGTAACCCTCGGCTATAGAGGCATGCTGGAAGATCATAGCATAATATTGTATCGTGTAGTATAGCAAAGGGGGAGGGAAAGGAAAGTGAGGATGAGGAGGAAGGTGTAAGGGTGAGGGGGAGGGGGAGGGGAGAACGAAAACACACACAGAGATAGAAAGAAAGAGGAGAGAAATAGATTGAAAGAAAGGGAAGAAACTGTGAAAAAGAGTGAAAGACAGAAAAACAAATAGGTATTGAGAGACAGAGATTGCAGACTAAAAAATGAAAAAAGAGCCTGCATAGCCGTGTATATTTAGTATAGGAAGGGGCGGAACATAGACACGTGAGAGGATAAAAGCAACAGGATAGAAAGTTGGGCTAGTTGGTACAAATGCATTCTTGAAGCAGCGCTGAAAGACAGAGATTAAGAAGGAACAATCGCACAGGACGAGCACTGACTCGCACCTGTGTCGCGCTCGTCCTGTGTGATCGTTCCTTCTTAGTATCTGACTTTTAGCGCTGCTTCGAAAAAGAGGTGTAAAAGTCTAAACAGGACAGGACCATCTAGGCACCCAACAGCTCTGCTGTGACCCCGCCTTGTGCAACTTAGTGCAATCTGCGCTAAATTTTTTACTGAGAATATTGAAATTATTTCCAATATTTCAAATGAAAACACTGTTCTTCACCGACCAGACAGGAATCCTCCCACATCTTGACACTAATTATTTCTTTCAGCAAATGAAAGCGTACCAATGTCAAGCGGAGGGTTAAATACTTCGTGACGTTGCAAAAAAAAGGAACACTTATAATTTATTATCTGAAAAAAAAAGCTTTATGACTGTTTTACTTGCCGGTACCGGGTGAAGCTTGAACTTATTAACCCTCGAAACGGCATCACGCTTTGAGGTGGAAAGAAAACCTTTTTTTTCAATTTCTAAGTCGGTGACTTTCATTGAAGTTTCTTTTTTTTTCTTACTCAAAGCAAATTAGAGGATGTGAAGCGGAATACTTCTAACTCTCGGATTTTGAACCTGTTATGGCTCCCGGTGAGCTGCCGCCCACTTCGTGCGCTAATGCACCAGAGTCCGCATTTCCAGTTTTATTGATTTCTAACTTTCGGAGTTAACCCGCTTGAAGTTCTGTGTGAATGCACGAGCATAATTAACGGAACTTGCGTTGTTGTAGCTCATATTATCGTTTAGAGTGGTGGAGTGAATCATCTGAGCTCAGCGGAGCGCAGCGTCACTCTAAATACCCTCGTTCTCTGGCGGAGAAATTTCGTGCTTAATTACCTTCTAATAAGCTTTTACCTACTGGGAAATTCATAAAAGGAAATTACACTTGTCGCTCTATTAAATAAGAATCATTCTTTTTTTCGTATTTATAGATGAAACTCAAAACTTGCAAATGTGGGTCACGTCGATTCTAGCTTGCTTCCTTGTTTCGCTTTGAAACCTAAGCTTTGATGTCGCTAACTTCGTGTTTATCTCAGACAAGCGCGTTACTTTTAGATCGAAATAAACCAGTGCAAGATCCCCACGAAGTACAAAGAAACAGAATACCATGTCCCACTCTTTTTGTTAATCAGTGTCCGCATTGTGATCTCGTGCCGATTTCTGTACCTGCTTTTCATTTTCAGTGTCAGCTGAATTAGACATAAAATAATTAACTACAGAGAGTAAGCAGGAGTCGCACCAACAAGGCTAGATGTTCAGTAAACATAACTTTTGGTTTAGTTCGCTCATTTTACTCTGCTGTAAATTTTTTCACGTAATTTCCCCGTATTTACCGAACTATACTGGGGCACGAGCACCGAGTGACACTCGTGTTTATCTTCCAAGCACTTCCGGTCGTGCACTTACTTCCGGTTTACAAAATATCAAGGAATAGTCTTCTAAGGAACGGAAATTGACTGCCCTGGTTCAAGTCGGTTACGTATGATATCGGAGCATAACTTCGCTCAAGATGGAGGCCAGATAACTACCAGGATAATTAACGAAAATTAATTTATCGAGTTTATTGAAAGATTGTGAGCTGCTGGGATCGCTGCGGCACCTGGCGAAGCATATCTGAACCACGCGCTTATTTCAACGTGGCCTCCGAGATCCGCTTCGGCAGCGCGGAAAACTCAAATTTAACCAGAGGAACACCCCAGAGCAGACGAACACCGATGTGCGAGTGCCAGTACCAGGCACCTAAGTCAAGGATTATTTAGCCTCCATTTTTTTAGGTGCAGCCAAATACACGTACAGACATAAATACATTCCAGTTAAAGGACCCCTGACAGCAAAATTTTTGTTGATGACTTTTTTACTGTAATTTGTAGCTTTGTGTCTGGTAATCCCTAAGTTAAATCATAAATGATCTAGCGTATCGTATAACTAATTCTAGCGTAGTTAATTGTGACCATTTTAGGGTCACTCCAAAACGCCCGCCTAAAAACCACAATAAACTAGCGCCCCATGCGGGGGATCGTCAAAGACCACGTGCACTCAAGCTGTGGTGACGTTTAAAGCGCGGTTTTCAAATCGGGGCCTTGCGCGCGGTAGCGATTGGAAGTATGTGGGTGCCTCGGTATGGGTTAAACCTGTTAGCGCGTGTCCCCTCATGAAAACTACCTCGAGAGCAGGCCGACAACAAAGCGAGAGGGGTGCGGAACAATAGGCCTCGCCGGGTGCCAGTCGTCGTATTGTGCACGTGCACCCCGCAAACCTTCCGTGACGTCCACAATACTTGCTTTACTCGTGGAACGTCATGCTGGGCCTCTATCTACGTCACACCAGGATGTCGCGAGGTGCAGCCAACACAAATGAGCACTCACGCTTACTTTAAAACCAAATTAAGATATCTTAAAGGCAACGTTCGTCACTAATATTCGGTCAGATGTGCCCACGTATACAGGAAAGTCAAACAACACAAACATCTCGAGGTTTCAATTTTAGTGTCAGGGGTCCTTTAAGCGAAATTCTTTATTTAGTCCCGGCTAAAGGGCTATGCATAGCCGGGAAACTAGAAAAAAGAGGCCAAGCATCCTGGCTTCACCTAGTGCTGTACTGAAGCTCTCACGCACGTGAGCCAAAAAAAAAAAACACATAGACTAGCCACATCGCACGTTCAGTCGTGAGCAATGTGAAAGGGAACACTGAAGTTACCTCTTGTAGGCCATAGTGGCTAAACGCAGTTGGCAAATGCAAGATTCTTCGTAACACTAAATGCTGAAGCGCAAATGTGTATCTTGGAACTGAATACGGCACTCTCATAACAGTACATTACAAGCAATCGTTGATTAAACGCGAGTTCGGTATCCCCTCTCACGTTTTTCACCACTGTAGTTAACTGTAGTTTGTGTGCACTCAGTCCGTCCTCGTACGATAAAAACCGCAATTTTCCCAGATACAACACCAACTAGCCCCTGTAGCTGCTCTTATTGTAGTTATCTGAATACAGACAATCGTAACGTTATAAGCACTGAACGGAGTGTGGCTAAAAGGATAGATGTTGATGAATTTCTTCTCGCGACTGTTGACATTGAACACTGTGCTTTTGTGTACGTTGCAAGCAAATCTCGACTTCACATGAAGATACCCATTTTTTTCGCGTGAGCAACCACGTTCGTTGCGCGTTGAACGATGAACGCTCCAGAGGCTAACCGCGCGTAATGTCGCTAAACGTAGTCCGCCGCGGTGGTATAGTGCTTCCAGTGCGCGTTGTTGACCTGAAGGTCGCGGGTTCGTACACAGCCGCGACGGTCGCATTTCGATCGAGGCGAAATGCTAGAGGCGCGTACACTCTGCGATGTCAGCGCACATTAACGAACGCCAGATGTTCAATACTTCCGCAGACCTTCCACTACGGCATGCCTCATAATCATATTGTTTTGGCACGTTAAAGCCCAGACGATATTATTATAGATAAACGGAAAAGCAACTGAGCATTGTAACACGGAGCTATCACTTTGCAAATCACATTACACATGTTTTAATAAAAGATGTATAAGCAGTAGTAGGATGACATGAGCCAGGTAGACAGGCAGACAGGCACTGCTCATGGGAGTTTCATGGCGCAGTGTACTTCCATCTGTCTCCCTCCCCCCTCTTTAATTCGGAATCTACGCGAGTGAGCTTGTTTTTTAAGCATGGCCATGGAGTAAACGCGACGCGTAGTTTATCTCTACTTGGCTTCCTTTTTTGCGAATGTATAGACTCCAGCAATTCATTTGATAGGAAGAAAAAAAAAGAAGAGAAGAAGCCCAACTCAGCAAAAATGGAGCCTATTCGAACAAAATAAAAAGAAATCAGTGCGCCTTAACGTTCACTGTCGAACACATTGCACTCGAGCACTCTGGAGCCGCTCAATGAATGGCGCATTTTCAAAACGTGATGAATCAAATACAAAGCAAATAGAGTCCATCTAAATATAAACAAAAAGAATACTCCAGCGTGTTTAGAGATATGTTTCAACACTTGGTAGCAACCTTCAGTGATTGCTTAGCGACTCCATCATGCACTAATGCGTCGCTCGTTGCCTCACTCTGACAGTAAGGAGCAAACGCGGGAGTCCAAACTCGAAGACGGTCGCCGCGTCAGAGGAGATGCTTTCTAGACGACGTTTTCAGTGTCCCACGCCGTGCCGTACACGCCTCTCATCTTTCGACGACCTCGAGAAACGTGATTCTTTGCCATACAGACGAGTAAGCGCATCTCCCTCGAGGCTGCGCTCCCAGCCCGTGGGGGTGTGGAGAACTTTGTGACGAAAGGTGCAGTGTAGGTGTGCGAGCCTTGAAGCTCCGAAGCACGGTTAGAAGTTTGTAAGGCAATGACCGCGTTGCAACGAACGTAGCTGTCTGGCATGGCCGTGGCAGGAAGAAATGACACCGGAGAGTGTGGAATGATTACAACGACAAAAAGACGACTTGTGTGTCAGCCAACCGTCGACGCTGGGCCCGCTAGATAGTGAATGTAATCGGTGGCCTTAATCTGGTGTATACATGAATGTAGTGACAGTAATCCGGTGGCTGACGTTTGAGCGTCTGCATTTGTGCTAGTACATATGCAATAACGACGCATATCCTAAAGAACCGATGTTACAGTAACAGCAAGACCACTGACGTCAAGGATTACGTAACATATACCTAAATTATCATGCACACATTTCTTGCTGTTGTTGCGACGGCCTACACTGGGTCGGGAGCCGTGAAACGAAACCAGGGCTTACACTTCACGCTGCACGTCTACAATCTATACATACCAAAGGAGGCACGTGTACGATTAGCGGATCATCCGCAGGCTTGTAACATGTACCACCTAGAGGAAACACGACCACCATCACCTTGGCGAACACGGCAGACCGTCGTTATAGGGCATGAACTCCAGTATATAAGAACCGAGCTTGAGTAGAATATATACACAGGAAGATGGGAATGAAGAAATATCAGTTATCGCGCTGTCATTTATATTCATAACGGTACACGCGGCGCAGTTATTCTACTAAACCCACTTCTACGGTCGCAGTACCAGCGACGCGAAGTTTTCGCTGTCCGTTGGCTCCTGACTGCAGTCTTTGCGCCACCAAAAGCGCGCACTTCCCACGCTTGAGATTCAGCGATTGCTGCATCTCAAACTAATTCTCAAGACACTACAGGAGTCACGAAGAAGCGCTCCGCACGCGCAAGTGCAAGATCTGTGTGCGCGTATCTGACACTGCCGATGATGATGATGATGATCAAAACTTTATTTCTCCCAAAAGAGGGGACCGACCCAGCTTCACACGCAGAAGATACGTGACACTGCCGAGTTTTCTCACTTAAATTTTCGGGCCTGCTTCTTGGGAAAGTTGGCGCAGCGGTGTCTTCATCTATCACACCATACTGCTTTTGTCATAATTTCAGTGTTATTCATCTGTTGTTCGCCAAATAATACATGTTCTCTCGCAATACATGTGCCGTTACAGCTCTAGATACCTTACATGTAAAGTGGAAAGGGGGAAGGGGAGAGAGTTTCAAATTTAACGGCAGCATACATGACTGAGTAACGTTTTCAAATCTAAACAGAAATGAAAGGTAGAACGATAAACCGGAGGTGGTTCGCCTTTACACATTTTTAATGGGGCAGCGAGCCTTCATTAACGTCACGGGTTGCAGATTAGTTCTTCTAAGGTTATCGCAGTCGATTAGCAATTTAACATGTCGCAGTTTTAGACATTCCGGGTGTACGTGGTGAACGCTGCTATCTGTACGAACAGATTCGTTGTCTCCTCTTTCTTTTCTTCCTTACTCTATTCTTTCCCTTCCCTTTCTCTCTCTCCCTATCTAATGGTTCCTAAAATATTGAGTCACCCGGCATTTGTTCATTGGCTTGTAGAATTCGGTGCCTACATGACAGTATAGGCGAATTCGGTTTCCACAGGCGCTCCATTTTTTTCAAGTCTCTGGTGGCAGTCAGGGTTGCCAATGGTGGCTACTTTTCGCCAAATTGGCGAATTTGAGAGGCCCGTGGCGACCTAAAATTATGAATGGCGACATGGCGAATTTTTGGCGATTTTCAGCTTAGGTCTCCGCTGAGTTATGCATCCTAAGCTCAGTGCCTTCCCAACGAATGAGCGGCACTATTTTCTGTATTTTTCTGGGTTTTGAGGTGCACATTACGCGCCGTTCTGTATGTCCGTCCTGTAACTCGTGTGTATCTCCTCAATTCATCTAGATGCTTCTAACTCAATTCATCTAGATTCATCTAAATGCTTCAGAGCTTCGCTAAAGTTTCGCTTCTGAAGGGGCTAGATGACGGGTTGGTCGTGTGTTCCGGCCATTTGTTCCGCCAAAGCTCCAACTATTCTGAATAGCTTGGCGACCTATTCACCGCTGCAGTATCCCCTAATCGAGCTCGTACAGCGACGATGGGCGGATACGCGGGTGTTCGTGCAATAAAAAATTATTTATTCAGGCATTTTCTACTGTTCTCGGTGAGCGTGCGCAAAGAAAACAATTGCTATATAACATTTTACAATGTCTACCTGTTCAATTATAACGCACTGGATTGACGCGGGTAGATATAAGTGATTATATATGAAAGGGACAGTGGCGTCCGGTATCACATTAGTTCACACTAAAAGGTATAAGACTCACTAATGAACGATACCTGTAAGAATTCTGTCTTACTACTTTCAATAAACCTGTTAATCCTTTTTTTTTTTTTTTTCATATGAGGGGATGTAAAGCTGTCTACAAACAACGCCTTCGCGGCTTTCGCCCAAGGTTTACCACACTTTTACCTTTGAAACGAGCGCACAGGGATGGAAGGATATCATGAGCGTTTTATCCTTTCATACTCGCGCCTCCGCGCACATCTTGCGGCTAGTCGGAGAACCAGGTACACCCAGCACTCCCATGGTGAAGGGGCGATGCGCCTGGTATTGAGAAATGTCAATATACTTTAAGGGCTTTGAATGACACTGTATTCTACGGGGCTATACATCAGTGGAAATTCCTATTACTAGGATATGCCGCACACATCTAGAATGGCGACTTTTTTGGCGAAATTTCTAAAAAAATGGCGACTTTTGGCGACTTTCTGCTCGTTGTTTGGCGACATTTACTCGAAAGTCAGTGGCAACCCTGGTGGCAGTTACCCCTCTGCGAACAATGTAATTCAGTTCAATTCGCGAACTACGGAGTGCAAATAGCGATCTACGCTGAAAATAGCAAGAGACGAGGGTAAGCAGCAAGAATAGTGGGACGTTCATGGTTACTGAATAGATGACATTGCGAGAACACTAAAGATTTCGTAACGCTGCTGGTGCAAACGCTATCACTCCTCATTACAGGCTTTGAGCATCGTCGTCCGCTTTTCCTTGGGTCCCCATTTGTTCTGGGACCGCGACCTAAGAGATCCTTCTTGTCTCGGACGCCGTCAGTCTTCTGTGTTTCCCAATTCCTCTTTTCCAAAGAAGCTTTGTGTACGGTCTCCGAGTTTCCTTTCCCCTGTCAATAGATATGGAAGACACGTTCTTACCATTACCTTTTTTTCTTGCTGTATTAAAGGCTCCATATATTGTGGAAGCAGTGATTAGACTTCCTTTTGAAGTGAAGTAAAGTTTTCTTTTTTTTTTCGTTTAGAAAGGAGGAGGCTGGGGCTAAAGCCAGAAATGCCTGACGGAGGCCTCGGTTCCCCTGTACAGCATAACATCAAAAAGCACGACAGAAAACGTAACAACGTACGTGCTAAATAAGGTGCAGTTGCAGGTGTCAACGTTATGCGAAACACACCACAATCAACTAAACATTGCTCAGTTTTGTTTTTAAATATGTTCAAAGACACATCAAAATTAATGTTTATCGTTACTGTATTAAGAGTTACGTTTACTTGAAATTTTTTTTTCGAAAGAATAATGTCGCTATTGTCCTCGCTTTTTTTCCTATTTTATTTCTTTCATTGTCACTTGAGTGCCGTTCAAAAAAAAAAAAAAAAAACGTATCAATTACTCTCGCCTACGGGAAACGTGCAACCTTGGTAAGCCGTAACCAACGCATGTGATAGCTTCGAATTTATTTCCTATCGCACCAAGGCCCACATTTATAATTAACGAAGCCAGGCAACAATGAAATGTGGCAACGTAAAATGACGGGCCACATCGGTAGAGCATCGGACGCGTTATTCGAAGGTCGCAGGTTCGGTCCCTGCCCGCGGCAAGCTATCTTTTCGTCCACTTTTCTTTCTTCACATTTACATTACATTTACTACTAATAACGTCCCCTATACTTTTCTTGGCATTATTGTCTGTTAGTGCTCATTAATATTGTGTATAACAAAGATAAGCGAACCCTTAAAATTTCCACTTCTTTCCTTCATTCAGAGCGAGGGTCTCGTTCTGGCAGACTTGCAGCTTTCAGGTAGTATGCGAGGGATTATTGGTCAGCTGCCAGCTCGTAATAAGTTCACGTGCTACGTGACGCCAACAGGGAGAAAAAAAGAGTATTCGACACTCGCCGCCATGGCTACTGGCGGCGCTGACTGGCGCTCCCGCGTTTAAATGTAGATATATACCCCATAAAGTGGACGGGGGAATGGCCGCCGCGGTAGCTCAGTTGGTAGAGAATCGGACGCGTTATTCGAAGGTCGCAGGTTCGGTCCCTGCCCGCGGCAAGCTATCTTTTCGTCCACTTTTCTTTCTTCACATTTACATTACATTTACTACTAATAACGTCCCCTGTACTTTCCTTGGCATTGTTGTCTGTTAGGGCTCATTAATCTTGTGTATAACAAAGAAAAACGAGCCCTTAAAATTTCCACTTCTTTCCTTCTGCCACATCGATAAAAGATTAGATTGGGATATCCGAAGCGGCTGATTGCTGGCAACCCCACGATCGAGGGAGCACCGGTTATTGGAAAACGACGCATACAAACACGTTTGTGACCGGCGCACCTCCGATGGCTGCATTTCTGTACACTCGCCGGCGCCGTGCTCTTTAACGCAACCGCCTTGGAACTCTGTATTTCGTAGAAAGAATATTCTGTTTTGTTCGAGTTTTTTTAGTATCCCAAAGCATCAATATTTCGAACTATGCTCCGAAAAAAGTACCATGAAACCATTTTGGTTCACCACCTAATGAAGTCAGCTGTATATGAAACAACTAAAAATGACTTAATAATTCTAAGGAATATGTTACTGTCTTCATAAAGGCATTTCTTCTAAATGCAGTACAAAAATAATGAGAAAACAAAGGCACAGTGTAAGTTGCTACATGCTCAATGTTTTAAAGTTCTTTTTTGCACAAAGATTGAGCTAGCGGCAAAGCACCCTCTACAGGAGACAAGCGAAGTTTTGCGATGTCAATGGCTCGTTTCTGATTAGTCACAACAAGTTATTAGCGCTATAGCGTTGACGAACCTGTGTCGCAGAAAATGCGGTGTTGGTGTCGGCGGCGGTGGTGGTTGTTGTAAGCGAAAATTCCGCGTTGTCCGTGAACAAAAAAAAAAAAATAATACGAATAAAAACCAGGATTCGAGCCGTAATCGAACCCAGACATTCTGCGTCGCACTCAAGTGTTCTACCATGGAGCCACGTCAGTACTTGAAGCAGCCCCGCCACGGTGGTCTAGTGGTTATGGCGCTCGACTGCTGACCCGAAGGTCGCGGGATCGAATCCCGGCCGCGGCGGCTGCATTTTTAATGGGGGCGAAAATGTTTGAGGCCCGTGTACTTAGATTTAGGTGCACGTGAATGAACTCCAGGTGATCGAAATTTCCGGAGCTCTCCACCACGGCGTCCCTCATAATCATGTAGTGGTTTTGGGACGTTAAGCTCCAGATCGTATTATTATTATTAGTGCTTACAGTTAATTTGAAAAAAAAAATACCCTCTACAGGCACCAGGTTGGGCACGCAGACCCGTCAATACACATACTACTGCGCTGTAGAAGCGTAGAATTGCAACAGGCGTCACACCGCGAGAACTGCGTAACGAGAAAATGGTTTAAAACCGTTCGCCCGTTACAAAGTGCTCAGCCGTAATTTATCATCAGCCACAGCGTCAACAAAGTTTGCAGGTAGATAAGTGGAAGTACTGCTAAGAAGTGAAAGCGAGGGATGTGGTGGCAAATAAATTATGAATATGAAGTTCATATTCCTTTTTTCTGCCTGCTTCATCCTCCCTGAATATAGTTAAGCAAACAAGCTGCAACCCTGGTCTTCTTCCGGCATTTCCACTGGCTTTTTCCTTTCTCTAACACTTCCCTAGCTTTGGTCATTAGTATCCCATGCGTTCCGCGAAGCCAAAAGCCCTCACGCTCACACTGCTTTGCCAGGAAATCTCCCCGCTATTGTTGTATTAAGGAGATGCGTTCGCGTTGTCCACTATTTGTGCTGCTACCTCGCCATCTCAATAATGTTCAAACAAATTTCAAAATCTCCTGGGAGTTGTCTGTGTTCATTTATTTAACAGTACGTGAACTCAACTAGGACGAACAAACTAAGAACAAAAAAAGAGCGCGCCCGGCACGTGTACTTCGTCGAATTGCCTGGGATTGTATGTCTCATGGAAATACAGATGAGCTCTGTAAGCAGTTGCACGGAGGCGTAGGGATAATATTGACTGAGAAATTTAGAGTCCAGTATTATTCGCATGAGCGAAGCCTGCGTAAAAAAAAAGCCAGGGAAGTGAGCCGAAGCTATAGGCGAAAATTCGGGCGCGACACAAAATATTTGTACGAGCAAACAAAAGTGTATGCACGGAAATCAAGTAGAGTGAACCATCTATCCCTGGAAATAAGCTGCGTCGCAGCTTATGTACGCAGCGCAAGTATTGCTCCGCAGTCGCGCATAAGGCACTGCAATAAGCGAAATATGCAGACTGGGCAACTCTGGCGGTTTGAGTTGGGCAGACCTCGGAAGTGGTTTTCAAATGAATGCTCTTAGCCTTTCAATAGTCAAAACGTCATCACTAATAGAACCGTTGGCACAATTTTGTATAACACGAGACGCAGCAAATTCAAGCTTAAATTTTATTTTAACACGAAACTGTTTTGTGCCAGGGTCCACCACGGCTCCACTGACGTATTTCCATCACGGATATGACGTTGTAAAATATAAAGACTAACAGTTGGCAAAGAAAAAAAGCCAGAAGAAAAAGTTCCGCCAACGGCAGTCGAACTTACGACCCCTCGCTCCGCAGTGCGGGGCGCGAAACGATTCGGCCACAGATGGTCCACTCTTTGCCATGCTAAGGGCGAGCTATTCATATACACTATTTGCCAGTGGCGGTACTCAGAAATCGGTGGTACATCAGCGTGTTTTCGTTATCACTAGAGAGATGGAGCGAAGGGTCCGAAGAGCATGCTTTAAAGGTCGTCGCCCCACGCGGATGAGCGCGTGAATCTACAGCGCGTGGTTGCTCGTGCGCGGGCTTATCTCGTGATGGCACTGGTGTGTACGTCTTGTGCCCTCACCGCAAGTTTGCGTTGAGAGCCCGAAGGTCACTTCGCTCACTGCAGTGGCTGCGTTTGCGAAAGGAGCGCGCTGTTCACACAGAATTAGGTTACAACTGTGACAGTTAGTTCGCGATCATCCTGTGTATGTTCGTTCCGTCCTTCCTTTCTGCTTCAGCAGCGCGTTGCAACTTTCAAGCTGCTTGCCGTTCTTCGCGGGCCATTACAATTTGTTGCTGTAGCCTTCATTCCTTCGCGCTTGGGGCGAAAGAATGCACAACAAACGCTCAACTACGTCTGTGAAGACACGTTTCACTTCCGTGTTATACCGTTTCCTATGACAAAGGGCTCAGCCATGTTTATTTAGTCATTTCTGGTACACGAAGGCGGCAAATGTCACTTAGACCATCAATAGAATAGGTTGACATTTCTTTATGCTAATTAGGTAGTAATTTGTGAGCAAATGATATGCAAAGCAAATGAGAGCAAATGAGAGCAAAGCAAATGATATGCAAGCCGCCTAGCAATTGTCGCCGAGAGGGGCACAACACCTGTATTATTCGGGAACGCGAGTACGTCGAAATTGATGGTTTTTGTGTACACGCGTATATGCAAAGTCAACGAGGCGACCGCGAGAGCAACCAGACGTACGCGGTTGGACAGACGGACGGACCTTAACGTCATGTCATTTTAAATATTAAACGTAATTTGCGAGCTAGTCTTGCTTTAGTATTTTTGTAGTTCTTTCACATGTCACATCTTATACTTCGCTCCCAATCAAACTACTAGTATTTAGCGAAAATATTCACGCTTAAGGAGGAATCTCTTTCTGATGATAGCCTTTTACGGGGTTTTCCAAACCATCATGATCACCAGTTATCATAATCGACACCGTGTTTTTAAAGGGCTTTGGATTTTGTCTTCGTAACAGCTCACCGCCATCAGTCCGATATATAGTACTTCATTAGTCACCTCCTATTTGATACGTACAAAGAGCACCTCTGAATGGCTCTCACGGATCACCTTTTCACGTTTGCGCGGTTACCGAAAATTCCAATCTATTCAACTAGGACACAGCTTTAGATACTTCGTCTTTAGGGTACACCACTTCATACGGTGCGCTTCGTCTGATGTCCATAACTAAGCCGTAGGTAATGGAAAGCATTAAAGCAGGAACGTCAATGAATGAGGTTGGTTCAACTGAGCTTTTAAATAATTGAAGCGGCACTTTCTTTGTCCCCAATCTGTCTAAGCACTATTTACTAAAAGTGTGTCTAACGATTCGATATCACCACAGCTCCTAGCAGGCGGTTGTACTGCAGATGTTTGTTAATGACGTGGACTTATCTTTCCTTGTGTTTATGAATCAGCAATGCCCGAAATAAAAAAGAAAGCGCTGGTGGTGGCGTTCAAAACATCCTGTAGCGTATTTTTTTTTAATGATCGCAGCGTTTCACACAATCCACAGTTTATCTTTGCGCCAATCTTTGGATCAGCAAAGCTCTCCTCGCACGTATTTAGAATACTGTTTTACATCAAGTTCGTGCTTCTTCCGACCTGCCGCTCTATGTCAATGCCATATATACATCTAAGTTGATCTTGCCTTCTTTTTTTAAGGCGAAAGCTTCAGATGCGTCATCAAACGCGAAAACTGACAGTCCGCGGCATCGGCGTCAACACGAAGGATGCAAAAAATTATCATGCGATGGCATCATCAAGACGTGAAAGGTTACCAAAATATTTGACGTCAGCACGACACCACTATAGCGTCTAATAAGCTGACGTCGCATGACGTCATCGCATGACATGATCGCTTGGTCAAAGGTGAGACGATCACAGAGGCACTGCAGAACGACGTGAGGTGCAGAAAGCTTCCAATGCCTCTGATTTCGGAGGCACTGCAAAACCACATCGGGTGCAGAGAGCGTTGGTGGATGGGGTGGAGTTCAATAGATTCACCCGAGAGGAAAAAGGAGGCTTTCGCCTTCGAGGCGTCTTAGGCATATTCGTCAGAAACCGTGACTTTTTTTTCGCCATTCCTTTACATGCGTGCTTTCTAACCATCATCTTCCTAACCACTGGACAGTTTAGCAAAGTGAAATTGGTTTAATTTAGCTACATTTCCGCCTTCACTCTCTCTCACTCTCTCTGTTGCATTGTTGGCGAACACGACGGTGCGCCGATATGTGTGTTTTCGACCATGTGTAAGTGTCGAGAAATTTCTGCCATGTATTGATTCACCATCCATAGTATCACTCGGCTATTGAGCGATAAGGCTCGCCTATCACTCTCACGGAAACGGTGGGCTCTGAGAGCTCCGTAGAAATTCCTGCAGAGATCGACAGTCGTTGATTTTCAGCGACGAATCACTCAATCTCACCATAAAAAGCCACAAAAAGCTTCCGATTCAAACGCATGGCCTCGACTTTTCTCATTACATCTGGAAGTGACGTTCTAGTCTAGCAAGCTACCGTGCATATACGAATACCTGAGGCCGGTTACGTTCCCACCGTGTCGTGTGTAACGCCTGAGCGCACCTTACTGCAACGCACCACGAGCAACGGCACCACCCCACTCACACGCGTCAGCTTCTCCACTGGCTAGCCAATATCGTCGAGCAACATCGGAACACCGTTATGCCTCTGCGAGCAAAAGAAGCTGAGACGGTGGAAAAGTTCCGTCGTCAAGGTTCGTCTCTGGCGCAATTTGTCTACACACACCCCTACGAGTGTGAACGCCAAATAAGTAAACGAACAGGAGGTACCTGGCGGTGAAGAAACTAGGTTAGTTGTCACTCCTGCTGTAAGACTAGCAGGGTGTTGCTTGCTGAGTAATTCGTTAATATCAACCGTCCTTCCGTTCGCGGATGCGTGGCCTTCTCACGAAAGCGAGACAGCGCTGCTGAAACCTGTACAGCCACTGTAAGCCAGTGAACAGCCGGCGTAAGCCATTGGAAGCTGCTCATGTTAACGAATCTTATGCTTCAGTGTAGCAGATGCAATTAGGCGTGCCTTCGTATACAACTGTTCCTCTTGAGACAGCAAAATTTTTCTTATATTCTGCTCCCACCTATTTCTCATTTTTTTATATAGAAGCGTACATGCTTTCCTTTAGAGCGCAGTCACCATTCAGGATTCCCAACATGTGTAAGGCACTCCCAGTGAGAACAACAAAACGGACTTCCGGCTTTTGTAGCTTTTATTTGATATTTCCTTAACTATTCTATGCCTCAAGAAATGTTTATTCATCGAGTCATTGCGGCAAGCATTGAAGACTGAGTTTTTGATGCACACGAAAGGACTTCTGAATGCAAATTTACATGATATTTTCCATGTCTGAGGCTTTCGTTATCTTGAAGGTTCTACGAAAAGCTGTAGCCAGTATCACTAATACTACCAAGATCTTCTAAACATCATACATTACAAGAAGCCCTGAAAATGGAAGAAAATAAATAGCAAGCACTCATCCAGAAGAAGAGGAGTTGCCAGCAATCTTTTTTTCTAGCGGTGCGCCTCGCTCCGCAACATCCGTAGCTACCGACCAATCATAAATCGGCCCTTTGTCACGTGTTCTTTCTGCGTGCAAACACTGTCGCGAAGTATATATCATACCGAACTGGCCCAACATGCACGCCTATATAAGAGATGTTTGTGTTACGATGTTATCGGAGCTTCTAGCCAATTAGACCTCAATGAAACGTACCAGAGCCGCCCTTACGCAGATATCTTTGTGAAAAGGACCATGGATAGGAGCTAGCAGATTCGATCCAAGTCAAGACAGAAAAAAAAAAACAGCTTTGAGTAACGGGATCTCTCTCTAGGTACACAGAACATTCAATGGCTTCTACGTTAGCTATGTGTTGGCGGCTACTGCACGGTTGTACCGAGAAAGACAGCTCTGTATTAATGAGCAAGGCCACGCGAAACGAGACGCGGGCGTGTTATAAGAATCCTGCCGCATTGGTCACGTGTCTCGTTTGCCTTTCAGATAACGCGAGTCCGGATGTCTTCTCCTTCTAATTAGAACACGAAGACTCACTTAGATTTGCACACGGGCACGCGTACGAGAGATGTACTAATGGCACGTGCGTCTTAATTACGCCGGCATCCCGACGCCTTGTAGCTTGCAGAACGCAGCCCAAACCCTGTCACTGTCTTGTATAGATTGCTGCATTTTCTTTGGTTTGAAGCCACTTTCTATTCTGCACTAAGCGTGCCGATTTTATAAGAGCTGGAGTTTATACTGTCGTGCTAACCAACTCAAGTAGTGTAATTCGACAACACTTCCCATGGCGATCCTCAATACACTTTCGTCGGAGGTTGTGAACTTTTTCGATCTGAGAAGGAAAAGAGACAGTGTTTCCTTTCCGTGGATACCTTGACATGTTCACATCTCCCCTATGAAAAAAAATACATCATGGCAAATATCGATTAACCTCATATGAGTCATGAATCATATACGTTTGTGTTCATACGAAATTTTTGGCCATGGGCAATATATGCCATAGGAGATTTCGAATTTCGAGAAGAGTAGTTTCATGTTAGCAAGAAATAGCCTGTCTACGTTGAATCTCATTTGAGCCGTCGATCCCGTGTTCGTCAGTGTGGTATTTGGCATGTCGCAGTCAGCGGCACTTGGTTTGCATCTACGCACATAACGTTTATATTCTGTGACCAATGAAAGTGAATTTACTCTGTCGACAGGTTTCGCTCTTTTGCACATGCTTTTGCACATTAGTGGTGCTTCGTGCGCATTTAGAAACTTGGAGGATGCTTGAGCGTCGCCTTCAAGAGTAGAACGCGATGTCGCAACGCGATGCGATATCGTTCGCATCGCCTTCTCAATCGCTAGCCTGGTTTCGCTTCCCGGTGGACACCTCAACCGCACCGCAAGGAATGTAACGTTTTTGCGCGCAACATTGGCTGTTTCGAACTATCCTAGAATGCCTGCTGCAAGTGCAGTTGCGCAGTACCCACTACGCCATAATTTTTTCTTTGGCGAATTGGCGAAGTACCCACTACGCCTCTGCAAAGCAACACGCGCACTTGCGAACTTTGTTGATGATGTTGCTGCTGCCGATGATTAAATATGCCAGAGTGCTTTGTAATGGGGAGCCTACAAACCACCTACTCTTCCTGCAAATCGCATGTTTTGACACCTGGCGCAATACTACGCTTCTGCGACGCAATATTGCAAGCGTAAACGAGACTGCTCGAACTGCACGACATTCGTGTAGGTTTTGTTTTCCTGAAACAGTTTCAGGCATTGGCATGACTCTGTGGTAGAACTCCTGCTTACCACCTAGTTGGCCTGGGTTCGATTCGCACTCGAACCGAAGATTTCTGTTATATACTTATAGGCATCCTTCTCAATTTTTCGCTCACGGACAACACTGATTTTTCGTTCATAACGAAGGACACCGACACCTGCATGTCTGCGAAACGAGCTCTTCAACGCTATCACATTAGTATGTCAGGAAAGGCTGTAGCCGGCTCTGTCGAGAGGCTTCAATATATGCTTAATTAAATACCTCTCCCCCCTCCGCGCGCGCGGAGGTGGACGTTATTCAGGGGTTATTCAGGGGTTATTTAGGGGTTATTCAGGGGTTATTCAGGGGTTATTCAGGGGTTATTCAGGCGCTTTTCAGGGGTTATTCAGGCGCTTTTCAGGTGCTTTTCAGGCGCTTTTCAGGCGCTTTTCAGGTGCTTTTCAGGCGCTTTTCAGGCGCTGTTCAGGCGTTGTTCAGGCGTTTTTCAGGCGCTGTTCAGGCGTTTTTCAGGCGTTTTTCAGGCGTTGTTCAGGCGTTTTTCAGGCGTTGTTCAGGCGTTGTTCAGAGAATATTCAGGTGCTTTTCAGGGAGGAGGGCGTTCAAGTAGGCATTAAGCAACCACACACAAACGCGCACGCAAGCTCACGTGCGCGCACACACACACACACACACACACACACACACACACACACACACACACACACCACACACACACACACACACACACACACACACACACACAAACACCACTATTTAGCATATAATAATGTTTCTTCGAGAATCTGCATATTTCGAAGATGTATCTCGTTTCTCAACTATTGATGTAGTGCAGTACTTCTCAGTTCTTTATGTCTGGTGAAACCCCATCATCTCTTTAAAGCACATCGAGAATATTTCCTTTTCACCTAGGGATTTTTCTTTTACGGTTCTTCTTCATTATTTTTTAGGGAGGCACTCCACCTTAAGGAGGCCCTCCGCCTCCGCCTTTGAGAAACGCGGCCACGGAAAGCTTGCGTACGGCTGTCGGACGCAATCTATTCAGACGTTGCCGGCGCAACGCAAACAGACCTTTCCAGGAAACTGGAATAGACACCCCAGGATGACGTCGTCACACTTCAAAAGACGCGTGCATCCCAATTTTAAAAGGCTTCAGCTCGCTTTCTCGTTTGCTACAAACAAAAAAGTTCAGTCAAGTTCAGTAAAGAAGTTACTTTACTAACCAGTTTAGAGACCTTGACTAAACAAGCCAACAATCAGAAAAAAAAACGGCGTAGCAAACAGGTTGAATCTTTGTGGAGTTGATTTCGCTGTCACTACCTTGAACGAGAAGGAAGTAAACAAGTGAGCAGTAGCTCCTGTAGTAATGAACACGTTTAGAACCTACAGCACTTCGTAAGAAAGTACGAAGTTTTAGGTTTTGTTTATCATAGAGTAAGTCGCAGGTAAATGGCCGACGCTCCCGTATGTCCCTGAGGCCCAGCCAATGGGGATGAGAAAAAGTAGGAGGAAGTATGACGTCACGCAGACAGCCCTCACACGCCAATCGCGTCTGTTGTGGTTTGCTTGCTAAGGATAGATGGTTATGTCACCTTTCCCCGAAAACCAATGTTTATTATTATTATTATTATTATTATTATTATTATTATTATTATTATTATTATTATTATTATTATTATATTATTATTATTATTATTATTATTATTATTATTATTATTATTTTATTATTATTATTATTATTATTATTATTATTATTATTATTATTATTATTATTATTATTGTTGTTGTTGTTGTTGTTGTTGTTGTTGTTGTTGTGCCTTTTATTTCTTTAAATAAAACAGTACATGCCACTAGGCCTGGCCAAGCTATCGGTGACTGGAGCGGAAAAGCCCGGCAAAAAAATAAAGGAAGCGTACGCGTTACATTAGCAGTGAAGTAAGACACACAAAAGTTGAACAAAAAGATGATACGCTTATATTAGCAGTGGAAAAGCATACAAAATGAAGTTACGAAATTTGTAAAATATTTATGACGTCATTTTCTAAGATACATGGAAGCACGGCAATTTCATGCTGTATAAACGCATCAGATTGTCCAAGTACAAAGTACAATGAACAAGCGCAGTCGGCTTTCTTTTGCCATAATTACCTCATTCACAGTAATAATATTCGTAAGCACTCATGTACGCATCAGTGCATGTATCTAGCACACTTCATTAGGTTCACGACAGCAAGCCACTCAACACGTCCTCACTTATTTGGCTTGTACAACCGAGCCGTCGATCGTGGAAGCGCGTTCGTCTCGAATCCGGAAGCCGTGGCTTTGATTCCCATCACGACCTAATACGCTTAATTTTATTTTCAGCTCGATCACTTTATTTCGTATGCAAGAATCTGAGATACTTGGCGTCAATGTGATCATTTTTTGACCAGTTCTGAATTTTAATTCTGCAGATAGATCGGGATAATTTATCCCTCGCGCACAACGCTGCGGACGACGACGGCACTGTATTTTCTGAACACGGGGCTCTTCATCCTTTTGCCTTGAAACTGACAATTCGAAAACTCACACATATATTGCCACGTGTTTGTGGCAGTTAAGCACGCACAACACAAGCTGGTACATACGAAAACTCCTTATTGGGCGAGCTTGTGCCCACTAAAGGATAAAATCAAAGTTTATAAGTTTGGGGAAACCCAAACCCAAACCCATGTGATCGGGTTGGGGAAACCCGATCACATCAAGATAAAAGAAAAGTAAAGGCTCGTGGCAATATGAATGTCTGTTTAGAACAAATGAGGATGGTCTTGTGTACCATGCTGTGTGAGAGCTGCAAGCTGATCCTTTAAATGTTTAGAAAAGATATGTAAATGATTACAGCTCTACATAATTAAAGAAAAGCGGCGCACAGAACAACGAAGAAGAAAACCACACAAATCGCAGCATTGAGTGTATTTACTGCGGTGACGGGATTGCCAGCTATTATAGTGACATTAGAGACAAGCCGAAGAGGACAGCACTGCGTGATAGCTACATTGCTGGATCTCGCAAACGGCTCGAGGTATCTGAGGTAATCTCCAACAAATATGCCCACAAGTTCTTCTACAAAGAAAGATCCCGAAATGTATTCTCAGTAACTTCGCAGCCGCCGCATAACTTTTAGCCTATTCCTTTATCATCTCCAGAATTAATGCAACGAAGGCATTGTTAAAATTTTTAAGGACAGCAGACTTGCACGAGTGGCTGTACACTGACAGTGATGCCGTATATCGAACAAAACTGCTCCGGAATGTATGTTGTGTGTGTACTCCCCTCCATTTCTCCCTCCCTCTATTTACTCTTCTTTCAATCTCCCCCATCTTTTCCCTCTGTGCAGGGTAGCATACCGGTTATATTAAACTGGTTAACATTCTTTCTGCTGTTTTCGTTCTTTAGCTGCTCAGTCGCGTAAAATATAACTGGCAGTCTGAACAGCCGCTACGCAGCCGGTGGTAGCTTCAGCTGAGCCCGTGGAGGAAAGTAAAAATTCGAATTTACTAAATAAAATTATGTAGTTAACTAAGTTCCCGTATCTCTAAAGGCCAGTGATGTCGTGCTCGCCTCAGTTGCATTTCGCTGAACATACAAGAATACATCAAATATGAACAATGACATACGCTATCCAGTGGCGTATCAACTTGTTATCGCGAGAGGGCACCATGAGAAAATCTGATGTGAAACCAACGATGTGAGCATTGATAATAGGTAATTAAAAGTTAGCATTATGGGGACATAATCACGCGCAAAGTACGTATAGCTGTAGTGAAACTAAAGTATATCTATGTAGAAGGCGACGACTGTCCACCGTGGTGGTATAGTTACGGTGCTCAGCTGTTGACCCGGAAGTCGCGGGTTCGATCCCGGCCGCGGCAGTCGAATTTCGATGGAGGCAATATGCTACAGGCCCGTGTACTGTTCGATGTCACTGCAAATTTGCTTCCTGAGCCCTTTCCTGAATTTCCTGAGTTTTCCTGAGCCCTCCGATATGGCGTACCTCAAAATCATGTCGTGGTTTTGGCACGTGAAACCCCTAAAGTTAAGGGGTTGAGCTTGCTGCGTCCACGCTTGCGAATTCACTGTCTTTTAATGTGCGCATGATCAGCAGCAAGCTCCTGCGGTTTTTAGGTTGGCTTCTCCTAGTAAACAGTTATCAGGCGGGAGTGCACGCTTGCAAGGGGCAATTGGAAAGTGACGAAGAGGATGAAAAGCACTATACTCCGTTCCGTACAGGGCAGTCAACGCTGGGCAGGCTACGTAAGAAGTTTGGTCAGCCACATGTGTACCGCCACGCGTTTCCTATCTGCGTTTCGTAGTTCTAAGTGCTCGTGCAAATAAAGCAAGGGCACGCGCGTGAAGCGCCGCGAGGCTTCGAATGAAAAACAATGAAACGAAGACAACAAAACGCCAACAGATATAGAAGAACATACTCGCAGTCGTATAACAGTTGTTCATCTCTAACACACAAAAACTTCTAATTTATTACTCAGCATAAAAGTGAAAGAAATCCCATCGTTGGTGATGAATAAGAATCAACTATTTCCTGGCCCGAACACATCCATTGCAAGAGGTCTCGCAAGCCTCCACAGCGCTGAGTGCTATGTATGGAACGGAGTATAGTTTCCTATATAGCGAGGCTGAACTTTCGAGCTTAAGATTACGAACAAACACTCGACGCAGTGCACTACAGTAGTGTACTTTAAGAAACCGGTTAATGCTGCCATGGATGTAGAGAAATGCGGAAGCTGCATCTGCAAGGAGGAGCGGAAAGAAAAGCTGGTTGCTCGCTGTGCTTTAAGAACCATCTTAGCAAACGTTGCTACCAGGTAGAAAAGACAGAATATAAACAGAAAATTCGAAAAACTAGTCACAAGGTAGCCAGCTTTGGTCGATGGCAGCAAAAGTAGCCAAAAGTAGCTCCGCGTGCATGAAAACCACCTGGACGTTTTTATTTAAATAACTAAATACAAAAGCCTTGTGACTAAAATGTAGATAAGTACAGCCTGAACCTTTCAAAATCAGAACTGCTGAGATTGAACCGTAAATTGTTGACTTTAGCGATCATTTCGAGCAGGATGACGAAATTTCTTACGCTGTCGCTAAAATGACACTCTCAACGCGTCTTGCTTGACTTTTATTGAAAGTGCTACAGGTAACAGCCGTGTGGCGACAATGAAAATGAGTACGGCATGAGTGCACGGGCTTAAAGTTTCAGTAGCGGGGTTTCAAGTATAACTTCTAGTCATTTTCGCAATCATTTTTTGCTTGATCCCGATGCGAGCAGTTTATATTCCTGAGTCGCAATCCGTACTTAATAATTAGAAATGACACGAGCAGTTGATTGGATTTTCGATTTCTCATGCAAGTGAGCACGGCGCCCTGGATAAAAGGGGCGCTTTCGGTTGTCCTCTTCGCATCCAATTACACTCCAAACTAGTGTTCAGCAATATTGTTGGACTGAAAATGGACGCCTCATATGTTACAGCTTTGCCTAAGTCCGCGCCATATATAGATGGTGTAATGCGAGTGCCATGTTGAAGTTCGGTGAGCGGGAAACACGCCTTGGCCGCCCTGTTTTGACACCGCACACTCGAACGGCCGCGGCTGTGACATCACCCGATACGGGTAGTTTAGGCAACATGGAGGGAACGAGAAAGTAGCACAGAAGTAGCCAATTAGCCAAGGCGTATTTTTCTGCCGCTACCGGCCTAAACAATGTAGCCAAATTGGCGCAAGGTAGTCAGACCTGGAAACTCTGGTTGCCGCCATTAGAACAAATCTAAATCTCGACGAGTGCACTCTTCCGCGTGTCTATTTTGAGCCACAAAAGATGGCTGACATCCCCTTTCAGCTAGATATAAAAGATAACAGCACGGCATCGCTCAATTATCCTTCACACTATTTCTTTTTTTCTTGAGTAGATCTTCACTGTTTGCATATTTATGTTCGACTTAGTGGTGGCCTGACCAATAGGATCACCATCTTGTATAGGTTGACGTAATCCTGCGGAAAAGCTTAACCTTTGAACAGCCATCATCATTGCAAATCTTGTTAAGAGATATATTAGGGTGCGGCGTACTGTGTTCTGATATGTTTTCCGGATAATAAATGAACACGTGCGAGTCAAGTTCATGTTCTTCGAGCAGTGTTTACAGAATCCCTTACTGGAGCTCAAAGAAGAGAAATATATGAAATCCTTCGTAGTATGTATGCCTCCATCTTTTTCGTATAAAAGAATCCTTTAAAGTCGAACGTACTGCCTCAGTAACAAGGATGACGCTCCCGAAGATTAGTACGAAAATGGTGGGCGGCGTCGGAAGGAAAATTGAAATGATGGATATATAATGATGGGGAGCCCGTCAGAGCACCGCGCTTTCTTTCTGTCGTTCTTTTTTTTTCTTCAACGTTCACATAACAGGAAACTTACACCACCGTTACATAAGACATCCCAGATTCTCGAAAACAAAAAAGTAACGAGATTGTGCCGCTCAAATGCAGCCGCAATATTATATTTTTGTGCTAATATAAGCCTGAATTAAAAAAATCTGAAGGCGACCCTAATCCTAGACTTAGGTGTCTGAGAGTGACACTCGCACGTCCGCGTTCGTGCGAAAAAAAAATTGCTTTTTTTTGTTCGCTTCCACAGCCTTTTTCACAGCGACATAAAACACGGGTCAATTACATAAAGAAATCGTACATTGCGTAGTTCACTGATGTTTGTTATGGAAAACCAGGCGCAACCTGGTTAACCTCTCTGGCGTTCTATCGAGCCGTCTGATTCTTATTTCCCAGCGCTATTCCAGTTTTGTGCCACGAATCTTTCATTAAGCTTCGGCGGACCACGAGCATTTTGTCTCTTTCTAACTCCTCTTCGTCTCTCTATAGATATATAAAAGGTGAAAACTCCTGGAACAAAGGGTTGCACTAGAGCCAACGTTTCGGCAAGCAGGCTTATGGCCAAGGTAGCAAGCCTGACAAAGGCAGCTTACTGCATTGACAAAGACAAGTCTTTTGTCGAAATGTCGGTTCCACCGACCCCCACCGTTCAAGGTGTTCTCACTTCTTCAAACTTCTATCTTTACCTAAGCTTCCGCGTTATCTACATATTTACAAAGTGTTCCAGCGAACTTCCGTCCAGACTCACTCGACTCGAGACAGCGGTGCTTCGGCGACTGTGACTTGGTGTCGCTTTCACCGAATCTTTTGCCTTCCGAATCGGCATGGAAGACAGTGCGGCTTGCAGCCACTGCGGCAGCGATGAAGCGATAGACCACGTTCTATGTCGCTGCCCTCGCTACAGGTCGCACAGATTGCCGCTAGCTGCTTTGTTGGCCCGCCTTGACGACAGAACCCTGTCGGAACAGTCAGCGTTAGACTAAATATGGCAAAGCGGTGCAACACGCGACAAAGACGTAGACGAGAGATTAAGTACACGCGCACTGCCGACGCGACAAGTAAAAGCAGACTGCCGACACGAACTGTCTTCGCACCGGAAATCAGTTTAGGCCTTACTGAACTATTTCCGGGGCAATGGCCTATTGAATAGGCTATAGTACTCCCGCCCTACACCTTTCTTTATTTGTTCTTTTTTCGGGCGCCTGCTCTTCTCTCCGCTTTCCTTTCCATCTTTCTTTCCCTCTCCCCCTCCCCTTAGTGTAGGGTAGCAAACCGGATGCTACAATTCAGGTTTACCTCTCTGCCTTTCTCTCATTTTGTTATCTCTCTCTCTCTCTCTCACTTTCTTGTGCGAAGTATTCTTTCAATTTTACGCACTCTAGAAAAAGCTGAAAAGAACAGTGCAGTTATCTTAGCACATAAGAAGAAATGCTACCTTGCTGTACAAGCCTTACAACTTTTCTATTATATATTCCTGGTTATAGTCATATATGGAAAGGTTCATTAAGTAATCTTCGTTAATTACCCTGCTTGGAGCATTGTCAGTTATCTTAACACATAAGAAATATTCCAACGTTTAAGGTCGAGCGCTACACGTTTCGTATTGAAGATTTTTCAATAGAGTCACTAGTTAAAAGGTTATTTAAGCCTTCTTCCTTAATTACCCAGCTTGGCAGATTGAAAAAAATACCATGACATGCTTCATGCAGTTCAGAACAATACTGGGCCAATTTGACACGCGTAGCGCATATGTTTTCTTTTTAAACTAGGCGCAAGTTAGCTGAAACTCCCTGTGCAAGGTCGTCACAATGTTTCGGCGTCTCTGCCACGTATTGGCAATACTTGTGCGGCGAGTGAGATGCCGTGTGCTTTCACAGGGCACAAGCTGGCAACCAAAGATACTCCTTAAGCATTACGGATAGAGGGCGACGCCAAAGCAAAAATGAAGGGTGGAAGAGAGAAAGTCGCCTTCAGCTGGCAACAGTGGCATTCGTACTAACAATAAGCAGTTCGAATTCAGCCTTAATAACTGCACACGTGCCGTTCACGCAAGTCTCTAGGACTCTTGCCTGCAGCGAAGCAAGTTCGCCGAGCTCTTAATTAGAGAAGTAAGAGCCGCTGACGGTGTTCCCTACTTCTCTGAACGACGACAGATGCACGTCGGAAAGATGCCCACGATCGATTTCATACTGCAGTACCCCTTGCCCCGTTTCGATGGAGGCAAAAATGTTTGAGGTCCGTGTTGTTAGATTCAGGTGCAGGTTAAAGAACCCCAGGTGGTCGAAATTTCCGGAGCCCTCCACTACGGCGTCTCTCATAATCATATCGTGGTTTTGGAACGTTAAACCCCAGATAGTAATAATATTACCCCTTGCCTCGCTTCTGTTTGCTCATCTCATTAGGGGAGCAATCTTTTAATACCGTACAGCGTCTGTGGTCCACATCTGGTGTAGCAGCAGCTGAGCGGTGGTACTCACAAAGCTCTCGGTAACGTAAGAGCAAGTTTTGAATCTTCTCGGCTGCCGACCCGAAAGTCGTGGGTTCGATCCCGGCTGCGGTGATCGCATTTCGATGAGGGCGAAATGCTAGAGGCCCCTGTACCTAGATTTAGGAGCACGTTAAAGAACGCACGACGGTTGAAATTTGCGCAGCTCTCCACTACGTCGGGCATCATAATCATATAGTGGTTTCGGCATGTAAAAGCCCTGCAATTATTGCTGTTATTGCTACATGCAGTACGACCGTGTCGGCTTTACAACCCCTTCTTAAGTTAAATGGAAGTACAGCCCCGTCGTAAATTCGGCTCCCGACAGTCTGCAGACAACTGCAGCCCGTCCCGTAGCCTCCGAACTGCTGCACAATTAATAAAAGAGTAAACAATGTTTGTGGCGTAAGTGGAATAGCGCATACTTAGACGAGGATGGAGTAAGCAAGACGACACAAGCGTTACTCCGGCCCTGTCTAATTGTGCGCTCTTACACTTACGTTATGTACCAAGCAACCCAAGATCCTCTTGATGTTTCTGATTATTTGGAACGCCCGCGGTATTTGCTGGAACTGGCAATCGTTTCTAAATCGTTTTCTTCCGCGTACTGAGCTGCTTGAGCTCCGCCACAGCCCTCGTTCCAACAGCTGTCAGGTATGCTTCACGTGGAAAAAAAAAACCAATGAGGAACTCAATACTCGATCTCAATAAAGAAAAAAAAATACAACAATAAACACGCTCTAGACGTTCTAATTGAGCATCATATCTCTCCATGCGTAAACATTTTGCCCATTTTGAGCTTCTGCTCAAGTGGAAAGCAATTTCTGATAGGTTTCGCGTCGTACTCAGGCGCCACTATTGGAGTAAACTCAAAAACGCTCGCAAAGCATTTCCCGGAAAGAGGATCCCGCTTAGAAAAACATTTACAGGCGCACGCATATACGCGGCAATTCTGCAACTTCCAAACTGAATTTTTGTGGGTGTTCAGAAAGTGCGACGCCTTACTTTTTGCCTCGATTTTCTATAAGTCCTCTTTCGCAAGTTTGTCCAATCGACGAATGTCATCTTCTTTTACTAGTGCCAAAAATTGTGAAGCCCAACGTTTAGTCTCCGTTTCCTGCTTTGTTGGCTTATAAGTAAGGTATGGAGCATTTAAACGAGAGAGCTCGTATAACCAACCGCAGTGGCTTAGTTCGGACTCGAAAACGTTTATTTGTGACTGCTTTTGGCGCTTAAATATATACAGATGGCAAGATGACTGCACGTTTCAATTTCCATCATTTTGGTTGAAACACGTCCACAACAGTTATTTTCTGCTCCCGTTTTAGTTTATTCCGAGGATAGTTAAACACACTTTCATGGGTATAACGTACTGTGGGAATGAATCCACGGATACAGAAGCGGACAATTCTTAAACTGTACACTTTAAATAAGTTACCAAGTAACGTGCTAGATATAACCAGGATATAGCCAGGTTCCCTGGTTTCCTGGCTACAGCTAGCACTTTATGCGGGACGGGATTAAGAGTGCGCGTTCATTCTTTGTGTCATAACCTCGTGATGTCTCGCTTACGTCAGTAGCATAACTTTCATTCCGACAAACAACACGTACTCTACACAGTAATATTTGCTGGTAGGCTAGGTGGTGATTCATTGTTCTTTGGTACACCAGCTCAAACGTAACAAGAAAACCAAGACACGAGACAGAGTGCTGACTTTGACAAAGTTTATTTTTGGGTCAGCTCTGATATTGATGACTTTCCATAAATATGCAAGCTGACCCAAAAATAAACTCTCAGTTGAAGCACCACTCCGTCCTTTGTCTTCTTGGTTTTCTTGTTGCGATTGTCTATGAGCTGTACTCTGCGCAGCGCTTAAAAACAGCTGCGGAGAGATTAACCATTTCGGTTCTTTGTTAATTACGCGTGTAACGGGTGTCTTAATTACTTCTTTTGCGTTGGAACTTTCTCGCATGCTGACGATATGCCTCATTTGTCATGCAAGGCGTCGCTGTGACTATAGCGCAATAAGCAGGCGCGCTCCTTGACACGTGACCCGGACATAAGCGTAGCACCGCGGACGAGATGGGGGGCGCGACCACAATGTAAGGGGCAATTATTCTTAATTTATTCTTGTGCCGAATAAGCTCTTCGCGCACGTGCATTTCTGAAGCCACTGAAGCCACTGAAGGCGCGTCGGATAAAACGCATGTACGCACAAAACAATGCGAAGCAAAACGACTCAGAAAAACAAGTCAAGAAAAAGAGTTTCCAGAGTTGCTTTAAAGTGAATGCCTTTCCCTACTTCTTTTTTATTTTATTTTATATTCTACACGAATAAGCAAGGTCATTAATCAGCGTCTATAGTGGCTACGCTAGCGACAAAGTCATTTACATGAAAGGCCATCGCTAGCACTTTTATGCACGACTTGAATATCCAGTACGGTTCTTTCGCGGAAGCGTTCAGCCGTTTCAGAAAGGAATTCCTTGACTTGTAGAAATATAAATGCATCTGCAAGCTATAATAAAGATATGATTACGTGATGGATATCAGAAATGTAGTCTGTCTGATGTTTTTTTTTCTATTTAATTCCAACGGAGGGTGCCATGTCATCCGACGTTCGGTCATTTTCGATTGGTTGAAGGGAGACTTCGAGGCGTCTTGTTCCAAAGTGGGACCAGTGAATCATCACAGATCTGACCGGTAAGCACAGGCTACTCTCAATTAGTTTTTGTGTGTTGGGGGGGGGGGGGGGGGGGGGGGGGGGGTGACAAGGAATGGCATACATCGGCCCTTAACGGTTTCTATTGCCCTTCGATGCGATATCAAACGGCTTTCGGCGGATCGCGGATACGGATTCTCGAAAAGACCTAGAGCAATTCCTGAGAGCTGCTGATTTTTGAGAGTAGCAGTAATGCGAGGAAGATTACCCTCTTTTCAACGTGCTGGCTGATAACAGTGAATACCCGGAAAGAAACACGTTGCGCATGATCTAGGTGGGACTTGGGCACAATCATATGTTGGCGTGAAAAAGCTCAGTTAGGTAATGAGCTGGTAATTGAAAAGAATCAAACGCACTAGTTCCCTGATTTGTTATAGTGTCCATTCTGATACATAACGTACGTATGCCGTCATGGGTCTGATATATTGCCCCGAAAGCCCTATTTCAGAGGTGCTGAGTAAAAAACAATCATTTAGTTGGTTTTGGTTCGTAATAAGTTATTGTGTGCGCAGAAAAGAGAAATTGTAGCAAGCTTTCAAGAATATTTTATCGGAACTGCGCTGCTCTGGTACACCGTTTCCATTGCAAGAGGTCAAGCATACCATAAGGAAGACATTTTTAAATAATAATAATGCTGCCACTAGTACTAACGAGCCTATCTCTGTCTATCGGTAGAATTTACAAGCTCTGCCATCGGTTTATTGCCAACCGCGATCAGCTCAGGCAGCCTGCTGCCTGGAGCTGATTCCAAAGCACGTATGTACAATCTTCTTCTTCGTATCCCATAGGAGGGCACAGCGGCAGTGGATTTGAACATATCTACCCGATGTCGCGGGTTCACTTACCGGCTCTGGCACTTCCGCGGGGCCCGCAATCTATCAGCACGCGCTTATCACCTTGGGTACCTGTGAACGCCTTTTCCCGCGCACTGACTGTTGTAGGAATTGTATACTAGCACGGAGCCTGTAGCCAGGGGGAAGGGTGGCTAGGGGCCCGCCCCCTGTCGAAAATTTGGTGAAGAAGGTGTTTTTACCAAAAATAAGTAATGAAAATCGGTGTTTTTTCCAAATGGTGAAGGTTTCCAGCAAGTGCCCCCCCCCCCCCCCCCCCCCCCCCCCCCCGAAAAAAATTCCTGGCTACGGGCCTGACTAGTACATAGGTATATGTATATTATTCCCGCAAGTTACACTATGTATGACAAGTGAAACATTGGTGTAACAGACTGCAAAAGAGCCATCCACATTTCACAGCCTATACTGAATTTCTTCTTGCACTCGGAATGTCAGCGCCACTAGCCGACGTGGTTGCTCTTTGTTGTACGTTAACCTACGCACACATCCTGTAACACTGACGAAAAAAAACTTCGAACGCAGCCCTAGCTGTCTAACACGAGACGAAGTTGCAGTATGGAGCGTACTACAAATGGACACATAACACATGTCCACATATAGGCCTTTAAATCGGCACTGGTATAAATACCCACACTGCATGGAATCAGAAATCTTCTATACAACATGCAATGAGCATGCGCAAGCGGATCACAGCTCACAGCCATCGCCCGTTCCACCACACAGGAATGGCAGGCATAACTCTCCTATAACAAAGGCTACTACTGCTGTGGTGCTATTGTGCACGAATCCAACAAGTCGGCAACCCGTTAAGGCGCGCGCTGATTGGATATGGCTGGAAAGTGGATGGACGGGCGTCAATCATCGCTGCCCTTCAGGCAATATTTAATCGGCGCACGCTGAAATTGACAGTCAAAGTAGCCGACTCTTACAAAGCAACTTCCCTGGATTTCGGGGACAACCCACTGCATGGAGCAGCAGCCCACGTGCTCGCCCTCTATTGATTTACCCACCGCGTTGGTCTAGTGGTTATGGTGCTTGACTGCTGACCCGAAGGTCACGGTATCGAATCCCGGCAGCAACGACCGCATTTCAATGGCGTGCAAATAGCTAAAGGCCCATGTGCTCATATTTAGGTGCACGTTGACGAACCCCAGGTGGCGGAATTTTCCGGAGCGCTCAACTATGCCGTCTCTTGCAATCATAGCGTGGTTCTGGGACGCTACACCTTAACAGTTATTATAGTCCATGGGTATTGCATTATTTGCACATGGATTGGTCACAGCGCCGCTTCGCGGTGTCATTGCAGAAAATGTCTGTCCAGAATCGGTACTGAGAGACGAGTCAGAGCAGAGTGAACGCCGAGAAATGCGTTCATAGAAATGTCTGTCTGTATGAAATGTCTGCCTTATTACTATTATCGAAGAGCACTGAGGAGAATTTGTGCTAAAATGCCTCTTGGGTTCCCGAGGGCAACTTTGAGAAGGCATGCAATCTTTGCGCACCGCATATAATAAATGAATATTTGCCAGAAAAGCTCGGTGTTGACCAGAACTATTCTGGCGGCTTTGTTCGATGATCTGTGCAGCTCTGCAATGCAGCGCTCGGCTCCATGTGCAGCGGTTCCACAGTGCTACAAGCTGCTTCGTCTTATGTGGGCACGGTCAAGGAGGTTTTGGGCACGGTCCCCTGCCCCCGGAAAGTCTCGAGTTCAATCCATCGCCGATGGCGGCGAAAATATCGACCACGCCGCTGCTAAAGAAAACATAGTGCTTCCTCTCAAAAGCGTGCCCTCGTGAACGCACAGTTTCCCGCTAGAGGCGCCGTAATAAGAGCAATATTTAAAGCAAAGAGAACTATCATGTTCGCAAGAACTGCTCTTTCTTACATAATTGAAAGGTAATATTTGAATTCCGCCTTCTGCGTAGTACTTATGAGCACTAAGTTTGCTGTTTAGCAATGGCGATACAATAATATTCAGCAGACGTTAGCATCTTCGACGTCATCGACCTGCCATGTGACTTTTGATTCTCTGACCAGTGACGAAGCAGAAAAGCTGCGCCGCTGCTCTTCGGCGGCTGCAGCTAACGCGCAGATGCGCAGTTCGTTTTCATCCGATGGTCGGCCTAGTCCGCTGCTTTCCGTTTTCTTGCAAGCATTGTTTCGTAATTTGCTCATGCAGCCACGTTATCGTTATGGTATGTAGTCGCTGTACTGCTGTATTGTGCCGCAAGAGCTCCGATACCGGCGAAGGCATCGATTTCTGCAGGTTCCCCGGCGATGACAGGTAGATTCATTTTGCTGATGCGCGCATATTTGTTATTTTTGGTAGGTGATTGAATTCTGATGCTTTGTTGCCAGTGTCGGTGTTGTCTTTTTCTTTACGTACATTTGCAATCATCCTACACGTGTTCGAATGCTTACGCTTGTCCCGGCTTCCGCCTCAACGCGGTTTCTTTGCGTAACCCCCCCCCCCCCTGCTTGGTGTCCTCTGCAGCTTGACCACAGTATGTTGTAATGCGTAAAAACCTGGGGGTGTTAAGCCGTGCTCATCGAAAGCAAGTGCTGAAATTCGAAGCTGTCCATGTCACTGTACCATATAATGCCGATGTTTCACGACTGTTTTTAATGCAAGTTAGTTATTGTGAACGCTAACTAACGGTGCACAGAGGCGAGACACGCTTTGCTGTCCGTTTTGTTTCTTAAGACGAAGACGAGCATTTTACGAGCTCCTGATAATGGTTTGAACACGATAGTTTTATTTCTAGCACTGAATCAGCATTGCTCTTTTGCTGTCAATAAAGAATATCTTTCTCTGTACTCCCTCGTGAATTGTTTCTACTGGTGCCAGTTCATGTCCTTCGGTTTCCTGTAAGACCAGTACACACCAGTACAGTGTTCCGATGGCCGCTGAGGCATGCTGCTGGGCGTGTAAACGCGCTTAAAACAAGCGGGCGAAATAGTACAAGGCATATGTTGCCCTGCGCAAGTCCCGCCCATTTTCGCAACGTCGGCGATATGCACAGAATTCGTAAAAAACATCGCAAAAGCGACCCTTTATTCACACAAAAAAAGAAAAACGCAATACAATGCAGTTTTCGCTCCCCCTTCCTGTTTGCACTGCGTCATTCCTTGGGTGGCATGGGTAGTTCCATGCGCTACCGCAACTTATTTTTCGCACCGTTGTCAAAGCTAGTTTCCTTTCTCTAAACTGCTTCTTTGTTCTGTACAGTGCTCGCAGAATGAGTTTTTCAACATTTCCGGGACTGCTCACTGCTCTCCCATAGTAGAGTACCGATAATCCTTTGGATGGCAAAACGGTATTCCAAACACATCGTCTGTATTTTACTTCAGTACATGGTATCTGCACAAAGCTCTCCCGTGGTAGAGAGCATAGCACTTTCACTAGTGCGTAATTTGCTTTAAACATCTGGTCGCGAACTTCCCTCCATTTCCTTGAATATTAAAAAAAAAGTCCCGTGAAAAATAAAAATGGTACGAAATCGATGGTTCTGCTTTAAATTAGGAGTTATATTGCATACATATGCTATCGGAGCATAAGTTCACCTAAGATGAGGGTCATTTAACTTTCAGGATGATTAATGAAAATAATTGATTGAATTCATTGAAGTAGAAGCTGGTTCTGTTGTTAGCAGCTGGGATCGTTGCGTCACCTGGTGGGGCAGATGTCAAGCACGCCCTTCTTTCTACGTGGTTTCTAAGATGCGCTTCGGCAGCGCGACGAAACACAAATTTAACCATGGAATACACTAGGACACACGAACGACGACGTGCCTCATGAGATTTTCGCAAGCACTACATATAACCAAGCTCCTTTATCAAGCTAGAGGTCTGACAATTTGTTTTAGAGGACACAGGAAATGTCGCCTAAGAGTTTCGGTTACGAAGCCCGACGTTCAGATTACAAATGACGCTTGGTGGCGAAACCCTGCTGGGAATGCCTAAAATTGAATTAGTTGCGCAAAGTGCCACATGCAACTGCTGATTCCGGTTGATTCTTAGTTAACACTAATGATATCACAGAACTGTAAAGCGAGCATTCATCAACGACTCCTAGCTACAAATAGACATCTATTTTTAGTGGCACGAGCACCCTATAGTTCAGCGGAGCGTAATAGATTAAATTTTGTACTTTATATATCGAGGATCAGTGCACAGCTACAGAAGGTGACGGATATTTGCCACATAAGAAAGGGACCTGACAGCATGAACACGTCTCCATGTTGCCAGTTGCACAACTGCATAAGTTGCTAGGATAATTAGCACTTTGTTTCTTTCATGTACTACTCGCGAATTCTGTCACAATTCAGTTTCTAGCATTTGAAATAGCGTTGTCTTGTCAAATTGATGTCTATATTCTGCACTGTTATATACACTGATGTACAATTTAATGTGTACTCACTTTACTGTTGTTCCTTCTTTCTAATCATTTCTATAATGTTTCTTTCTATAAGTTCTTACGCCAACGCCTCTTCGATTCGCCTGCCTTGTAATTAAGCTAATTAGTATGGACTGAAAGGATCTCTGACAGTTTTCACTTGAGGACGTCTTTCTGTACCACTTCTAGGTGCCCCACCCATAGTAACCACGCAGAGAACCTTATTTTTTTTTAAATTCTTTTTCTCTTCCTTCTAATCTTTGACACTTGTATCTTAATTATGTCAGAATGAAGGTCATCTCTAACTTCGAAAGCTGCGTAAAAAAACAAGCTGCAACTTAAAAACTTTTGCAGTCTAGATGTATTCATAACAGCAGAGAATTAACCTGTTTAAAAAGCAGTTAATGAAATTCTCTTCAAAAATTAATAAAACTGACGTTCTGACACTTCGCTAAGAAAACGTTGCTAAATCGATGTGCTTTACCATCATGGTAATGTGGCTAAGAACCTAATCCCTCATCTTCATAATCCGGGACAGTAATCGCACAGGCAAGCACCATACTTTATTTTCGCCCGAGGAGGCTAGGCAAGAAGAGAACCTGTAATGCGCGCATAACGCTTAATAAATGAGGTTATAAGGAGTGAACGGGAAAAATGCCTGCGTATAAATACTTCATGCCCTACTCTTATAGTTGCCTGGCAACCAGCCTAAGGCTAGCTGTCTGCTTTGTAGCCTCGTTAAGCTTTTGCACACGTCCCTCTTTGCTCATCTTCTAACACTATTTGACCAGCGGCATACAAAAGCGTCCTCAGACACATAGATTTATGGCACTGGACCATCAATCTGTCACTCACCATTCTAAATTTCCGGTATAGTCGTGATGTTTTCTTTTTGCACTTCCTTAGTAATTATATTCTTTAAAACACTTCATGAATGGCACGCTTGTGAAAGAAATCAAGTACGCGAAATTCTCGTTTCAGCAATTCCAATTTGTACGGTATGACGAATGAACGCCTAATAACGTACGGCATAGCCAACCAAGCGCTGGCTACCGGTTGCGTTTGTCATTTAGGCAATAAACTAGGGAAAAAAAACTGCCCCTCTTCATGGTGACACATGCAGATATTGAATTCTCGCCGTGACATGGGAACCGGCTGGCGATGACGGCTGCCGGGAAGATTAAATTTCATTTGCAGGTAGGAAGAGCAGTCGTGCATCAGTACAGAGAAGGCCTAGTGAGGCCGAGCGCGTTCTTTTCTATATGAATAGGTTTGTTCTCGAACGCCTGAAGCAAATTTGATATTTTCTCAGAGGCATCTATTTCTACATGCTAATCAGTGTTGTCGCTTTCGGCCGAGCAAGAATTCAATGGAGCAAGGAAGTACGGACTCGTTAAAGAATAAATTAAAGAAGTGTTCTTCTCAGAACGCTGACATGAATTTCCTTGGTTGCAGTAAAGCATTTTAAGGTGTTTTGGCGAGCGCCTATCTTCAGATGTGTTTTATTAGGCATCTGCATATTATGCACTGTAGTCCCAGTAAATAAGATGGAGCACTAGAAAGATAAGAATGTCGACAGTGGCCGACGTCTTACAGTACACCCGCCACGATGGGTTAGGGGTTATGGTGCTCCTCGACTGCTGACCCGCAGGTCGCGGGATCGAATCCCGGCCGCGACGGCCACATATTCCATGGAGGCGAAAAAGTTTGAGGCCCGCGTGCTTATATTTAGGTGCAGGTTAAAGAACCCCAGGTGGTCAAAATTTCCGAAACCCTCCACTACGGCGTCTCTCATAACCATATCGTGGTTTTGGGACGTTAAACCCGAACAATTATTACATTGTCTTACAGTACGTGTTAGCAGGCGTCTCTATTCATTCGCTTTAATTACGCAATAGCAAAGCAAGCAGAAAAGGAGAAGACACTTGCTCTCTCCTTCTCTTCTTTTTCTGTTGGTGGAGCGGGTACGAAGTATACACGTCCACGCTCTAAGGTAGGCAGTTGCTGTCTTTCAAAAGTCAAGACTACTTGTATAAACGTTCGTTCTAGCGACAACCCCTTTTCAAGGGACCTTAACTGTGCAGCTGCTCTATCTCGATCCTTTGCCGTACGGAGTCACGCAGAAGCAGATCCAGGTCTCGTGAACAGGATAGGACGGCAGCTGTGGTCACATGACCAGCGCGCCGGGGGAGGAGCTGACCAATCAGAGAGCGCGCAGG